>NC_090436.1:775527504-775865004 GCF_031143425.1 Pleurodeles waltl
CTATTCTAAAACTTTTAACAAAGTTCTGAAAAGTTTTTGAAAACTTCTAAAAGTTTTCCCAAAGTTTGAAAATGTTTTTTCTGTGCTTTCTAAAGTTCTAAAACTTTTTCTTCCTCACTATCCTTAAACCTATACTATCATGTCTGTTGTAGAGCCCACTCCCAAAACTGTTAATGCAACATATGAGAGTTTAAACTATAAAAGTTTGAGGTGTCTCTGCCTGGATAGAGGTTTGAGTATAGGTAAGAATCCTACAAAAGAGTTTCTCTTTAACATGCTCATTGTAGATGACCAGAACCAGTCTGGCCCATCCCAGGAAAGGTTAGAAAATGGGGAAGCTTCCCAGTCTGACTCAGGGGATTTCCATGAGAAAGCTGGGGAGGGTTCTTACCAGGTCCTGCCCCCTAGTAGGGCACCTAGTGATACTGGTAGTGATAGAGGCTCCCACAACAGTAGGGCATCTTTCACCCCTAGAGGCCAGGTTACTAGGGTCCAGACAGATAGGGACAGGTCTCCCTCTGAAACTTCCCTCATTTCTTCTGTGTCTAAACATTCCCAACCCACCCACCCTAGGATAACTTGTTAGAAAGGGAACTCAGAAGGTTGAGGGTTGAAGAGACCAGACTGAAGTTTAAACAGCAGCAGATGGCCTTAGATAGGGAATCCCTAGACATAGAGAGGGAAAGACAGAGGTTGGGGTTAGTTCCCCATGGTGGCAGCAGCAATATTTCTGATAGCAATCCTGTTAAAAAACAAGATTCCAGGAATCTGCACAAGATAGTTCCCCCTTCCAAGGAGGGGGATGACATTAGTAAGTGGTTTGCTGCACTTGAGAGGGCCTATATGGTACAGTTGGTCCCTCAAAGGCAGTGGGCTGCTATTTTGTGGCTATCTTTCACTGGAAAGGATAGGGATAGGCTCCTTACTGTCAGAGAAAGTGAAGCCAATAACTACAAACTTTTGAAAGACGGACTCTTGGATGGATTTGGCTTAACCACTGAACAATACAGGATTAACTTCAGAGACACCAGAAAAGAGTCTTCTCAAGACTGGACAGATTTTGTGGACTGTTCAATGAAGGCCTTGGAAGGGTGGTTGCATGGCAGTAAAGTTTCTGACTATGAAAGCCTGTATAATCTTATTCTGAGAGCATATTCTTAACAATTGTGTGTCTGACTTGTTGCACCAATACCTAGTGGACTCTGATCTGACCTCTCCCCAAGAATTGGGAAAGAAGGCAGACAAATGGGTCAGAACAAGGGTGAACAGAAAAGTTCATACAGGGGGTGACAAGGATGGCTAGAAGAAGGATGGTAAGTCTTCTGAGAAGGGTGGGGACAAAAGTAAGCATTCTGAGTCTTCATCAGGCCCACAAAAATCCTATGGGGGAGGTGGGTCCAAATCCTCTTCTAAGAATCAACCTAAAAAGCCTTGGTGTTATTTGTGTCAAGTCAAAGGCCATTGGGCAAGTGATTCCACTTGTCCAAAAAAAAACACCAAACCTCCCACCACCACAACCCCTGCTGCAAATTCTAGTGCCGCTAGTAATAGCAGTGGTGGTGGGAAATCTATTTCTAAGCCAATCCAAGGGTGTAGCTGGGCTCACTATTGGCAATGTAGTTGGGGTTGGTCTTGTTAGGGAGACCACAGAGGCTGTGTTAGTCTTGAAGGTGGCATTGATTTTGCTACGTTGGTTGCTTGTCCCCTTAATATGGATAAGTACAAGCAACTTCCCCTAATCAATGGTGTTGAGGTTCAGGCCTACAGGGACACAGGAGCCAGTGTAACTATGGTGATAGAAAAACTGGTCCACCCTGATTACCACCTACTTGGTCAGCAGTACCAAGTGACAGACGCTCATAACAACACTCTTAGCCACCCCATGGCTGTTGTGAATCTCAACTGTGGGGGGAGGGGTTACTGGTCCAAAGAAAGTTGTGGTAGCCACAGATTTACCTGTAGACTGTCTACTAGGAAATTATTTGGAGACATCAGCTTGGGCAGAAGTGGAGTTGGAGGCCCATGCAGCAATGCTGGGCATTCCTGGGCATATTTTTGCTTTAACAAGGGCTTAGGCTAAACAGCAAAAAGGACAGGGTAACTTGGATCCTGGAACAATGGACCAAGTGCTCCCTAAAGCTAGGGGTAAGAAGGGTAAATCCCTACCCACTATCCCTCCCTCTACAGATGATTCCCCTTCTGAGGAAGAGGAATTTCCTCCCTGTGCAGAACCTACACCAGAGGAGCTGGCAGCAGACACTGCTGAGCTTCTGGGTGGAGGGGGGCCTGCCAGGGAAGAGCTGAGTGTGGCACAGCAAACCTGTCCCACATTAGAGGGTCTCAGACAGCAAGCTGTCAAGCAGCAAAATGAGGATGTCAGTGACAGTCATAGGGTGTACTGGGAAGATAACCTCTTGCACACAGAGTCAAGGGACCCAAAACCTGGAGCTGCCAGGAGATTGGTCATTCCCCTGCAGTACAGAGAGTTTCTTCTCACCCTAGCACATGACATTCCTTTGGCTGGGCATTTGGGGCAGACGAAAACTTGGGAAAGACTTGTCCCCTTTTTTCACTGGCCTCACATGTCAGAGGACACAAAATACTTTTGTAAGTCCTGTGTGACCTGCCAAGCCAGTGGCAAGACTGGTGGCACTCCAAAGGCCCCTCTAATTCCACTTCCAGTGGTCGGGGTGCCCTTTGAAAGGATAGGGGTTGACATAGTTGGCCCCCTTGACCCTCCTACTGCTTCAGGCAATAGATTTATCTTGGTGGTAGTGGACCATGCCACAAGATATCCTGAAGCCATACCTTTAAGGACCACTACAGCTCCTGCAGTGGCAAAGGCCCTCCTGGGAATCTTTTCCAGGGTGGGTTTTCCTAAAGAGGTGGTGTCAGACAGAGGTAGCAACTTCATGTCTGCATACTTGAAAGCAATGTGGAAGGAGTGTGGTGTTACCTACAAGTTCACCACCCCTTACCATCCACAAACAAATTGTCTGGTTGAGAGGTTTAATAAACCTCTCAAAGGTATGATAATGGGACTCCCTGAAAAACTCAGGAGGAGATGGGATGTCCTGTTACCTTGCCTCCTTTTTGCTTACAGGGAGGTACCTCAGAAAGGAGTGGGCTTCAGCCCTCTTTGGGCACCCTGTAAGAGTTCCACTTACTCTTGTGAAGGAGGGTTGGGAACAACCTTTAAAAGCTCCTAAACAGTACATCGTAGACTATGTACTTGGCCTAAGATCCAGAATGGCTGAGTATATGAAAAAGGCCAGTAAAACCCTTCAGGCCAGCCAGGAGCTGCAAAAGCAATGGCATGAACAGAAGGCTGTTCTGATCAAGTACCAACCAGGACAGAAGGTGTGGGTATTGGAGCCTGTGGCCCCAAGAGCACTCCAAGACAAATGGAGTGGACCCCATCTAATTGTTGAGAAGAAGGGCGAGGTTACTTATTTGGTAGACCTGGGCACTGCCAGGAGTCCCCTTAGGGTGATTCATGTCAATCGCCTAAAACCCTACTATGACAAGGCTGATCTCACCCTGCTCATGGCAACAGATGAGGGACAGGAAGAAGAGAGTGACCCTCTCCCTGATCTCGTCTCCACCACTGAAGCAGATGCCTTAGTGGAGGGAGTAGTTTTAGCAGATTGTCTGACTACAGAACAGAAAGACAACTGCATCAATCTCCTAAGCCAATTTTCAGACCTCTTTTCACTTGTACCAGGTACAACATCCTGGTGTGAACATACAATTGACACTGGAGACAGCCTGCCTGTCAAAAGTTAAATTTATAGGCAGCCTGACCATGTCAGAGACTGCATTAAACAAGAGGTGCAGAAAATGTTAGATTGTCAGAGTCACCAGATCCTCGGGGTCTGCGCACGTTCCCAACACGTCCACCACTGAACAGCTCCAAGACTCTGATAGATAAATCAGAGGCTAAGAGTTCAAGAGGGGAAGAGGGGATTAGGAAGGCAAACAGCTGGGAAGGAGACCTGTAGTAAGAAAAAGGTTAGAACACACAATATGAAAATTATATCTCCTTAAATCAATACTAGACTATGATTCTAAGCATAGTCATTCTGAAAACATGAACAATCTAAGAATTAAGTTTAAAATGACTAAGTTTCAAGATGGCCGGATACCTGTAAGGGAATCAAGATAGATTAAATGAAAACTTTCTTATTCAAGTACTTTCCTTTACATGAGAATCAGAAAAACATTCTGACTAAATTTTAAACCAGTCATATAAATCCTTTTTTGAGAATGCATACTCAGACCATACAATATTGCATCTAGAAACTCTGATCTTCTGTGTACTCTTAAAATGTTTCAACACAAATTGTGTATATTGTAGATGTGTATATATATATATATATATATATATATATATATATATATATATATATATATATATATATATATATAGTAAACACCATAAAAGGATTGGCACCATGAATAACACAATATGGATTCAGGAATAACAAATCACATAACTTGTCAACTCGAATATTACATGATAAATATCTTAGAATAGTGGCATACAATAAACAACATGAATTAAACTCGAGGAGAGAATTGTGCGTCTTGTCGATTCGAGTGTCACCATGTAAAAAGCCAAGAAATGGTAGTACGCAATGAACATCAAAGTCAAATCATCATTAAACGAATCGCACGTCTTGCCAATTCGTAAACCACGATGTAAATGCCAAGAAAGAACAGCTTACAATGAATACAAAGATCAAAGTACAATGAAACGAATCGCGCGTCTTTTGCAGATTCTTAAGCCACCATGTAAATGTCAAGAAATGGTATCGCGCAATGAACAACAAGGTTAAAGCACCATGAAACGAACCGTGCGTCTTCCCGATTCTTAAGCCACCATGCAAATGTCAAGAAATGGTAGCACGCAATGAACAACAAGGTTAAAGCACCATGAAACGAATCGCGTGTCTTGCCGATTCGTAAGCCACCATACAAATGTCAAGAAATGGGAGCGCGCAAAGTAATCTGTTAATCATTAAAGAATTAAGCCAAGAATATGAAAGTTCTCGATAACGGCGTCGGGAGGCCAGCCCAACCACTGTCTTACCACCCAGAACAAGGATCAGCAATGAAGAATGAAAGGCAGAGGCCTGGAAGATCAAATAGGCCACCGGGACAGGAGCTCAGGAAGTAGCTGCTGCTCTGCACCGGGACCTCTGAATAGTAAGCACTTAGAGCTGGGCTGGCTCCCTTTTATAGAGTATTGCCCAGCCCACAACCACACCCAGGCATGCTGCAGGGAAAGTCTCTGGAAGGCCCTGGAAAGGGACCACACCCTAACACACTCTGAAAGCCTGCAGCAATACATTGCAAATGAAAAGTATTTGTAAACACATTAAAAATAAGTCTTCAGGATTAAACTCTGCAATGCAAAAGGTTAAACAACAACATATCAGCACAATGCATAAATTACGTTGTTTTGAGAGTGCTGGGTTTTTGCATTCTAGTCACCAATAGAGCGCGCACTGCCCTGGTGTTGACTAGATTTAGGGGTGATTGAACCTTCTGAAAGCCCCTGGGCTAGCCCAGTGGTGCTTGTACCTAAACCTCACACCAAAGATGGAAAGAGAGAGATGAGGTTTTGTGTAGATTACAGAGGGCTCAATCAGGTAACCAAAATTGATGCTCACCCTATACCCAGAGCAGATGAGCTCATTGATACACTGGCTTCTGCCAAGTATCTTAGCACTTTTTATCTAACTGCAGGGTATTGGCAGATTAGATTGTCAGAAGATGCTAAACCCAAGACTGCATTTTCTACCATAGGAGGGCACTACCAATTCACAGTAATGCCCTTTGGTTTGAAAAATGCACCTGACACTTTTTAGAGGTTGGTGATTTCAGTCCTGCAAGGGTTGGAGGCTTTCAGTGCAGCATATCTAGATGATATTGCTGTCTTTAGCTCAACTTGGGATGATCACCTGGTCCACCAATGGAAAGTCTTGGAGGCCCTGAAAAAGGCAGGCCTCACTATCAAGGCCTCAAAGTCCCAGATAGGGCAGGGGAAAGTGGTTTATCTGGGTCACCTGGTTGACGGAGAACAGATTGCACCCCTGCAGGGGAAAATCCAAACTATCATGGATTGGGTTCCCTCTACAACTCAGACCCAGGTGAGAGCCTTTTTAGGCCTCACAGGGTACTATAGGAGATTCCTCAAGAATTATGGCTCAATAGTAGCCCCTCTTAATGATCTCACTAGCAAGAAAATGCCTAAGAAGGTGTTATGGACAGCTAGCTGTCAGAAAGCTTTTGAGGAGCTCAAACAGTCAATGTGCTCTGCACCTGTCCTAAAAAGCCCATGTTACTCCAAGACATTCATTGTTCAAACTGATGCATCTGAATTAGGGGTAGGGGCAGTACTATCACAACTGAATTCTGAGGGCCAGGATGAACCAGTTCCTTTTATCAGCAGAAGGTTGACCCCTAGAGAAAAGCATTGGTCTGCCATAGAGAGGGAGGCCTTTGCTGTGGTCTGGGCACTGAAAAAGTTGAGACCATACCTGTTTGATACTCACTTTATTGTTCAGACAGACCACAAACCTCTACTTTGGCTGAAGCAAATGAATGGTGAAAACCCTAAATTGTTGAGCTGGTCCATATCTCTACAGGGAATGGACTATACAGTGGAACATAGACCTGGGAGTACCCACTCCAATGCAGATGGACTCGCCAGATATTTCCACTTAGACAATGAAGACTCATCTGGACAAGGCTAGTTTTATTGTCCTTCGTTTGGGGGGTGGGGGGGGGTGTAGGAAAGTACCATCTTGCCTGGCATGTTATCCCCATTTTCACTGTCTGTATGTTTGTTTTAGCCCTTGTGTCACTCTCTCTGGCTAGTGACTAAATTTACCAATTCTCATTGGCACACTGGTACACCCATATAATTCCCTTGTATATGGTACTTAGGTACCCAGGGTATTGGGGTTCCAGGAGATCCCAACGGGCTGCAGCATTTCTTTTGCCACCCATAGGGAGCTCTGGCAATTCTTACAGAGGCCAGCCACTGCAGCCTGAGTGAAATAACGTCCACGTTATTTCACAGCCATTTTTCATTGCACATAAGTAACTTATAAGTCACCTATATGTCTAACCCTCACTTGGTGAAGGTTGGGTGCCAAGTTACTTAGTGTGTGGTCACCCTGGCACTAGCCAAGGTGACCCCACATCGTTCAGGGCAAATTCCCCAGACTTTGTGAGTGCGGGGACACCATTACACCAGTGCACTATACCTATGTATAGAGTCACAATGGTAACTCCGAACATGGCCATGTAACATGTCTAAGATCATAGAATTGTCACCCCAATACCATTCTGGTATTGGGGGGACAATTCCATGATCCCCCGGGTCTCTAGCACAGAACCCGAGTACTGCCAAGCTGCCTTTCCGGTGTTTCCACTGCAGCTGCTGCTGCTGCCAACCCCTCAGACAGGATTCTGCCCTCCTGGGGACTGGGCAGCCCCGGCCCAGGAAGGCAGAACAAAGGATTTCCTTTAAGAGTGGGTGTTACACCCTCTCCCTTTGGAAATAGATGTGAAGGGCTGGGGAGGAGTAGCCTCCCCCAGCCTCTGGAAATGGTTTGATGGGCACAGATGGTGCCCATCTCTGCATAAGCCAGTCTACACCGGTTCAGGGATTCCCCAGACCTCCTCTAGCGTCAAACTGGACAAAGGAAAGGGGAGTGACCACTCCCCTGACCAGTACCTCCCAGGGGAGGTGCCCAGAGTTCCTCCAGTGTGTCCCAGACCTCTGCCATCTTGGAAACAGAGGTGTTGAGGTCACACTGGACTGTTCTGAGTGGCCAGTGCCAGCAGGTGACATCAGAGACCTCCTCTAATAGGCTCTTACCTCTCTTGGTAGCCAATCCTCCTTTCTTGGTAGCCAAACCTCCTTTTCTGGCTACTTAGGGTCTCTCCTCTGGGGTATTCTTCAGATAACGAATGCAAGAGCTCACCAGAGTTCCTCTGCACTTCCCTCTTCGACTGCTGCCAAGGATCGACCGCTGACTGCTCCAGGACGCCTGCAAAACCGCAACAAAGTAGCAAGACAACTACCAGCAACCTTGTAGCGCCTAATCCTGCCGGCTTTCTCAACTGCTTCCTGGTGGTGCATGCTCTGAGGGCTGTCTGCCTTCACCCTGCACTGGAATTCCCAAAGAAATCTCCAGTGGGTTGACAGAGTCTTCCCCCTGCTAACACAGGCACCAAACTTCTGCATCACCAGTCCTCTGGGTCTCCTCATCTCAACGAGCGTGGTCCCTGAAACACAGGAGCTATATCCAAGTGACCCCCACAGTCAAGTGATCCTTCAGTCCAAGTTTGGTGGAGGTAAGTCCTTGCCTCCCCACGCTAGACTGCAAACCTGTGTACTGCATGATTTGCAGCTGCTCCGGCTTCTGTGCACTTCTCCAAGGATTCCTTTGTGCACAGCCTAGCCTGGGTTCCCAGCACTCCTTTCTGCAGTGCTCAACCCTCTAAGTTGGACTTCGATGTCATGGGACCCTCCTTTGTGACTCTGAGCCAGCTCCAGTTCACAAATCTTCTAAGTGCCTGCTCTGGTACTTCTGCCAGTGATGCCTGCTTCTGTGGGGGCTCTTTGAGTTGCCGAGCACCCCCTCTGTCTCCTCCTCCAAGGGGCAACATCCTGGTCCTTCCTGGTCCCCAGCAGGACCCAAAAACCTCTACTGTGACCCTTGCAGCTAGCAAGGCTTGTTTGTGGTATTTCTGTGTGAAAACACTTCTGCAACCTCCAGCATGCCGTGGGACATCTTCCATCCAAAGGAGAAGTTCCTAGCTCTCTTTGTTGTTGCAGAATCCTAGGCTTCTTCCATCCAGAGGCAGCCTTCTTGCACCTTCATCCGGGGTTTCCTGGGCTCCTGCCCCCCCTGGACACTATTGCGACTCTTGGACTTGGTCCCCTTGCCTTGCACATCCTCAGGTCCAGGAATCTGTCTTCAGTGTTTTGCTGGTGTTTGTGGTTCTTGCAGAATCCCCCTATCACGACTATTGTGTCCTATTGGGGTAGTAGGTGTACTTTACTCCTACTTTTCAGGGACTTGGGGTGGGGTATCGTGGACACCCTGACTGTTTTATTACAGTCCCAGTGACCCTCTACAAGCTCCCATGGGTCTGGGGTCCATTCATGATTCGCATTCCACTTTTGAAGTATATGGTTTGTGTTGCCCCTAGACCTATGTTCACCTATTGCATCCCATTGTAATTCTACACTGTTTGCATTACTTTTCTTACTATTACTTACCTGTTTTGGTTTTGTGTACATATGACTTGTGTATATTACTTACCTTCTAACTGAGGATACTCACTGAGATACTTTTGGCATATTGTCATAAAAATAAAGTACCTTTATTTTTAGTAACTCTGTGAATTGTGTTTTCTTATGATATTGAGCTATATGATATAAGTGGTATAGTAGGAGCTTTGCATGTCTCCTATTTCAGTCTAAGCTGCTTTGCCATAGCTACCTTCTATCAGCCTATGCTGCTAGAAACACCTCTATTCTACTAACAAAGGATAACTGGACCTGGCACAGGGTGTAAGTACCACAAGGTACCCACTATAAGCCAGGCCAGCCTCCTACAAGGCCAGAGCCTGAAATGATCTCTGTAGGCTAGAGATTGCACTGTAAATTCCCTCCAGGAATGCATTACTTTGCTGGACTTGGGTTGTCAGTCCCAGGATGGCATTCATGATGGCCATCTAACCCACAGAGAGCCTCCTCACTAAGGACAGCAGGGCCAACCTGGGCTGGGGCACAGGTGCCTGTGGCAAAGGATATGCCCACCCTCTTTGGTAAGTGGGCATGGCCAACTGGATGGGGAGCAGCAGGGAGGGCGTTGATAGAGTGGGGGGGTGGACCAGGATGGTCCTGGGGTGGTCCCTAGTGGGTCTGCCACCACTAGGGAATGGCAACTGGAGGAGGAATGATGTATAGCCAGATTTGGTCATCCCCATGGCATTCCCCTCACCCTCTGGGCCACTGGGTCCCTTGCTGTTGGCAGTCTCGTGACCTGAGGTCCCGTGGCCAGATGCTTCTCCACTTGGCTCGGCCCCCTCTCTTTTATCTGCCAGTGCTGATGCTGCCAATCTAAGGTTTAGTAAGGTCATAGCATGTACATGATGACACATCAATCACAACTCTGAGAGACAAAACATATCATCAAGCCAAGTGGGCCACTTCATGAAATGACAGCAAAGTGGCACTATCATGTGTCAATACAAAACCATACATGCCACCTGGAATCAGAAAGGTAACAAATGAGCAAATCATGAGCATAACTACAATAGTATATGTAAAGTCTAGCTACCACGCTAACAATAGCACAACTAGGTGACCATTCATCATCAAACTTGTGCCACATGCAGCCCGCCACATGGAACCAATAGCCAACAATTGGATACCATTGTAAGCTACCCTACCAATTACACTGATACAAACCTATGCATACATCTAACTTGCACAATAAGTGATGTTGGTAAGGAACGGCAGACAACACTGGTTCAAACATGCCATACCTGGATTAGGTGACATGGAAACATCCATGTCATAATGTCCACCTTACAACTATTTACAGTACCACAAGTCACACCTTTCCAAAATGAGTCAAAAGGTAGAAGCAAGGTCACCCAGATGTGCACCACATGTGGTTTTGTATGGAACAACAATGAAGTCAAGTCCCAAACCTCATGGAGAGATTTCTCTAGAATACACACGGAATGGCCTTATGAAGACCAGGATATCCCCCACGAATGTCTCACACCCATCTCCATGTACACATCTGAGTGTGGTTTTAGTAGACAACTGTAGTGTGCAGGAAGGAGGAGCACAGACTTTGTAATCACTATCAGGAGGATACCAAATCCTTGTACAATGAGAAGCAACATCACTGCCCACATTTCAGACATGACAAGCATGGCATCTGTCTTTGGATGAATCCCTGACCCTAAACACGTCATGCAAACATCACTGCAAGTCAATCCATGATGCATCCATACAGCCAGTGCACAATTCCCAAACAACACACAGGTGCTGGCACCTACAACCATCATACCATGTCATTGGTATCAATCATCATCAAGTGGATCAACACCCTGCCCCTACCTGTCATGTCCATCATAGCTACTGCGGTCACACGTGACTAATGGCATACTATAAGGCATGAATGTCACTGTCTGACTACATATGATGGTGACACAGTCCTGTCTGTGGCATCACAGTAACTGGACAACCATTGCAGATGTATCATAATGACAACAGAACCCCGTGACCAAATATGTAGGAGTTTTATTACATCAACACATATGCATGGCTAGCAGTTGCCATGCATCTACTGCATATATATGTATCCTAGTGGGAATGGAGCACATGCAGACACATTGACACAAGGTATGCTTACTACAATGATGACACATCACCCATGATGGGTCTGGTGGTTTAGTGGACTAATACGTCCATTGTATGGGCCTGTGTTTGACCTCATGGTCACAGGTTCAAATCCCGGCAGGTTCACTCAGCCTTTCATCCAAAATTCTGAGGTCGATAAAATGAGTACCATTGAGTTGGGTAACAATAAACATCTGTTATTCAGCGCCAAGATGCCTACGGGTGAACGTGCGCTTTACAAATACACATGTTATGTTATAATTCACATTCCCCAATTACCAAGAGAAAGTAGTATGCTACAGCTGCCAAGACTTTATCATGAAAGTCATGTCACATGCATGATGGACACCCATGCATCACAGGCTGCTGTGGGGTACTAGTACCCAATATACAGTAGAGGAAACTTACATCTTGTTTGCTGATGTCAACCTACACATATCCCCAGGCACATGACAGTAGACAGTGACTCACATCCCACTTACCTTTGGACTGTAACTTCCTTTGATCTGTTGGTGGAAACTAACAACCACCACGGCAGTTAAAACAGAATATCTGAACACTAAACACAGTCCTACCTGTTCCATGCTGGGCTATTCAACGTAGTGTTCACCATAGTTTAGTCCTAGGTCCCAGCTCAAAAAGGATGAGCACACCAATTGGAAACACATGGCCCATCCACAACAAATTGATCCCAGAAGAAATGTGACACATGACAGATGCTATTTTGTCAGGGGGAGCAGTCTGTCCCTCACTCAATCACCTATGAAGGGTCAAGCATGATTTTCCTATGTACTCACCCCTATGTGACTGCTGTGCTGGCCTCAAATGCCCACCCAAGGCCGGATAGGCCACTGCTAAAATATGGGCCACTAGGGAGGTCATGGTCTGATGGACACCCCGTCCTCGTTGGAAGGACATCCCCAGCTGAGCCTCTGAGGTCTTCTGGGCCCAGCGTCTCAGGTCCTCCTACCTCTTCCGACCGTGGGTGCTCCACCGGCAGTGGACCCCCAGGGTCCGCACCTTCTTGGCGATGGCTCTTTAAATCCTCTTCTTCTGATTGGTGTTGACCTTCATGGATGCAATAGGCAAGACAGAATATTATGTACACAAGTCCCTTACAAAATGGCTGAGTCACATACATGTTAGTGCACCTAGCTAATGGCAACCTGATCATCCTGTCCACCTGTGGCACATAGCATGTATGAGATCAGGGACATGACTGCAAACAGTCCCTGTTAGAGTGCACTACACACTCCCCAGCTCAGGCTCTGCACTGACCAAGTAGAAAAGCAGTGACTTTGGTGGGACATGAGCTAATCACATGACATTGACCATGAACACGATGGACCACATCTCGCAAAGTGGCAGTTGACAGGTTAAACACACTGCAAACAGCGCAGAAAAAGATCCACTACCTCTAAATTTCACCCGCTGCATACAGTCCTGACATGTCACAGCACGCCTACAAACAGACCCATTGTGCTTCAACCACATTGAAGGGAGTGACATGTTGAGCACACAAAGAGGCAAGCCTGTCCATGTGTGGACATGTGCAGATACAGATGGAGGCACCTACTACTTCTGGTGGTGGTGATCTGTGTGGCACATCAACATTAACGTATATACATCCACACATGTGTTTTCACAAGACCTATAGTACTGAAAGAGAAACCTGGCCATGCATTGTGCAGGTTTTGCTTCATAACCATAACCACAGAGTCCAAAATCATGGCACATCACTCAACAGCATACTGCCTGCAGATGTGCAATATACAAAATAAAAGGTGCATACACTGGACACATCAGAGCTGGATGAAAGAGACAACAGTTCTGTGGGATCAAGGGATCTGTCAAGGCTGTGTGACATACATTGTCAGAGATGATATGAGCACATCAGTCACAGATTATCACCCTGCCCCCAATGCAATTCCCATAGTTATCAGTGGACATGGCCTCAAGAAGCTGCATATTGGAAGTGAGGCATGATTTGGCACCATCACATGTTCAGGGATACAGGGAGTGGGTACAGTCTCACCCTTGTAGTGGAAAAGGGAATCAGTACCAGCCCAGAAGTCCAGGTATGGAGTGAGTGACAATATACAGACCCTCTTCTCTTCAGGCTGAGCAGACATACCTACACAATACACCATGTCCAAAAAATCACATGCATCACAGTACATCATGCAGCCTACAGCTAATTGACATTGGCTGCCTATGTGCAAAGCTTAGTGGCATAAGGAGGCTTTACCTGGCTTCAGAAGAACAGTCTCACAAGGCCAGATGTGGCCAGAGATCACTGTGAAAACACAAAAATGCTTTAATGGTAGCCAAACACCACATACAATATGCATTCAGCCTTCCTGCTGTCATGTAACCACATGTGATTACACATTACAAACATCTTGCGACAAGATTACGCTGGGAATGGTTGTCATAACACCTCAACTAGCCATGTGCATCAAACGCAAGTTGGTTCTGGGAACACTCAAAGTACACTCACTACATTGTCCCAGAACTACAAACCTGTCACTTGATATAGATACATGCCCTTTCACTCAACCTTTAATGTACACTGACTGTACCTTCAGGGGTTTGCAGACACATTCATACAAACTGGTCATTAGCCTAGGATGACTAAAGCTAATATAAGGAGAGGTACAGAGAAAAGTGTGCACATGGTGCACTTACCTGCTCCTTTGGTGCACCATAGAGCTGTTCATACAGTGGTAGGACCTCCTCCATAAGCTTCTACATCTCTTTGGGTGAGAAAGCAGGGGTTCTATGACCTGTAGGAAGTGGCATGATTGCTCCAAGAGGCAGTAGATAGTGGCTCAGGTTGTGGAGGTCTTTCTGGCAGCAGTGCCATGAGCGAAGTGAGAGAATCAGTTGAAAATGCCATTCACATTTGCCACGTATGCGACCGTCACTGCCGGCAGACACTGCCATTGGCCTAAGACTACCGTAGGCAGCAATGTTATTCTATGGCAGTGTCCGCCGCTGTACATCCGCCTACTGCCATGACGACCTCTGCCAGCAGTCGCAGCCAGTTCCTAATGTCCAGTGGAGTAAGTCAGGCAGCTGCCATTTTAGAAGCATACAATACAATTACACAACATATTGTGATGAATCACAAGTATAAAAGCTATGTCCTGGTGACTATTGAGTGCTGGTCTTGTCCTGTCATGTAGGTCAATGTTATCATAAGGTGTGTGGTCCTGCAGATCTTACACCTTATTGAGCATTGTCAGAAATCATGTTAGAGTCCAGATTCCCTCTCCTCAAATACTGGGGGTAGTTCAGAGCAAACGGTCTATGAAAGGGTTGAAGGCACTATCATGGAGATCATTATGGAAACATTGATCCCTCAAGATGGCGGAAGGGGAAGCTCGAGGACTACAGAGCAGTGTGAAGTGTGCGTGCATACTCCACTGAAGAGAATTTCAGAGACAGAGATCTTTTCTGACGCAGTTTGCATATTAGAGTAGTGTTTAGGGATCGCATCGATTGTGCGCATCTCCACCGGACAGGGTAGGGTTTTCTCCTTTCATGGAGAGGTTTCCAGGTGAACATTTTGAGGCAAAAGAGTGTTTTAAAAAATGTAAAAGCTCACTGAGATTTTTTCAGTCATAAGGAAAAGGATATAAGGTTACTAAAGCATCTCTGTAAAAAATAATCTTACCCTGAGGTGTTCTTTCTTTGAAGAATTTTAGAACAAGGCAAAACTATGCATACCAGAGTTCATGGCTGAGGTGAAAACAACACTTCCCTGAATCCTAGGCATAGGAGTCATCCCTGAGTCTTCTCTGCACCGGCCACGCAAGAATTCCTACCAAAGGAAAAAGAAAGAAGGACATTGTTATTGTATATTGTTGCCTTTGACTAGAGAAATTTGATGTTAATTCACGCTGCAATAGAAGTTACACATCCATAACTACAGATATACATTATATTGACAACAGAACAAACAGAGAAGCCTCTCTACACTAGGGTATGTTATACAACAGTCACTTCATAGAGTTTTCAAAAAAAATTAATTAAAGAACCAGCGACCAGTGAGAAGTGTACTAATGTTCTGATTATTTTACAGCTCGACAAAGAGACAGTAGACTCCAGGTTTTGAAGATGAGGCAGTCTCTTCTTTTTTATCCCCAGCTCCTTTCCCCTCCTGGACCCTCTTTAGTCTCTAAGCATTAAATATACTGGTGGCGACTGGGAGCTGGGAGAGGCATTGGGTTATAGCATCATTCTGCTCCTGCGAAGTCCAGAAAACTAAAGTACTGATCTTGACAAGCTTACAGCCACCACCCTCTCCCCTAAATGTAATCCAGGATTTGGAGCATTGAATCACATGCAAATTATGGAGTAATTTGGACATGGGGTTGCTGTCCAGATAAAGGTTTTGTACACTTATATAGATAAGCAAGGCATTGACATTTCACAAAGAGGCATGTGTTAGCCCTGGTGTGTGTTGGTATCATGTTTACAGTAACTCACAAGATATGACACATTTCATATCTACCATGTATTATGAAAATTGCTAGGGACACATTGAGTGACTGCCTTTTTTTCTTTTTGACCCTCATAGTTACCCTAGGAGGGGAAGGATCAGACACCCTCCAGTGTACAGTCCACTAGCAGACTTGTAGACCATGGATAACAGACATGTCATACAGATCTACCGCCTGGATAGCCAGAAAATCATGGATCTCTGTCATCAGATGGAGACAGATCTGATGCCAGCCATACATCATCCAAATAGCGTACCACCCATATTACAAGTTATGTCAGTGTTACACTTTCTGGCCACATGGTCCTTCCAAAACACAGTGGCCCTATCTGCTGGGATGTCCTGGCCTATGTTCAGTTTAGTGCTGAGGGATGTTCTCTCAGCAGTTTTGAAACACCTGGACAGCTCCATTTGTTTCCCTCAAAGTGAGGATTTTGCCCTTGTGAAAGCAGAATTCTATGGTTTGACACACATCCCACATGTTGTGGGAGCCATTGATAGTACCCATGTAGCCCTGGTTCTACCCCTTGGCAATGAACAGGTCTATTGGAACAGGAACAACTTCTATTTCATCAATGTGGTTCAGTCCATGATGCCTACATCATGCGGAACAGTGCAATTCCCCATCTGATGACACAACTGTATCTAGAGAGGGTCTGGCTGGTTGGTAAGTAACATATGTCATGTGTGTTTGTATGCTATGTCTGCTGCTAGTGAGGCAGTGCAATGTTGCATTTCCTTACAGGGGACTCTGCCTACCCAAACTGTCCCTGGTTGTTGACATCAGTGAGGAACCCAACTATGCCAGGGGAAGTCTGCTTCAACAGGCACAAGAAAGAACACTCAGTGTAGTGGAGTGGGCTTTTGGGTTCCTGAAAGCAGGATTCCACCGTATAGACAAATCAGGTGGAGCCCTCCTCTACTCACCCGCATGTGTAAGATCATTGTGGCCTGCTGCATGCTCCGCAACTTTGCCCTGAGGAGAAACATCCCATACATCCCCGATAAGGAGGAGATATCAGTGCCACCAGGTGAGCCTCTTGGAATACCAAGTGAGGATGAAAGTGATGAGGATGGTGCAGGAGGATCTCATCAATCAGTACTTCACTTGATTGTAAGTATGTGATGTTCTGTGAATACTGTGACTGCATGGGGTACTGTAGGGGTCAGGATTTGTAGAGAACAGTATCTCTGTCACCATGAGACAGGGCATCTCATGCTATGCATCATACAGGCCAGGTTTGCTGGCTACATCAGACTTGAAGATGTGCTTTTCTTGAGGCACACCTTTGTTTGGGTCAGTCACATTGCACTGTCAGAGAAACAACAGAAGTTTAAAATGACTTTTGTGTCTCATGTATGCCTTTGCCTGCCTAAACTCCTTGTATGTCACTTTTACTTTCCAAGTCTCTTCACCATGCCATCCTCATTTGGGCATTTCAGAGTTGTGTCATTGGCAGGTGGCTGTAGCTGGTCTGACATGTGAAAGGGACATGGAATTGATCCAGGTACTCTTTGTTGCAAATTTGGGTTGTGTAGCTCCATGCCCAAGCTGCCTGGACAGCGGGAGGGCAGTTATCTGATCTGCAGAATAGACCTGTTTGACCTGGTATGTTGGTCCAATGGTTTCATGTGTGTAATCATGTGGCCTTGTAACATGTTATCCTGTGCAATCCATCTATTCTCCCTTCACATTGTGTTGATGATGATCCTGTATGTAGATGTTGATGTGTTTCCTCATTGCAGGCCATAGTGCATGTGCCACAACACTGACATAGGTACTAGATGCCTAACCATTGTAATAGGATGGGCCTCTGACTAGGGACTGTTGCCCTGTCCTCTTTCTTTGTCATGGGGTATATGAAGTTGGATAGACCTGTTTTTGGTATGTGATAAGGGTCAAGCTGGTGACAACATCCACCAATCTGTTTGCCTATACTACAGGACAGAGTCTGACATAGCCCTTTCTTCTGGGGCTAGGGGGATGGTACTTTGAGATATCTAGCCAGAAGCAACAATGTTTATTAATTCTTGTCAATGACATTCCAGTCATATTTGCAGCCTATGGGCTGTATAGTGTAAAAGAAATGGTGTGAGTGACCACTTCTGTTGTTGTGTTGCTATTAATCCTCAGCTTCCTGACACTGCCTGTTACATACCCCTCCTTACATTACCATCTTAAGGGTACCTCATTTGCATCACATGAATTTCATATTGTACATCCCACAATGATTAAAAATCATTATTAAGCATTGATGTGTTTTAAAAAATGTAAAAGCTCACTGAGATTGTGTTTATTCACATGGGCTCTGAACATAAAGGTGGAAATTGATTTTAAAAAAAGACAAAGATTGAAGGGATCAGTCATGGTGGTTGTAATCATTGGAGTAGCTGCCACAGCATTTGAAGTCCAAAGTCCAGTGTCCTACTATCCTGGAAAATGGATAGTGTTTCATGAACAGTCAAAATAGTGATTCTGTGGCACTCAAAGGGGCTCAATCAGGAAGAGGTAACTTCCTGGCAGTAGTTCAGGTCTTGACATCTGCACCTCCTTGATGTTTGGGGAGACATCCCCACTCACGGGGGGTTCTTCTGCTACAGAGGCAGGGGTGTCTGAGGCCTCCCTTCCACTGGCTGCCACAGAGGTCAAAGGGGCAGATGTTACTAGGTGTCAACACCAGAGCAGTATGCACTCTATTGGCAACAAAAATGCAAAAACCCAGCACTCTCAAAACAACGTAATTTATGCATTGTGCTGATATGTTGTGGTTTAACCTTTTGCATTGCAGAGTTCAATCCTGAAAACGTATTTTTAATATGCTTACAAATACTGTTCCTTTGCAATGTATTGCTGCAGGTTTTCAGAGTGTGTTAGGGTGTGGCCCCTTTCCAGGGCCTTCCAGAGACTTTCCCTGCAACATGCCTGGGCGTGGTTCTGGGCTAGACCAAGACTCTATAAAAGAGAGCCAGCCCAACTCCCAGTGCTCACTATTCAGAGGTCCCGGTGCAGAGCAGCAGCTACTTCCTGAGCTCCTGCACCGGCGGCCTATTTGGATCTTCCAGTCTTGTGCCCTTCATCCTTCGTTGATGATCATTGTTCCAGGCGGTAAGACGGTGGTTGGACTGTTCCGACACCGTTATTGAGAATTTTCATATTCTTGGTTTAATTCTTAAATGAGTAACAGATTACTTGCGCGCTACCATTTCTTGACATTTATATGGTAGTTTACTAATAGGCAAGACGCGCGATTTGTTTCATAAAGGTTTGACTTTGTTATTCATTGCGTGCTACCATTTCTTGACATTGGCATGGTGGCTTAAGAATCGGCAATCGGCAAGACGTGCGATTCGTTTTATGGTGTTTAAACATTGTTGTCCATTGCGCGCTACTATTTCTTGACATTTACATGATGTTTTACGAATTGGCAAGACGCGCAACTCGTTTCATGAGGATTTAACTTTGTTGTTCATTGCGCGCTACCATTTCTTGACATTTACATGGTGGCTTAAGTATCGGCAAAAGAAGCACGATTTGTTTAATTGTACTTTGATCTTGTAATTTATTGTGAGCTGTTATTTCTTGACATTTACATCGTGTTTTACGAATCAGCAAGACGCGCAATTCGATCAATGATGATTTGACCTTGATATTCATTGCGTGCTACCATTCTTGGTATTTTACATGGTGACACTCGAATCGGCAAGACGCACGATTCTCTCCTCGAGTTTATTTCATGTTGTTTATTGTATGCCACTATTACCACTATTCTAAGATATTTGTTATGTAATATTCGAGTTGACAGGTTATGTGATTTGTTTCCTGAATCCATATTGTGTTATTCATGGTGCAAAATCCTTTTATGGTGTTTACTATATATATATATATATATATATATATATATATCTGCAATATGCTCAATTTGTGTTGAAACATTTTAAGAGTACACAGAAGGCCAGAGCTTCTAGATGCAATATTGTATGGTCCTAGTATACATTCTCAAAACAGGATTTATATGACTAGTTTAAAATGTATTCAGAATGTTTTTTCTGATTCTCATGTAAAGGAAAGTACTTGAATAAGAAAGTTTCCATTTAATTCATCTTGATTCCCTTACAGGTGTCCAGCCATCTTGAAACTTAGTCATTTTAAACGTAACTCTTAGATTGTTCATGTTTTCAGAGTGACTAGGCTTAGAATCATAGTCTAGTATTGATTTCAGGAGATATAATTTTCATATTTTGTGTTCTAACCTTTATCTTACTACAGGTCTCCTTCCCAGCTGTTCCCTTCCTAATCCCCTCTTGAACTCTCTCAGTCTCTGTGATTTATCTATCAGAGTCTTGGAGCTGTTCAGTGGTGGACGTGTTGGGAACGTGCACAGACCCCGAGGATCTGGTGACTCTGACACTAGGTCAATGTAAGGGGTCTGGTGTTGTTCTCGATCCCTGTTCAGGGTGGTGTTCGTGTCCCCCAGCACCCCTATTAGGAGGCCAAGGTGGCATTGTGGGCCTCCCACTGTTGCAATATTTCATGTTGGTAATCCATCTGCAGCTGCTTGATGTCCCAGAGTTCGGTGAGTACCTGGCCCATCACGCATTGGGACTGTTGGTAGGCTCCCAAAATGTGGGTGATGGTGTCCTGGCCAGACCCATTCCCAGAAGCCTCATGCCACTGACCTACACCATCCCTCCCACGTACCCTACCCCCATGTGCCTGCGCCCTTAGCACAGTTTGGCCACTACCACTGGGTCCAGGTATATCATTTTCAGAGGTGCCTAGATGTAATTCAGGTGCCTGGAAGGGGGGGGCACAATATTGTTGATTCTGTCCTCAGGACATAGATTTGCGGGCAACTGGTTGCCTGAGATGTTGATGCAACAGCGCTGGGAGGAGTCGATGTGGTCAGGGTGAGGCTGACAGATGTCATCTGACCAGGTTCCCCAGTTGGGCCAGCACCATCCTCAATGTCCACACGTCCAGGAGTAGTATCCTCACTGAGGACTGGGTCCATGGGGCGAGCAGCAGTCTCTAGATTGGTATCTGTGTACCCAGTGGCAGGTAGACCCGTTGAAGTAAGAGAATGTTACAGGTTGTATTGTGACATGTACCTCCAATAGTTTACAGTGACATTTGAGTAAGGTCATGTACACATTTACTTTGCATTTTTCCCTTATGTGAGAGGCACACCTGCTATCAACTGTATAGGCCTAACATTTGGGGAACAGACCAATTCCACATTTCAATTCACCTTGCTACAGGATGTGTGAGTATCTTGGCACTTGGATTTATGATCATAGACTCCTACCTTTCTAGCAGTGCAGTCAATCCAGTGGCTGGGCATGATGTCAAGACCTAGTAAACTGTTATGCGGGCAGACTCGGATCTTTGCTGTTGTATATGTTGCATGTGGTCAGTGCCTTGTGAATATCTGTTCTGCCACAAGCATTTAGATGATGACATAAGTTGGGCTGTCCTTCCCGTCCACATTATTTTCATCTTGGATTATCTGCTCAAGATGGATCGAGTTGATTAGGTACATCAAAGAGTGTAAAATGACCTGTATGTTGGTCAGCCATGGCCCAATCTTTAGGGCAGAGGAGCCACGCGCCCCCACCTTTGGCCCCTCATGAAGCGTGTCTGTCAGGCTGAGCAAAGATCAGCCTGACAGACACTCTTCATGTTCAGATCAGGAAGCCAGGAGCGAGACGTGCGATTTGAGCAAACTCCTGGCTGCCCAAGCTGAACTTTGCTGGGCTGAGAGGTCACAGCTCCTATGGGCGTGACCTCCTAAGTTCAGCAAAGGTGCCTCAAGGCCCTTCCCCTTGGTGATGAGGGGAAGCATCACCGATTGACTTCGACCTGGGCGCTTCAGGTTTAAGCCCTGCAGCGCCCAGGGCGAGTGTCAATCAGTGACACCTCGTCACAGAGTGGGGTGGGGTCAGCAGTCTCACTGACCCCATCCCACTCTTAGACGAATTTGGGACTGCTGCCTTCCCTCATTGGCTGACCTAAGGTGAGCCAGAGAGGGAAAGCAGCAGTCCCAACCCTCCTGGGACCTCTGAACTGAAGGTAAGTGTGTGTGTGTTTTTTAAATGAATGTTTGGCGCGTGCATGTATGTTTGAATGTTGATGAGTGTTGTGAATGGATGTGCGTGTGTGTGTGAATGAATAGGTGTGAGTGTGCTTACCACCCCTCTCCCTCCTAAAATTACCAGCCACCACTGATGTTGGTCCCTCCCAGGTAGGCAACCTACATTTGTGAATTAACAGACAGCAGCACAATGTCATTGTGGACAGTGGCCTGGTTATTGGAGTTAGAGGGACAGTTCCTCTTGGGATTGATTTACAGTCACGCTACACCAAGTACATACACAGCATACATAAGTAAACCTCTCAGGTGAGTAGACTGTCATAGCAAGTTGCTGTACAAGGATGTTAGGACACATGCACAGTGAACAAGTGTTTTGCATTGAGTAGACAGGGCCTGCTAACCTTGGCATTGCTGTCTTTCTCTGTCCTACCCACAAACTATACAGTTGATATCCCCATAGGTGAGGACATGGCAAAGCCCGAGTAGAGGAAGAATTGTCCTAGTAGCAGAGAACACAGTATTGGTTGAGAGGGGTGACATTTCCAGTGCCTGCTGACAATGCCATTGCTGCCATTGCCTGTCCCACCCACACACTGTACAGTTTAAATCCCCTCAGGTGAGTACACTCCAATGTGGAGTTGACAAAGGAGGTAATTTGGATTGGGGTACACTGTTCTGGTATTAGTGATAGTAGAACAGTGCCTGCTGGGAGTTGTTGTGCTGTAAATTCCTGTACTACACCCACTAAACAGAGATGTTGTTCTCCCAGGTGGGTGTGATTTGCATGTTGGAGGCCAGACAGGGGTTTATGGACAGGTGGACACTGGACTGTTATGTGGTGTTACATTGCAGATGTGGAAAGGTGATCAGTAAGCATGAATGCTGATACATTTTGGTGGTCAAATTTTGTTGATGCGACTTACCTGACTCGACTTCCCAAAGTATTCCTGTCAATGTGGTGTAGTGTATTACTGAGGGGACTACCAACCACCACGGTTTTCACCGCCATGGCAACACTGCCATGGCGATTTTTGACTTGTAATAGGTTTGATGGTTGGTTGACGGGCTGGCAGTGCCAGTGATCAGACCGCCTCTTGCACACCCTCTAGGGTCCTGGTGGTGTTAGGATTTTGGTTATCTTTTGGCAGGCTTGGCTGTGAAACTCATAATACAGATGTTTGTATGACCACCAACATGGTGGTCTTTTGGCAGCTGCCACTGTGGCGGTCTGGCAGTCAGAACGCCAAATTCATAATGAGGCCCAGAAACTTCCCACAGGATGTACGATGTTACAATGCATGCCTTCACCACACATGCTTTTGCCATGCAGTTTTTACCACGTTTGCTTTTACCACGCATATGTGTTTACCATTCATGCCTTTATCGCACATTCACATTTAATAGCATTACAACTACCTGTACCCCACAAACATTTTCCACACATGCTATTACCTCATACATCTTTACAATGAACATTTCTTCCATAAATGTGCTTTTTTAGAGAGCAAAATCAAACAAACACAAAAATCAATGCCAATATATTAAATGGGCACATGTAACAAACTTTTCTTTTAAAACTGCAACACACTGACCATTATTTTAAAAAAATGTACAGTTGTATTGCACAACACAGAACAAAACCAAAATTATTATTATCAAAGTCACATAAGACACATTTTGTGTAGTGCCTTTGAAGAGAAAAACTTAGTACACATGTCCCACTGTCCCCAACCAAGATGGTGAGCATACATAGTAAAGAAGTCAATAAGCACAACAAAAATCACTTTCAATAAAAAGAAGAACTTAGTCACATAGTTTTTCATAAAGAATTGAGGATTTCAACAATTATTTTCTTATGGATAGTAGTAAAACCATCAAAAAGGTATAAAAACAGATGACTGTCATATTGTGTCCAGTAGTACACTGATCAGTGATGTGACCATGCACTCCTGAGAATTGCTTAATGAGACTGAGAGCTAAATCTGAAAACATTGCCTCCTACATTCCAAAATAATACTTCAATCTAAAATATATGTATGCTAGTAGCACATATTATTAATAAATAAGAAAAAAAAAATTAAAGAGCCTACGTATTCAACTGTGAAGAATAAATCAATTTGCATGTTTGTGTTAATTTTTAATGGGTCTACTTAAAATATCTACAAGAAGTAAGTAGAACAATGTATATATTTTAAATTCTATATTTGAAATAAAATCGCTTAGTTATACTGTTTAGAACATAATAATGAGCTGTGATAAGTTATATTTTTTTTAAAATGTAATTTGATAAAAAATAAATTGAGCATGTCATAGTCAAGAAAATCTTTATTCGGCAAAAGATTGCCACAAAAGCACGAGATACAGATAAAAAATCAATAAATACATATAAACAATCCCATAGTAAAACAACCGTTTAAAAGTGATACAATACAGCCCTTACTGTAATAGCAGCTCGTATTGATTTCTTACACTAAGAGCAGATCTAATAAAGTTCAGGACTGCACAACGTGTTTCCCACGAGTTATGCCCATTCAAGAAATTCATTGCAGACCGTTGGTCTTTACAGCCTGCCAATTTCAGACAAGGAAATAAAAAAAGCTTTCCTAGGAACAGCATACAAAGGACAAAACAATGTAAAATGGCTCATACTTTGCTTAGTGTATTTGGTCACAGTGGCACGGAGGGAGTTTGCACACCCAGCCGTCTAGCCTAGGGGAAGCCACCTTAAAACGTATCAGCTCCAACCTGAAATGTGTTAGCAGGATACGGCTCTACAGCGGCTGTTGTCACTGCCACCGCTGTTTTCAAATGTACAATATTTCACAATTTCAGGGACCTGGAAAAATCAGTATTGTGATCCTTTATCAATGACTTAGCATTCTGTCTCATATGGTCTTGGTCTAAAAAAAGGTCTAGGAGCCCTATTTTCACCAAAGAAGATTTCACGTAAATCAGCCAAGGTAACTTTCACATTTCTTGGAGAGCTTAGCAATCCCTAATGCAGTCTCTGGTAAAATCCCCTTCAGGATTCAACCAACATTTAGCCCACAATAACAGTGGCACAATTTTAATCTGGTCCTCCACAAAATTCAAACCCAATTCCTCATGTGAGATTAAGCTAGCACTATTTTTTGGTTTGGCCAATAAACGATGGGCAAAACCATTTTCAACCTGCTGCAAGGGGTTTACGTCTTGATAGCCCCAAACCTCTGCCGCATAGATGGCAGGGGAGATACATTTTGCCCCACACAAATTAATCAATTGAGGTTTGTGTTTTAAGGTCCTAGCAAAGCAAAACATTGCTTCAACATTCCTCATCCTCTGAGATTTTAAATTTACATGGGAACTCCAAGAAGTGTCAGAACTAGAAGTGATCCCAAGATAATTAGAAACATATGTTTGTTGCTAAAAGTTCTCCCCTAGCCTATGAGTCATAGTTTTTAGGTTCCTTGGGCCACAATACATAACAAAGGCTTTAGCTTGATTGATTTTTAAACCCAACCCCTCCATAAAAACATTAAAAGAATTAGGCCCTCATATGAACATGGCAGTTTTCATCGCCTTGTTCAGGCCGGCGGTCATTCTACTGACCGCCAGCCCCCCTGGGATCCCACCAGCCGCGTAGTAAACATTTTGCTGGGCCGGCGGGCAGAAACATTGCACTTCAAAAAATCTTTGTTAGAAAAGGGGCCCATAATTTGACATCTGATTTGAAAACAACTACTGTAACCCCAACTGGACCAGAGTATTTTCCAAAAGCTGCAATATTTAAAGCCCTTTCCACTTCCAATACCTCAACAGGCAATAATAATCGAACGAGGAGTGGTTCTACTGGCTGGGCCTCACTACTTAGGGGTGCCAAGGCATCTTTATAATGCATGACCCATTCCAATTCCGGAATGAAAATTTGAGGTTTAGTGCTGTCAGAATTAAAAAAAAAAGGGACGGTTGACCACCTCCCTGAAATTTACATTATTTTTTGTGGCAGCTGCTACAGTTAAATCCTTCCATAATAAAGCCCTTATTTCATCCTTCCTTGCCTCCACAATGCTCTTGTAATCTTTCCTTGCTGAATGAACCTCCTGCCAACATCTGGGGGTAGCTCTAAGGGCGTTGAACAACCGTTTGTGGTACCTAGAACATTCCTTATTAAAGTAACGTTTGATAGGAGTAGGACAAGGGGATTTCGAGAATAAAGGGCATCATTAATTGCAGTACATAAAACTTTAAAACCATCCAAGACTTCCTGATTAGGAGGCGCTTCAGACTGACATAATTCAATGGAAGCAATATTTTCCTGTACAATTTTTGGAGAACAGGTGGGGGAATAATTTGATCTCATTTAATCCTCAGACCCTTGTTCTTACTAAGGGACCAATTTGGTATTGAAACTAAGATGTTTAGGCTAGAATTAATATTAAGAAGAGTGCAAACAGGGTTAGGATCGCTCATGCAATTTGGTACAATAATATACCCTAAAATTAGATGCTGCGTATCAGCTGAAATAATCATAAATGAATAATACTCCCCTTTGTCACACCAGTAAAAGTGGGAATCACATCTCGCTTAAAACATCCTGAGGGTTCTAACAAAACCACATAAAATTTACATAACAAAGTATTCAAAGCATCACCCAAAGGACCATGTTTAAAATTAGGCCTATTCATATCCTCTTCATCCCACATGGCACCACAAACATGATTCTTAGCTGTATCCCATAATTGAATGTTGAAATCTCCCACCCAAAAAAACAATTATTTTCTTCCCGAAATTTGATTAAAAAACTGCCCAAAAATTCTTCAAAATCATTTAAAACTCTAATCACCTTGTTACTAAACAATTTGCCAGCAAAAAATCCCACCTGACCCCAAAAGAAACCTTAGAAACCAAGAACTGTGGTTGAGAAAACACAACAGATGAATGTAACTTTTCCAAACCTAGTGAAACAAAGATGACCAAGCCACCCCTGGGTCTACCCGCCACCAATGAGTTGGCCGGTTGAGCCATGGAAAAGAAGCCATCCAAGTCAATAGGGCCTGTCATCCAAGTCTCTTGTATACGGACCACGTTCAGCCAACCCTGGTTTTGAAGTTTTCCCTGAGTACCTGCAACATTCCACTACATAATCCTCAACCTCCTTGAATCCCCTCCTGAATTTGGCTAGCATAAGGCAGGGGAGGTAGCAATTCCAACAGAAATGGCACCATTTAGCTCTTCCTCCCCATTTTGCCTTTCTGATCCTTTGGTACAAGGGGATGAGATAAAAAATTCTCAAACACTAATCTCTGGATTTAGGATCCCCTTGTCACTTATGATTTCTGCAGAAGGGGAGCTCAGTCATTCATTTATCTGATTCAAAGATGCAAGAGCATTAAATCTATTCCCGGTCAAAATATGCATGTCATTTCTGCTATTCAAAGCCAACTGGGGTTGAGGATCGACAAAAGAGGCCTTCCGCCATGCCTGAATCAGGTGACAAGAAAAATAAGCAGTAGGATTTTTATCTGACTTTGCTTCACCCCTCCCGCTCTCACTGTGGCATGAATGTCTCCTACCAGCGTGGGATTACAAAAATGAATGACAATTTTATCTCCTGGAGTTATATAAGGTAAAAGGCCGATTCCGCCAACCCGCTTGCCATATTTATCTTCTGCATTAAATCCCACCTTCCCAGCAAATTATGTGATAGGCAATGAGCCACCTTATTTATTAGGGCCTTGGTTGGTTCGGCCATGTTATCGCTTAAAGGTGGAACATTTGTCAGAACAGCTACATATGAACATACTGCTGGGAGAAGATGTGTCACTAGTAACTCCATTTTTGCCTTCACTGCACCAGGACGACATGCTGAATTACCCAGCAAGGGCAGCCCATTTTACTGAGATCCTAGGGTGACCTGCGGCTGATTTGAAATTTTTACCACAGACCACACTTTTAGCAAGAACAGCCAATTGCTGAGAATTTAAAGAAGTCTTTGTGGCAACTCCAGTAACCGCCCCTGTGAGTTTCCCCCATTGGTTAAGGCCAGTGAATCGGGTGAATCTCTTTTTTACGATTAGTCAGGCCTTAAAGTTCTGCCTCTATAGCTGTAAGGCATGTTAATATTGGCCCCAACTTTTTATCCAACATGTTGCCCAGTGGGCTGCAAAAAGTTTGCAAATATAAATCATGAATGAATTTTGGGGGAGCTACCCACTTTGTAACCCCTCCAGCCCCTAGGTATTGTTTGCATAACGTCATTTAATTTTAGGCCACATGCCCTTCATATATGCTTACTACTTTGTAACCCCTCCAGCCGCTAGGCATTGTTTGCATAACGTCATTTAATTTTAGGCCACATGTCCTTCATATATGCTTGCTACCGGTTCTTGGGCCAGAGTGAGGATCAGGACGTCCCCCAACTTTGCGGTTAAAACAGAGACACCACCCCCTTCTACCGAAATAACCTCATTAGCATCTTTTATAGCCTCATCCGAATGATGCAATGTAACCAGCCAATGATGGGCCGAGGGGCTTCCAGGAGAAGCTACAACGTTTCCCTGAGAGTCTGCAGAATGCAGGTAATCCATTTGCACCTCTTGTATAGGGAGTGGAAGAAACATGTCCTCTGTTGTAATGGAAAGCCTCCATTATACCACATTTATTTCATTTGTGATGGAGCCAGCTGCCCTGACCAAAATATTATCCATTGTGGAGGAAATTTGCCTATGCGAACCAGATGCAAAGCCTGAGCATGCAAGCTTCCGTATCGCCATCTTTGCAAATTAAAAAAATCTGACACATGCAACCAAGCAAAGACTGACAGCACAAAATAGTTTTGCCCAGGGAGAAAAAGAAAATAACCAATAAAGTTGGCAGAATCTTTTACAGATTCGGATGAAGGCCTTAATAAACAATGACCCACTGAAAAGTGCCTCGTTATCAATTTGCAAAAAAAAAAGAAGAGATGGCCTGGCCTCAGCCAGTCTATGACGGGCACATGCCTAGGCACATCCCGTGCTGCAGGAGTCCCACGTAACTTAAATAGAGCGCTGATAGAGAAAAGCACTCTGGGTCCTGTAGTGCAAGTATCACAGCCTGCCTCTCACATCCCTCTGCCTGGGCAGATGACTCCTGGATTGAAGCATGTCCAATTCTGCCGGAGTCCCACGCACCTTAAATAGCACCCTGATGGAAAAAAGCACTCTGGGTCCTGTAGTGCAAGTGTCACAGCCTGCCCCTCTCAACACGCTCTATGGGAAGATGGCTCCTGGGTTGGAGCATGTCATGAAGGAAGCTAATTTAATTGCTGTCTTCACCCACAGTCAACACGGAAAATGGGCTGATCAGTAAAGGGGGCAGATTTTCTATTCCCAACTCGGGGAAGGTGCTGGGCATTGAAGGTGGGGAAGATTTAATATTTCTAACTCTATTGAGGACCAGCTTGGGGAAAGTGCTTGAGACTGAAGGGGGGATGATTTACTGTTCCTGATACCAGTCAGAGCCAATTTGGGGAAGGAGGTGAAACCTGAAGGGGGGAGATTTACTATTCCTGACTCCAGTTAGGGTCAGCTTGGGGAGGGTGCTTGACATGGAGGAGGCAGATTGACTATCTCTAACACAGTCAGAGCCAACTTTGGGGAAGGAGTGGCCACGAATATAAAAAATAAATTAACTATACATTTCTTACTTTTAACCACTAGATTCTTAATTAATCTCTCACATCAAGACATAAAACTTCGGCCCTCATTATGATCTTGGCGGTTTTAACCACGAGATCTGCGCTGGCAGTCAATAGAAGACCGCCAGCGCGACTACCCCCCCGCCGGCCGCATAATGTTTTTCCCGCTGGCCCAGCAGGGAAAAGGGCTGTAACATTGACCGCAGCTCCAAACGGAGCAGCGGCCAATGTTGGTGTGCGGCGGGTGCAGCTGCACCAGTCGCGATGGGGCACTGCACAGGGGCCCCTCCACTGCCCATGCCAAGTGCATGGGCAGTGCAGGGGCCCCCAGGGGGGCCCCGGATCACCCCTTCCACCAGCCTTCCATAGCGGGGAAACCCGCCAGGGAAAGGCTGGTGGCAGAAGGGATCATTATCCGAGGGGCAGCGCTGCTTGCAGCGCTGCCCTGTCGGAAAATTATTCCCTCCACCGTCAGGCTGCCTGTCGGCGGCAGTGAATGAGGGCCGCCATAGGTGGCCCTCACTGTGTTCATTATATGGCAGTTCAGACCGCCAGGCCGGTGGCAGTCTTTGCACCCACCGCCGGCATTGTGGTCTGAACCGCCGGGGTTCATAATGACCCACTTTATCCGCAACCAAAACCAAACAAAGCAAGAATACAAACTACAAAACTTTCTTCTGAAAGGTAACTATTAATAAGAACCCACAGCAGCAATATAATAACCCTGTGTTTGAACCCCAACAGAAAATTAAGTTACAATAATTTCTTTCTTTTCAGCAGCATTCAACATTTATTTTAAAAAAAAAATAGGTACATGAAAAGTCAACATTGACAAAATCTCAATACAACAAAATCGAAATAAACATTATAAATGTATAAATCTTTACAAGACTTTTGGATTTCTTTTTAACCCCTACGGTGCCCTGGACGAGGTGATCTCGTCGAGGGCACCGGTTCCCAGGTGCCTTGGACGAGATTACCTCGTCCTGCACCCGGGAACTGGGGTGCAGGACGCTCCCCCCATGTGCTCCCCACCCACCCCCCCCAAGACAGGGATGGAAGGGGAAGCCCTTCCCCTTCCACCCCGACCCTCCCCACCCCCCCGTTACAACAGCGCGCATCGCGCACTGAAAATCACAGAGGGCCTCCTCCCATCCAGCGCGATCGAAAGAGAAATGCAAAGCATTTCTCTTTCGATCACGTGGGGGAGGCCCAGAGAGGCTTCAAAGGGAAGGAAAGGAATTTCTCTCTGAGCGTTTCAAAAGTCAGATTGCTTGCATTTTTTTTTTCTTTTTGTTTTGTTTTGTTCTTTTTGGAGGTGGGGAGCGACCCCTTAGGCAAGGGTCGCTCTCCTAGGGGGCAAATTATATTTAGGCCATTTCTGCCCCCCTTGGGGGCAGATTGGCCTATATTTATGAGGCCAATCTGACCCCAAGGGGGACAGAAACCACTAGACACCAGGGAGTTTTTTTTTTTATGTGAATTTCACGCAAGGGGAGCGACCCCTTAGGCAAGGGTCGCTCACCTGGGGGGGGAATTTATTTTAGGCCATTTCTGCTCAGCCTATTTTGATTAGGCTGATCTGCCCCCAAGGGGGGCAGAAACCACTAGGCATTGGGGATTTTTTTTTTTTTTTACAGATGGGGAGCGACCCCTTGGACAAGGGTCGCTCCCCTGGAGGGGAAAATTGTATTTAGGCCATTTCTGCCCCCCGGGATTTTTTTGGCGCCAATGTCACGCAGGGGGAGTGACCCCGTAGGCAAGGGTCGCTCCCAGGGGGGGTTGGGGGTGGGGGGCAGAAACCTCTAGACGCCAGGGCAAAAAAAAATTTGTGTTTTTTTTTTAATTGTTTTTTTAGTGATGGGGAGCGACCCATTAGGCAAGGGTCGCTCCCCTGGGGGGCAAATTGTATTTAGACCATTTCTGCCCCCCTTGGGGGCAGATCGGCCAATTTTTGGTCAATCTGCCCCCAAGGGGGCAGAAACCACTAGGCACCGGGGATTTTTTTTTGGCGCCAATGTCACACAGGGGGAGCAACCCCGTAGGCAAGGATCGCTCCCGGGGGTCCATGGGGGGGGCAAATATATTTTAGGCCATTTAGGCCGATCTGTCCCCAAGGGGGGGCAGAGACCTCTAGGCACCAGGGCAAATTGTATTCGTGTGTTCTTTTTTTTTTTTTTTGTTTTTTTTTTAGAGATGGGGAGCGACCCATTAGGCAAGGGTCGCTCCCCTGGGGGGCAAATTGTATTTAGACCATTTCTGCCCCCTTTGGGGGCAGATCTGCTGATTTTAGGTCAATTTGCCCCCAAGGGGGCAGAAACCACTGGGCACCAGGGATTTATTTTTTGGCGCCAATGTCACGCAGGGGGAGCGACCCCGTAGGCAAGGGTCGCTCCTGGGGGAGGTTTGGGGGGTGGGGGGGCAAATTTATTTTAGGCCATTTCTGCCCCCCCCGGGGGCAGATTGGCCTATTGTTGTTAGGCCAATCAGCCCCCGGGGGGGCAGAAACCTCCAGACGCAAGGGCAATTATTTTTTTGTGTGTTTTTTTTTTGTTTTTTTTAGAGATGGGGAGCGACCCATTAGGCAAGGGTCGCTCACCTGGGGGGCAAATTGTATTTAGACCATTTCTGCCCCCCAAGGGGGCAGAAACCAATAGGCACCGGGGATTTTTTTTTTGCGCCAATGTCACGCAAGGGGAGCGACCCCGTAGGCAAGGGTCGCTCCCGGGGAGGGGTTGGGGGGCAAATTTATTTTAGGCCATTTCTGGCCCCCCTGGGGCCGGCTGAGCTAGAGGCCAAAATCCACAGGTAGGCACTTTGGGAAAAAAACACCTCTGTTTTCTGTGAAAAAAATTTGATGTGTCCACGTTGTGTTTTGGGCCATTTCCTTTTCGTGGGCGGTAGGCCTACCCACACAAGTGAGGTACCATTTTTATCGGGAGACTTGGGGGAACGCTGGGTGGAAGGAAATTTGTGGCTCCTCTCAGATTCCAGAACTTTCTGTCACCGAAATGAGTAGAAAATGTGTTTTTTTAGCCAAATTTTGATGTCCGCAAAGGATTCTGGGTAACAGAAACTGGTCAGAGCCCCACAAGTCACCCCATCTTGGATTCCCCTAGGTCTCTAGTTTTCAAAAATGCACAGGTTTGGTAAGTTTCCCTAGCTGCCAGCTGAGCTAGAGGCCAAAATCTACAGGTAGGCATTTTGCAAAAAACACCTCTGTTTTCTGTCAAAAATTGTGATGTGTCCACGTTGTGTTTTGGGGCATTTCCTGTCTTCAGGACCAAGGTGGACTCCCTGGTGCCACTCCTTGTTTGACTACCTCTAACGAAAGCATAAATAATACATGCTCTGTGATATAGTGCAATTCACCTTACTAATGTGGGGTCATAAATAATACCTATCGTTTATGGTGTCCATCATTGATACCTGTGGAAATACAAGAAAGGCATAGTTATCATAGCCCCCATTTGTGATGGGCCGCTATATATGTTGTTTGTGGGTGTGGTGCCACCTATTTTCAAACTGCACCCCACTTGTGGGAAACACCACTCATGAATATCAGGACTGAGAGACTAAAGTACTCTCACAATCAACAGTACAAGACATACTACACTTAAAACTTTAATTTAAAAGTTAAGACATATACTGGTGTGTTCCACATGTCCTGATAGTGAATTACTGCTAAAGTCGTTTTTCACTATTGCAAGGCCTATCTCTCCATAGGGCAATATGGAGATTGCCTTGAAATATCTTTTAAGTGTAATTTGCAATTGGGAGCAGATAGTTATATGGAGCTTGGGGTCACTGCACTCACAATTTAAAGATACATCTTTTGGTGAAGTCAGTTTTTAATTTAAAAGTTACAGGGTAAAGTTTAGGGAAAGTACTAAACTGGGTTCTCAAACTTGGGTGGAGTATGTTGATTGCTTTTGCAGAGCACTGGATGGTTGGGTGAAGGGCAGCAAGGTAACAGACTATCTGAGGTTGTACAATTTGATTGCATGGAAGCACTTGCCTAGTTGTTGTTTTCCAGAGCTGTGCCAGCACATGATTGACAGCAAGCTCACTGATCCCAGGAAGCTTGCCAAGGAGGCGGACCGCTGGTTCAGCACCAGGGTCCAAAAGAAGTTGTATGTGGGAGACTCAGCCAACGGTGAGCAGGGTCCCCAACAGAAGATTGAGGGGGAGGTCAAGGGAGACTCAGACAGGGTCCCAGGATAAGGGGGGAGAAAAAGGTTCTCATGATCCTTCTGACAGGAAGGAGGTAAGTTCTGGTGGGATGTGGCCCAGGGTGCCCCACTTTCAATACCGATGCTTTGAGTGTTCCCAGCTAGGACACATGAAAGGGGATTCTGTCTTTCCTTAGAAAGCTCCCACTTCAGGGATGGCCGATGTGGCCTTAGAGGGAGGTGATTCCCTGGGGTAGGTCGTAGACCATGCCATAATCTCCCTTAGTTGGGATGTGAACTCGGAGAGTGAGTTGGTCATCCCAGAGGATGGGAGTCATCACTTTCACCAAGTGAAAGTAGAGGAGGTCCCAGTCACTGCTCTGAGGGACACCAGGGCTAGCCAGACAATGATTGTGGAAAAGCTAGTTTCCCCAGAGCAGTACACTGACCAGGTGTGTAGAGTGACTCCAGCCCATGGGCAGGGTTTTTTCTGGCCAATTGCTTTGGCGTCCTTGAATAGTGTGGGGAGGTGACCCAGAGAAGGGGCATAGTTAGTCCCCAGATGCCTATTGACTATATTCTGGGGAATGAGTTGCACCTGGTGTTAGGGGAACTGGGAGGGGCGTCCGCCAAAAGTTCTGAAACAGTTCAGTTTTATGTGGGCACCACTCCAAAGCAGAAGGTATAGTACCCCTGCAAGAGGGACAGGGGAAGGGAAAGCCCACCCCATCCTGTGCTCACCCTGAGGGTACAAAACCTATGTTGAGTGACCAGTCTCAGGGCACCACCCCTGAACTGGTGGGAGGTGAAGTGGGAAAAGTGTGCAAGGCATATGGGGCTACTGCCCTCCACTTTTCAAAACCACAGAGACTTGAGACCCCAGGATGGCCTGGGGCCTGGCTCTTTACACTGACAGCTGTCAGTGGCCTCTGTTGGTTGTTGTCCTTGTGGTAAGAGTTTTCCCTGGGATGGGGACTGAAGTCAGACCCAAAGGATGGAACTGGCCACATCACACTGTTGGCCATGGTGGTTCTGTCTGACTACTGGGATGCATCTGCACGCAAGGTAAGGTTAAGTGCTGTACAGATGAAGTCCACAGATGAGGAGAAGTGTTCCCCCTGGGTTAGTAAAGTGGGCCCTGAGAGTGTAGACATAGGGATACACCTCGGTTCAGAGAGGCACAGAACTGGCAAGAGCCCCTGCACTAGTGGACCATTGTCCAGGTTCTATAGCCCTAAGCAGGGAGGTCAAGAAAGGTATTGATTGGCCTATCCTGGCTTTAGGCTGGCAGGGGGGTGTGTTGGAAATGGGCCTTTTTGTAGGGTTATGCCCAAACCTTTTGCCTCTGCCCTCCTGTTTTTGCCTGTGTGCTGCATTTCATATTTGCTGGCTTTAGAACTCTGGGCACTTTACCACTGCTGACTAGTGCTAAAGTGCAAGTGCTTCCTGTCTAAATTGTATTGATGATTAAATTATCCATGGTTGGGATATTTTATTTACTAGTAAGTCCCTAGTAAAGTGCACTCTTTGTGCCCAAGACCCAGTGCCTAATTTGAGCTTGTTGTTACCGGTGCTGAGCACCGGCACTTATTTTTGAGGGCCGGGGCTTATTCTTCTGCCTCAAGAATTTGCTGCGAGCAAAAGACACAGATGGGAGAGACGGAAGAAGGGAAAAATGAAAAAGCGTCACAAAGGGAGAAAGTAGAAAGCTGCAAGAGTGAGCAGAAGGAGCCGGGGGTGGCTTTATATGGATTGAAAAGGCCCGAGATGGCTTCAGGATTACGCTGCCTCAGTATTCCGTGCTCACACAATTAATGCAGCAGCCGCATGTTTAAGAGGAGGGCTTTGGGCACCGGCACCTTTTTATTTACAAATTAAGCAATGCCAGGACCTATAAATCAAATGCTACTAGTGGGCCTGTAGCACCGATTATGCCACTCACATGAGTAGCCCTGTAAATATGTCTCAGACCGCAGTGTCTGTGTTTGCAGTTTTAAAGTGCCTTTTCAGCCTGGTAAGTGCACCCATTTGCCAGGCCCAAACCTTACCTTTTACTACAAGTACGTTATCCCTAAAGTAGACCCGAGGCAGCCTCATGGGCAGGGTGCAGTATATTAAAAAAGGCAGGACGTGTACTGGTGTGTCTTACATGTCCTGATAGTGAAATACTGCTAATTTTGTTTTTCACTATTGCAAGGCCTATCGCTTCCATAGCGTAACATGGGGATTGCCTTGAAATATCTTTTAAGTGTAATTTCCCATTGGGAGCCAATAGTGATATGGAGTTTGGGGCCTTTGAACTCACAATTTAAAGATACATCTTTTAGTGAAGTTGGTTTTTGTATTGTATCGTAAGTTTGAAAAAGTCACTTTTAGAAAGTGGGCATTTTTTTTACTTAACTATTCTATGCCTCTGCCTGTCTGTGGAATATACATCTGGTTCAGGATGACAGTTGGGCTGTTTGTGAATTCACTCTAGTTAGTCACACAAAGGGAGCTGAAGTGTGTCCTGCATTTTCTGATGGGTCTTCCTGAGATAGAGTGTTGGGGGGAGCTGATACTTGCACCTGAATAGGGCTGTGCCTTTCCTCACACAAAGCAGTCTCCAACACCGTGAATGGTATCTGGGGCCAGGGCAGGGAAAGGCAGAGTCTTGTGCACTACAAAGACTGCTCTTTGAAGTTTGCCTACTTCAAAGACAGTAATGGGTATAAGTACTTGACCTCGGACACCTCAAAGTTAGAACAGTTCTGGACTGGGGACATTCTGCCATGGAAGAACAGCTGGATGCTTTAGGAGGGACTGCCACTTTTCTTGTTACTTGTTGTCCTGGCTTGCTGCTTGCTGCCTCTGTCCTGGGGCTTGAACTGAGCTTGCCTCCTGTTAGGAAGTCTCAGGGACATCAAAACTTCATCTGCCGGTGTCTGGGTTCTTCTGCTGAGAGCCCTGACTTGCCAAGTGGTCAAGTGGTGCCAACTCCAGTTCCTGGGCCCTTGGAAGTGTAAGCTGGTGACCTGAAGGAGAAATGTCACGCTCCAACATGTCACAGCTGAAAAATCAATGCAGCGCCTGTCTCGCAAATGCAGAATCAACAAAGCGCCTGTTTCTTTGTGGTTCCATCATCATAGCGTGTCTGGATTTTCCATGCATCATGCCTGGGCATCAGTTTCTCATTCACCCCGCACCCCAGTAAAAGGAAACAAGGCTGCATGTCTGAAAATCAATGCATTGCCTTTCCTGCAAGGAAAGAATTGACACATCACCTTCCCTGCCAGTAAAGAACCGACGCATAGCCTCACCTACGAAAAAAGAACCAACGCATCACCTTCCCGGCACATTAAGGAACGGATGCATCGCTTTGCTTTTTCAGTGCCCCACCTTACCTGCGGCCCACCTCGTCTTTGTTTTTGACGCATCCCAGGTACTTTGTGCTATAAAGATACAACCATTGATTCCTATGGATTTAAGACTCATTTAAACCTTTAAAAAGTGATACCTTTACTTGTGCATGTTGGATTTTTGTCATTTTGGTCTTCTTTAACTCAGATAAATATTGGCTACTTTTCTAAACTCTGTGGAGTCCGGTTGTAGTGTTTTCACGTGGTACTGAGTATGTGTCCAAATACTTTACACATTGCCTCTGAGATCAGGCTAACTGCTCGTACCAAGGTCGAAATATCCCAAAAAGATAGAACATTTAAAAAGAAAACATCTTCCATACCCAGGAAATCCAATCCAAAGATATTGGGGGTCATTCTGACCCCGGCGGGCGGCGGGAGCCGCCCGCCTGGAGGGAACCGCCGAATGACCGCACCGCGGTCAAAAGACCGCGGCGGCCATTCTGGCTTTCCCGCTGGGCCGGTGGGCGACTGCCAGAAGGCCGCCCGCCGGCCCAGCGGGAAAACCCCCCTCAACAATGAAGCCGGCTCCGAATGGAGCCGGCAGAGTTGTAGGGGTGCGATGGGTGCAGTGGCACCCGTCGCGATTTTCAGTGTCTGCAAAGCAGACACTGAAAATCATTATGGGGCCCCCAGGGGCCCCACGACACCCGTTCCCGCCATCCTGTTCCTGGCGGTAAAAACCGCCAGGAACAGGATGGCGGGAAGGGGGTCGGAATCCGCCATGGAGGATTCCCTGGGCCAGGGGTAAACCGGCGGGAAACCGCTGGTTGCCCTTTTCTGACCGCGGCTTTACCGCCGCGGTCAGAATGGCCCAGGAAGCACCGCCAGCCTGTTGGCGGTGCTTCCGCGGTCCCCGGCCCTGACGGTCATGGACCGCCAGGGTCGGAATGACCCCCATTGTCTCCTCCGCTTGATCTTTGTCTCCTTTATTAAAAGTTGAATACTGATAGAAATACCTGAGTATAAATACACTTCCCCACCATTGCCCCTTTATTCCTCACATCCCGGCCGAAAGACTATGGGCCTGATTACGAGTTCGGCAGACAGGATGACCAGTCCACCGAACTTCTGACAGGTAGGTTGCTGCCTTACTGGCTGGACCCACTACATCTTTCCCGCTGGTCTGACGGGTGGAACCCTCACCCAGCATGAAAGTGGTGGCAGCATTGTCATTGGCTTGTAATCGAGCCAACAGCAATGCTGCCATTTGCAGGGTGCATCAGCACCCCAACAATGCTCACTGGGCAGGGGGACCCCTGCACTGCCCATGCCAAGTGCATTGGTAGTGCAGGGGCTCCCCCTTCGACCCCCTGCACCTTTTCTCCACCAGCTTTTTCAAAAGGCTGGCGGAGGACCAGGTTGTGATCAACAGGGCAGCTCTGATTTCAGCGCAGCCCTGGCTGATTCCAACCTGGACCGGCCAGGACCGTCAGGAAGGTTGTTCCCGGTGGAGACAGTAGTGGTTTGGCAGTCTGCGAAACCACTGTTGATCGCCAGACTCATAATCAGGCCCATAATGCTGCATATTTGTAATTTTAACCCCTAACATGGCATCCCTGAAGGATATTACTGTATATTTCAAAAAAGCATTACTTTTTAAGTTAAAAAATCAATACTCAGGTATTTTCATTAACTTACCCATTACCCATACATCCCTTCATTTCACTCCTACAACATAATTTTAAAATTATTTAACATATTTATTTAAGCTATTATAAATTTGTTTTAAATAATAATGGGAAATTTATAACATTTGGAAAAATCTTTTTTTAAGCACAAAGGGCTCTTTGTTGAAGCCTAATTTCTTTAATGTATACATGTCTCCTTCAATATCTTTGATTAACTCATTTGGCATTTCTACTATGTCATCCGTTAATGACACTCAAATGATTTTGGGCCTGATTATGAGTCTGGCGGTCAGAAAACCCCACCGCCAGACTCGTGGTGAGGAGACTGCTGCGGTGCTGGGAGTCTCCCACCCAGCCCATTACAAGTTTTCCACTGGGCTGACTGGCGGGAATCTCTTTATTTGAAAGTTCCTGCCTGTCAGCCCAGTGGAATCTGTGCAACGGCATTGGAGCCGAGTCCAATGCTGTCGCACATGGAGGCTGTCCAACACCCTTGGAATGTGCACAACAGAGAGTGCACATTCCAATGGTGCTGGGTAGAGGGACCCCTGCACTGCCCATTTCCCCGTGTGGCCCCCTGCACGCCCTTACCTCCAGCCTTTCCATGTTCGAGTCCCTGCCATGGAAAGACTGGCAGTAAGGTGAGTTGTAATCAGCCAGGCGGCGCTGAGTTCAGCGCCCCCCCTGGCTGCATACAACTCTGACCACGGCCATCCCATCTGGAACAATGTTCCCGGCAGGAACAACAGTTTCCTAGTGGGTCTGTCTGTCAGGGTTGTAATGTGACAGTCGGACTACCACAATTGCGACGGTCTGACCACCACCGCGAAGCTCGCAGTCATTGGACCGCCAGCCTTGTAATGAGCCCTTTTTTCTTTGGACAGAAACTATTTATGTTCCAAATTGAATTTTAAAAGTTGTTTTGACTAAGCTTTTAAACGGATGAACTGTAATTACTTGAAATGTAACGCAGAAAAAAATGAAATCCTTTGTTTTGGTAAAAATAACCAAGGGCCATATGTACGAACACTTTTTCCCATAGACACAGAATGGGTAAAAACCTTTGCTACATCTGGCCCCAATTTTCTGCTTCAGATTGGAGGCCAGAAGGTCTTACCAAACCTCTTCCTTCTATGGATGTGGCTAGAAACTTTAGAGTTAAATTTGATACAGACTTGTCCTTTCACCATCGAATTGGTTTAGTAGCAGGAAATTGCTTTGTGGTGATCAAAGCACTCAGGAGGTTTTTAAAATTCCTCCCTTTGGAATTCAGGAACATGGTGTCCCGTGCGCTGATTGCCTCCAGGAAAGACTGCAGCAATAGTCTGTGTCTTGGAGTAGCTAACCACCTGATTAAGAAACTACAAGTAGTACAAGATGCTGCAGTTCCAATTGTACTGAAACTTCCCCGTAGGACATCCATAACTTCATGGCAGAGGAAACGCTACCAGCTTACAGTCGAAAAATTAATTCTATTTAAGTTCCATACAACAGTCTTTAGAACCATCTGCCTGACTGGGCTGAAATTAATTTCAGACTGATTCACACTATACACCCCACCACAATTTTATGCTCAGCCAATGCAAAATGTAGCCTACACTTATCATTATGCTTGCTAAAGACCTATGTGTTCTGAAAGCATGAGTGGTAAAGATGTGAGTCATGAAGACTAGTTGGTAAAGGCATTTTGTGGAAAAGATTGCATGGTAAAGGCGGTTTGCCTTCCCACTTCACTACCACCCAGTCTGTTGTAAATAACACATGATGGGAAATGTGCAGCAAGAAGGGGCAGGGGTTTTCCCATATACATCTAAGATACCCTTTATTTACTTTTATTTTTACTTATGTCATTTAATGACATAGCCACTTCTACTCCAAGGAAAATACACAATGGTTGCCACTTAATTTTATTGTATGTATAGTTCTTGTATAGCACTAGCACAGCCTGGTTGGTTCTTCTAAGTACTCAGAAACAGCGTTGAGAATAAAGGAGGGGATGGGAGAGTAGATGTGGAATGCTACTGGAGCCATGTCCATTTGCTTGCCAGAAGAAATGTAAACATCTATGTGAAGTTTAATAGAAAATGATATCATCAGTGCAGGAAAGTGAGAGGATTCCACCAGATGTCGGCTGAATAAATTTAGATTCCAGCTTGGCCCAAAACAAATGCCTGACTTAACGGGCCTTCAGCTCTCCTTTTGTGTACCTATAATCCTGGCTAGGAGTCATCTAGAGCATAACACCTAGATGTCAATGCTAGAATACAAAGGTGTGCAGCTCTTAATCACTTCACAAGTACTACTGGAGGTAGGTTTTCAACTTTGTTAAACTTCCAATGTAAGAGATGTGCTTGTACTGTTAGAATGCAAGATATATCCGCCTGTATGAGTAATCACACACATATTGATTGATTGAATGGCACCTACTATTTCTTTCCAACTCTGTTTTAGTGCTACTTATTCGAGTGTACATTTTCAGAGTGTTTCACATAACACACAGAGGCACAACAAATTAAACAAGTGTGTAAAATCATTGTACACAACATTTTACATAGGAGAATGAGGGTTATACTGTGTAGAATTCTCATATCATCAATGTCAGGATAAAAAAGTACTGCAATGATTGTTGTTGTTTGTACTAACAGAAATTTATTAGTTCACAAAGGAACCCTTAATCTAAGAGCAACAACATACTGAACAAGAAATAATGATTTAAACCTATGACTTTCAGTTTGCATGCAGCTCTTTATGCCAATAAATATATAACTGTGCTATATTAAAAGGCTTGTACTTTATGAACTGCAAGTATCAAAAGCAGTATCCCACTTACCTCTCTAGATAAAACACTGATCTGTGATCTAAAAAGCAAAGAAGGAAGCAGTGGTTATGCCTCTACCGCCCTTCCCTTTTGTAAACAATTAGTACAGGTAAGTAATCTTTGTCTGCTTAATGGGTAGGAGACACCATGCTACCCCACTAGTGTCAAAAGCGTTGTGAGAGAATGTCCCTTAACCACATAGATATGCCTAAAACCCTAGAGCAGAACCATGTAATTTGAGTAATAGTAGCAAGACAACATGAATTGTCCAATTAGTACACAAAGAATTCATAGTCCATTAACAAAATGAAGTTGTTTTAATCCACACTGGACAGGCAGCCGACGTGTTTCATCTTATGATTACTTTTTCTAGGCTCTAAAAAGACCAATAAAGTTCACAAAAAGCCCGACGTTAAGGAAGAGAAATGGGCGAAGTATATTGTTCACTATATCAGCAGAAGCAAAGATCCTCATGGACAAAGATAGTGTATGGAAAGTCCTTAAATGTGAGAGTCAGTGGCCCAATGTGTTAAAGGCAGCGATCCAGACAGGGGTGCAATGATAAGTTCCCCGTCAATCTGTTTATCGGCCAACCGGCTACCCATTAACGGTGTGGGTACGAACCTGTGATCTGCATGGTGCACAATGTGCAGGATAATTAATCCTCTTAAACTGTGACTTGAAAAAACACAGAACTATCCAAGAACTATGTTAACCACTAGAGTTATTTTACCACTATTATCATGCCTTCAAAATTGCTGAGCACACAATGATCTCTGCAGCAGGTGTCTTAACTCTGTAAAATATTTTAAAATGCAGCTTCTTTCTGACCAATTAAGTAATCTAGAACAGATTTACTGTCACATATTTCCTTGTTGACAATTTCTTTCCAACAGAATTTTTCAAATACGTGTATGTCAACTGTCAGGCTCTGCTTTTCAAGCTACACCACTTGTGACTCCACCCTCTTTCATCTGCCACACCTTGACCCTAATTTACAGGCTCCCTCAGTACACTTTTTCAAACTCCATCATTGGTTATCATGAATAGTGAAAATTAAAACTAAACGGTTTTACTTTGATTTTTTTAGAAATCAGCAGAAATTCCATATTTTGTTAAGTTATCTATTGAATAGTAAGGTACATATTCACTTTTATTCTTAAAATTATGCTGACACTTCTTCACTAAAACCATGACAATTTTGGCTCAATTTCTATAGAATGTGTGAACATACTGTTTTCTCAAACATCCGTAGAAGTTTCTTTAAAATGCAACCCTCGTGTATATTCCTTCGGGTGGGAGTGCTCTGGTATGAAATATTATAGATAGTAAAGTGCCCTTAACCAAGGCCGGCTCTAAAGCGGTGCAATCGGTGCCACTGCACAGGGTGCTGACTTAGGGTGGGGGCACTGTGTTTGCAAATCAATTGCAAATCAATTATGGTTTTAAAAACATCTGATGCCCGTTTTTTTGGCTCAAGCAATTTTCAGGCAACAATAAATAGGTCATGATAACTCCATTAATTAATGCTATTTCTGGAGAGAGAACCTGCTAGTGGAAGGTTAGCGCAGAGGCTAAATATGCCTGTTGCACAGAACATGTACCATGCACATCACAAAGTGCCTGTAACGTGAATAGGTCAGTGAATTACTGCCTTTGTCAGAGAGATCCTTTTGTTACCTGCAGTTTGGAAGTTAAAATCCTAATATAGAACAGCAAGCTATTAACTGTCAGAAAAAAGAGCTGCATGCAAACTTCAAGGTATGGGTAAGAGTGTTATAAATTTACCCCAGTCTTTCATTATCCTAAATGCTGCAAAACAGGTTCATTTGGGTAGAAATCAATTTTTATTATTAAAGAGAACCCCCAAACCATGGTTTTATGTTTTAAGTTCTGAGTTTGTCATTCTCCAGACCAAGCACTTTCAAACTATACTGCCTACCAGCAAAGATTACACTGATTTACACATGTATGATTGATTGTTTCTGTGTAGTTTGAGTGTGAGGTCAAGTGCTCTGACACCCTACCTTGGTATGAGAAGTGCTATAAAGTGAATTAAATGCATTTGAGAGAGAGTGGTTATGGAGACTTATGGGGCACTGTTAAAGGGTGGTAGTGAGGATATCAGTGGCCGAGGTGGTTATTGGGGGGCGCCAACAAACATTGTGGCACTGGGCACCAGCAGCACCAGAGCCAGCCCTGCCCTTAACCACATGCTAAACTTGCAATACAGTCCTCTTTTGCAATTTAAAACGGTGTAGTGTATATTTATTTCAATTTACTTTTTCTGTGGAATGAAGGGTATGCGTGAGCCTACAAATAAAACTAGAACACGTACTTCAAACGCACTAGATGAAGAGTTCAGTTTAGCAACGGCGGGAGTGGCAAAACATGTGGTATTGGCTTGACATCTTTAGATTAATTACACCCTTTAATGTTTTCAATATGAAACGTAAACAAGGTTTATGTGAATTCATTCTAATGCCCCCTTTGAGCCTTTGAAAGTGGGCTGTTAACACACAAAAGACAGTAAAGAAGGACAATTTGCTTTTCAATTAAAGAACATTGAGTCCTATGTGTCTGCAGTGTTGATTGTTTAGTCCTGGGGACAGCCAGCAAGTGCAGGCAAAGATGGGGTCACAGAATGTAACTAAAGTTCAACAGAGTTTGAAAGAGCTGAACGCTTGCATGTAAATATCCAGGATGCTGACTGACCCTGTTTCCCCCTGAAATGTCTCTTTTGTCACCAGCTGTGACTATAAATCTGTGCCTCCTTGCCTGCATAAGATTTACTCAAACAGGTTCAGGCTTAGCTGCACAAACATTCTCAGCAGGCAGCTGGCTTTATAGCGACGATCTGAAACACTCTGAGTTCTCCTGCCTGGGAGGGGTCGGAGCCTGTATTCAGTCGAAAAAAAGATTTCACGTGTGTGATGTTCGATGCTTCATCGCTATTAGTGGATCAGTGGAAGATAGAAGGAAAATATACTACCTTCTTTTAACCGGGTAAATACATACTGTTATAAATCGTCAAGAATCGGATCATATCACTGCTTTACTAAAAGTTCAAGATCATTTCAGGCACACTGACGTGCTCAGACTTCAGAGATAAAGATAGATAAACAGATTCCCGTTTGATTCGGATGAGATTTACGGCTTCGAACTTCCTTGATTCCGACCATTCAAAGAAAGCGTCCCCTCGCTTTTGTGGAGGTAACTAAGCGCACCCAGATCCCTAGCTGAATTTTGGTTAAGAATCTTAGAGAATGAACGGTCAAGTGCGATTAACAAGCATCGGCAAAGCCAATAGTCCTCGCCTTTGAGACCCATTGGGTTTATAAGTGGTGTTTAGCCACGGTGCACAGCATCCCAGATGTTGCTTGCATCGGCGTAATTTTTTAAGGCATGAGAACCACGCACGCACCCTACTAATGGCGCATGCCATTTTTTTTTTTTATTTGCCGATCGGAGTTGAAAAGCCTAATAATGAGAAAAAATTTCACAAAAACATTTCTTAATTGCAGATGGGGAGGGCAACACAGAGGGTACAGGTAGGGGAAGCAACGCAAGGGAAACAACCACACAGAGAAGGAGGAGAAGAAACAACAATGACAAAGAAGGAGGTTATAGGTGGGGAAGCATCACTGACGTTGGGGGCAAAAGCAAAACTGAGGGAAGGGGTGGGGAGAAGAGACATTAGGCGAGATAGCAACGTGGGGCGAGAGGTGGAGAAGCACACAGGTGAGAAATCAACTGGCGAACTCAAGAGTGAATGCAATGTGGGGTGTAGCAGGAAGAAGAGCACAGGTGACAGCGAGAAACCAAGAGCAGGGGAAAAGAAGTACACAAGAGAGACAGCTGTTAAACACATGCACTCTTGAGAAGGGGTTAACTAAAAAGAAAAGAACATGTAGTGATTGGAAAGCAAGCAAAGGAGACATAGAAGACAAGCCAAACAAAAGAGATGGTAAAGAGGCTCTGCTACATGGGAATGATAAACACAAGACTGACACACTGGGGAACTAATAAGGAGCAGACAAATGAGAGTGAGGGGAAGCAATGGGTGGGCTCCAAGCCACTGAATATTGTTGGTAAGCCTACAATATGTTTCACAACCAGACAGCTGTGCTGTCTGGTAGACTCGAAACGAAAAGCAGACAATGATATGTGTGTGTCACACGAACACCTATATTCACTCCTGTGCCTCTGTTGTTGAATCTACAAGTCTCTCTCCCCAGAAATAATGAGGAAATAAACCTTGCTTATTTAATGTAAAGGAAAGGGCTTGACTTTTTAGAAGTAATAAATAAGACATGCTTCTTTAAATGTACTACTTTGTGGAAAGGTTGTCATGCAAAGGATATGTTTTATTCATTGCTCTATCTGCTGCACTTTGACCTCTTTGAAGTAAGTTTAATGTCATTTTAGGGACACTGAAACCAGGTTAACTCAGTAGTCAAACCTAAAATTAGCAATGAACACACCTAAAATACCTCTGTATGCAGGAAGTTCATATTGCAGGACCTCCTTTACATTCTAGACCTTAAGTAAGACATTCTTGATCAAAGTACTGATAAAAGTTGTTATGTAGCTAGGTTCTCAGTTTTCTTCTCCTTAGTAACAATTGTTCATCAAAGAAATCAGATATAGGATCACTAAAGGTTGATTATTTACACCCAACTGGCTTCAAGTAGAAACACTATGGCCCAGATTTACGAGAAAATGACTGAGCACGATGCTGTGCCAAATTTGGCAGCGCCGCGCTGCGTCATTTTCAACAGGCAGGGATGCTCCGTATTTAATAGAATACGTGCACCCCTGTGTTGCCCCTGTGCAGGCCCCAAATTTGCTGCAGAGGGCCAATGCAGCCAACCTTGCACCATGGTGCAAGGATGGCTGCGCTGTGAGGGAGATTGTTTTTGTGCAGGAAGGGATACCTTGCTGCACAAAAACAATCTTCAATAGCCTTTTGCTCTTTCCATGTGTGCTGCAAAATGCAGCACTCATAGAAAGAGCAAAAAACAATGACAAATGAAAGCATTTCTCCTCGTTGCGCCATGCTAACACCACCCGTTGCCTCAGGTTTACGAAAAACTTGTAAATTTGGGGCAGCATCAAAATGCAATGGGTGTTGCTGTGGCATGCCCACAGCAACACCAGTTGCACACCCCTTCCCTGCAAATTACTGCATGTGAAGGGGATGTATTTACAAAGTAGCGTTAAGCCACAAAAAGTGGCTTAACGCCACCTTGTAAATACGGCACAGTGCATAGCGCCACTGGAGTGTCACTGAAAGTGACGCTCCGGTGGCGATAGGGCCCTGTAAATCTGGCCCCATATGTTAGACAGTTCATTGACGCCCGCTCCATCTGAATTAGTCCTCATGAAGCAAAGGTTTCATTTGATTGTTTAATGTGCCCTTCTGTTTTCAGTTAAATGGTATGTCATCCTACTGTTTTATTCATCAACTGGTTAATGAAAGGGAACCTATGCATATTTCACACTTTGCCCAAAAACTCCACGAGCCCCACCAACGGAGTGGAGCTCACTGTGTGAGCACTGCAGCCTAGTTATGGGCCACACACCACATGTTCAGACAGTCTGCGTTTACGCTGTGTAGCCCATAACTGTGCTGCAGTGCGTACTCTCGGCCCAGTGTTGACACAGCAGCATGGGGCTGTTGCAGGCACCAGCTCTTGGCCAGCTCCTCCAGGTCTCCCTCTGCCAGCACCCTGAGCTGGGCCAGGGAGCAGGGGGCAGACAGAGGCAGAGCGCCAGGCCGCTGACAACGAGGATCCAGGTGAGTCCTCGAGTTTAATCTTTTTTTTCTCACTGTGCACACTTGTGCACAAGAGGCCTGAAACGGCAGCTTTCACCGCCTACGGCCCTCTCCAGGGATGCACCCAATCTCAGAAGTGCTAAGTAGGGTTGGGCCTGGTTAACCAGGCCCAACCCTGCTTGGAGCTTCCGATATCGGGTGCATTCAGGACTCCGTGGCTCGTGGAACACCTCCACGGAATTCCACTGAGTTTTTAATCAACTCGGTGAAATTCTGCAGAGTGTAACTCCATGAACTCTGCCCAGGTCTATTGATGTCCCAACTTGTATCAATACACACTGCCATGTGAGACTGAACCTCCTGTCTCCAATATAGATGATATATAGCAAAGGGCGAATAAGCCATAATCATGCTCCTGGTACATTATGATCTACCATACACTGTGTGAGACCATTCTGCATTATGTTGCGCATATATTAGGGACTTATTTGCAACTGTGAACAGCAGAAAACAAAACTGCTGAGTACAGTGACATGGAGGCAGATAGCTCTCAATTGCTCATCTAAATAGTTCACTATCCCCGTTCTTAGGTAATTTTGGCCAGGGGATGGTGACTGATGATTCAGAAATGGGGGAGAATAATCCTAAATAGGTCAAGACATCATTTGACACTAGACGGACCATGAGGGCTGATTCCTCTGAAAGAGTGAGGGTGGTTCAAAAGACTCCTCTTTGCAGATTGAAGATCCTGACATTAAAATGCTCTCTCTCACTATTCAGGAGAGACTCACATTTATAAGCGATAAACTGGATTAATTGGCAATACGAGTGGGCAAGATAACAGCTATGCTCAACAAGCAGGAAAAGAAACTCAGCCGTGGAATTTTGAGTTTCCACATTAGACTATAAGGTTGGCACTAATGAGAAACTCCTAGATATGACAAAAGTTCTCATTGTTAATTTGCCTGGTTGGTATTCTGGAGTCCACAAATACTGGTAACATGGCCAACTATGTAGAGACTCTGCTTAAGGCCCTGTCAGCGTGGAGAGTTTCTTCCCACTGTTTGCTGTTGAAAGAGCCCATCATACTCTGGAGTCTAGAGCCTCACCGGCTAGACTTCAAAATTTCAGAGACCGAGACACGTGACTTCAATTGACCAGGGAAAACCAATTGCTTACTTATGAGGGTTTCACTTTGTCGCTCTTTCCTGACTTCACTCAGGCAGTACAAGATGCTCGGAGACAGTTTTCTTACTTTATGAGTGATTTCCTGTCCCTATTGTTACAATTCTTCCATTGCAATCCTATGGAGCTGTCCATTCCTGGCAAACACCCATATACAAGATGATGTTGGCACACAAGTGCACATGGTGGCCACAATAGTATCCTCATTAACCAACTGTGTTGCTATGTTCATTATGCATGGCACTGTTATGCCATATTTGAGTTGTTCTGTGAATAATACTGGGGTATCTTCCACTTCTTGGTTGGGTTCCTAGTGTGGGTCTAGGGCAGAAACGTTGAGGGGGTGTTGTCATAAGGCAGACGTTACATTGTTGAACCATATCTCCCATCTTTATATTTCTATCACCTGGATAGACTGCACGGCTGGAAATAAGGTCCTTAATTTTTAAGTTTGGTAATATTTCTGTTGTAGGTTTGGATATGTAAGGGTATACAGCGTATCCATCTTTTTGTATGGAGTGTAAGAGGGCTCAAGAACCCCCTAAAAATTAAGTAAATTCTAATATATCTAGATCATGGTAAGATGAGTTTGGCGCTTCTTCAAAAAAATACATCTTACAGTTGCCGATGCTTTTGGAGTGGAGGCTAAGTGGAAAAATTATCATACATTTACCACATTCTCCTCCTATAGTAGGGTTACTGCTATTTCAATAATAGAGAGTATTCAGTTCACTCTTCTTCACAAAGTCAATGATCGATAGGGATAACGTACTATAGTTCAGGGGGATAGTCCAAGGTAAACATATCACACTGGTAAATATATACGACCCGATCTAGATTCCCCAACCTTCATGCAACATGTTTGGCAGAAATGTTTGAATATGACAACCAGACCATGCTATGGGGAAGTGATTTTAATTTGGCAGCGGACAAATCTTAGACCGCTCCACAACACAGTCTTTACTCATAATACTGCGGCACACATGTAGTCAGACATGATGGCTGTGTGTGACCGATCAGACATATAGAGAATGAGACCTGACTATATGAGAGGGTACACGTGTCCTCTGCCCATGGTTCCAGGGTACACCTGAACTAATAGGTAGCCACACATGGACAAATTCAATCGGCCATTTGCTGTGTGTCCACTTGGACTACTCGGTGCTCCATTTGGTGTTTGAAGTGTCTGTCTTGCAGCACAGTGCATTCACATGGTGATTATTACTTGTGTTACTCCTTGATACAGTATTCATAGAAGAAGTAAAATCTGAGATTATTACTTATTTTCAGATTCATTAATTCTCAGTGAATACAGTGGGCACACTCTGGAAACAAACTACCATGGCAACTCTCTATCGGACCGCGGTCGGGCCGGCAGTTTGCATTTTGGGACGCCGGCACCGCCGCAGCCCGTTTTTCTGTGCTCATTTTGCTCCAGTGCAGCTCAGAAGGCACATTTGATGCTCTGGGTCACGCCGCAGCCCGTGCCAGCCTCCCTGATTTTCCCTCTACTCACCTGCATGGGTCTTTCCTCTTCTTTCCTCCTTTTTTCTTTTTTCTTCTGTCTTCGTTTCTTCTTTCTTCTTGGTCTCCATATTGTCTTCTTCCTTGGTGTTCTTCTTCCCAGCATGCCTTTTTCCTTTTCCTTTTCTACTTGGTCTTTTTTCCTATTCATTTCTATTTGGTCTTTCCCAATCCAAGATGGTGTCATACTTTCTTCCTGCTGTGTCACCTCCTGTTTTCTGGTATATAAGCACTGCAGTGCCTTTCTTCCTTGCTTTGGAAACACTTCTGTTTTGGTGGTGATCCTCGCTCCTGTTTTTTCTGTTTTTCCATGCTGCTGCTTCTTCCTGCAAGATTATATTCTATTTTTTTTCCCTTTTTTCATTGTTTTTTTCCTCTTTTTTAGGAGTTCCTGTGCTAGAGTTTTTTTCCCAATTTGGGATTTTTTCCTCTGGGACTCTTTCTGGAGGGTACGGTCAGCCTTGGTGTCTTTTCCAGTCAGCAGCACAGTGGCTACTAGAAAGCGACACCCCTATCTTGGCCAGTCCAGAACCAATAAAAGACCGGGTGTTCCTTCAAGTTCTTCAGCCTACGGTGGTAAGAGACGTGCAGACCGTGACATAAACGAAGTTGAAGCTTATCTTTGCCATGCTCATAATTACGCTGTGATGTAACAGTGAAAAGCCGTTTTTTAATGAAGTTGAACGCTATTGATTACCCTTATGTTTTCATAGTAATACAACGTGAACTATAATCCTTGATATTAACCCTATGTTTTCAGTGCGATCTAAATATTGAATTACGTTCCTTGCAATACTAACACAGTACCATGAATATCTGGGGAATCTAATTCCCTGAGAGTTTGTTTGTTATTATTGTTGCCTATGTAAATGTCTATGAGTCGAGTGAGTCAACGTCTTGGGAAATCTCATCAAGGTGAAACACGCAAAATATCCACTGAACGTCAAGGAACATCTAGGTACGCTTAATTGAGGTGACGAGGGACTAATCTGGGATCACAGTGGGAGTAGTTATAGAAAGGCTCTTATTTAATTACAGTCTGAAAATTCCTAGACAGAGGGAGAGCCATCAAAAGCAGGAAAGGGGACCCCAACAGGTACATCTAGCTTACACATCATAGTTTAGCAGTAGAGTATACGTGGGTTTTGAGATATTAGATATTTGACTGATGTGTAATTTATCATAGGAAAGACTGGCTCTTCAAGAACCATCACTAGGCGACCGGCTCCAGCCCTGCGACTCCAGTGTCTCTCTCCTTCTCTCATCCATCCATTTTACCCCAGTACATTGCAGTACCAGTCATGTGTATTTAAGTGGGAGGCATGCAACGTTTAGGTTCAATTGAGAACAAAGAGCTTGGTCAAAATTGTGTCTCTGTGGGACAGACAGGTTAGTGCTTGACACCAACGTCAGAACAACCATCCGGGAAACTCTTGCATACAGACCCCCAGGGCCTAACCCTGCTTTCTGCAAGGCCATTGCTGACCTCATCGCCCCCCACCCATCGACTCAACAGACTACAATTTCCTAGGAAACCTGAACTTCCATCTAGACAACCCCAGCGACCACAACATCACGAATCTCTGGAACTACCTAAGCAACATCAGACTCAAACAACTAATCACCAGCCCCACACACACCACGGGCCACATCCTGGACCCGATCTTCACAGCCAACAAAAAAATCATGTTCACACACACAACAGAGCTCACATGGATTGACCACCACCTACTATATTTCACCATAACCAGCACACCAGAGCCGTCCACCACACCACTACCTTCCCCTCTCCGCAGACGGGGAAAAGTCATAGGGACGCAATGAACCACCGCCCTCCAGTTCAGCAAACCCATCCTCTCTGGCAACCTCGAACAGGACGCCGTCAATTTTTCCGAATGGATCCTCAAAGGTGCCAACAACGTCACCCTGCAAGGAACTCCATATTCAGAAGATTCAGCAAGCCCATAAGGTGGTTCACCCCACAGCTATGCAAAGACAAGAGAGAATGCAAAAGGCTAAAAAGACTGTGGTGTTGTAGCAGGGATCCCACAGACCGCACCACTTTCAAAGATGCACTGAAGAAATATCGTCTCAGCCTCAGAGAAGCAAAAAAGGTCACCCTACTCAGTCACAGTGGGGAGAGCACCAACCGCCTGAAGGACCTCTTCAAGATCATTAAAGAGTTCACCTGCCCAGCAGCCGCCGAAAACACAATCCAACCCACCCAGACCCTCTGTGACTCACTAGCCGACTACTTCCACTACAAATCACATAATCAACCGAAGACTGAGGCCAGGGCCATACTAGACTCAAAACGAATACGTAACAAACGTTATTATTTATTGGACTGGAAAGGTTATTGGCTTTCACCTTCCAGCCCACCAGCATCGAACACCCACTAACCCCATTTGAGGACTCCCCCAGCCACCTCATCACAGACTGGAAGCCACCATCAATCCAGTAAACAGCTGTCCTCATGACTTCAACCCACTCTAGCTCTCCAAATGTCCCATGCCTATATTACATCTTCAACCTGGGCCGGAAGGAAATCAGCAGCATCCTCTCTCCCATCTTCAACACCTCCATCAGGACTGACACCATTCCCGAAACATGGAAATGAGCAGAGGTGAAGCAGCTCCAGAAGAAACCTTCTGCCGACCCCAGAAAACTCATCTCTCTACTCTCCTTCCCAGCTACAGTCCTTGAAAAAAGCATCAACAAGCAGTTCTCAGAACACCTGGAAAGACACAACCTACTTGACTCCTCCCAATGTGGTCTCTGCTCCTACCACAGCACCAACACAGCCCTTATCACCTCAATGGACAACATCAGGTCCTTCCTTGACCACGGAGAGAAAGTGGCCCTGATCCTCTTAGACCTCTCAGCTGTGTCCACCATCTCCCACTTCATCCTCACTGCCAGCCTTCACCACATCGGGTTCCGAAACAATGCCCTCAAATAGATCCATGCCTTCATCACAGGCCGCACTCAGAGGAACCACCTTTCACCTCAGAACCTAAAAGCAACATATGCAGCCCCACAGGTATCCTCTCTCAGCCCCTCGCTTTTCAAGGTATATGTGATGCCGTTGGCCAAGATTGTTCGTTCCCATGGACTTAACATCATCTTTTACCCTGATGACACCCAACTAATACTCTCCCTTTCCGAATGGATGAAATCCAACTGCTTATAAATTGAACATGGAAAAGACTTAGGTGATCTTCAGAAGCAACCCCTCCCCTTAGGACGACTCCTGGTGGCTCTCCACGCTTAGACAACCCTTGCCCCGACTGACCACGCCTGCAACCTCTCCATCATCATTAACAACAAACTCACCTTCAAACAGCAGATAAATGCAGTGGCCTCCTCCAGCTTCCACAAAATCCGCATGCTACAGAAAATCTTGGCCATGGCCCTTTTTGCGGGTTCATCCCAGACGTTTTGCTTCCTTCCTCCTATTTTTTCTGACCTCTTGCTGTTGACTCTAGGACTCATCAGTGCTAAAGTGCAGGTGCTCTTCCTTATAAAGTTGGTATGATTGGCTTACATCTAATCTGCACATTTAATTTACCTGTAAGTCCCTTTCACAGTGGTATCTCTATGCCCAGGGCCTGTAAATTAAATGCTACTAGTGGGCCTGCAACGCTGCTTGCGCCACCCACTGAAGTAGCGTTTCAAACCTGTCTCAGGCCTGCTATTGCCACAGGGACCTAGCATCTAAATTTACTTGCTAGGCCCAGAACTCCCCTTCTACTATATGTAAGTCACACCTAAGGTAGGCCGCAGCTAGCCCTGTGGGCAGGGCTCTATGTATGTAGAAGGCAGGCTGTGTGGCCTGTCCTGGTAGTGACAAACAGCCTATTTGGCTTCTCAATGCTGTGAGTGCTGCCTTCTCACAGGATTGCATTGGAAATGCCCTGCCTTATGTCTAGGGGGTATTGTCTGATTTATGAGGGGTAGCGTAGGCATGTTTGGTATGGTAGAGCGAAATGCTGATTACTGGTGTATGTGGATTTTTTATTATCATTACATAAATGCCACTTCTAGGTAGTGAGCATTTCTCTGTGCTTATGACTGGTGCTTTACAGCTTGACTCCAATCCACATCTGGGCAGAGTGACAGTTGGCCTTTGTGCATGCGCTTCAGACAGCCTGTACACAGGGAAGGTGGAGGTGTCACAGAGGTGTATCTACATTTTAAATGGTCTTCCTGGGATAAGAGAAGGCAGGCAGGGCACACTTGCATCTGTAAAGGCTGTGCCCTGGCCTTACACAAAGAGCTCTTTTACCCCCAACTGATGTCTGGAGCCTGTGCTGGAGGAGAAAGGGCCACTCCTAGAACCAGTTGTAACTCATTGGAACCTCCTCCCCCCTCTTTGTTAAGCCTTTTCAAAACTGAGTATAAGTACATAGGATTTTTTTCCCCACATTTTAGAGACACTCTGGACTTTAAAGTGCTTGTAACTGGACACAGACTGCAGTGCGTGCAGAGTGCTGTGCTGGATTCCTTCATAGCGCCTTGAGGAGCACTTTTCTTTTGATAAATATAGTGACTCGAACGTGCTTGGTTTCCTTTTCTCCATGCAATGGAGCACTTTCTGCCTCTCCCCCAAGGGAGTAATCACTGCCATAGCCCAGGCGTTTCTGAAACCCGAGCACGTTGAAAGTTCACTATCCAGCATGCCCCCGGGGCACGAGCAGAGGAAGGACAAAGGGAGCACAGTGTTGTTGTGCCCACAGGGGGCTGGACCACTTTGAGGAGCATGGGTAGGCACCACCTTTTGTGAATTCACCACTGCGGCCCGAGTCTGGAGGGCGCAGGTCTCTCACTGTGTGGGAGACCCACCGTTGAGAGCCTCATGGGGCCAGAGGAGCTGCTGCAACCCGCCGGGAGGAGATCATCACTGCTGGCTGAGAAGGTGAGTCGGCCTCCCAACCCAAGCGGATTTAAGGGCCAGACCACCGCATTTAGGAGGTGCTTGGCCTCCTTGGATGTGGGTGGGGGGGCTGTGCGAGCCTCCCTCAGCCTCATCAGGAAGTTTCTGCTGCTCCAGGGGACTCCAGTATGAGGAGCGGGGTCACCTCCAGTCGCTGTGTGGGCTTGCTTGGTGGCGCCTTCCCCATCCCCAAGCATATTTTGGGGGACTGTGGGGGGGTTTCGATTGTGGTGAGCACCTCATTGAAAGACCGATGAGGCCTCATCAAAGGCCCCGTCCCGCCGAAGGCCATTTTTGGGCCCCAGAGCCAGTGGAGGGCAAGGAGCTCCCGAACTGGGACACAGATGCCCCCCTGCTTCACCTTAGGGCAGGCCGCCCCAATAATCAAGCCGACACTGTGCCATCTTTGGGCAATGGCATTCACATGTGCCTGACAGTATAGTGTGCTGATGATCTACATTACTGATATGTTTTTCATGTCTGGCCATGTGCTCTCTAATTCACCATATATTATCTGATTTGCTTGCTAATGTTCCTGTTATGAATATGTATGCTGATCTGTGTTTATGACTTGCCATATGGATATTACTGACATGTTGTGTTTTGTCTAATGATGTGTACAATATAGTTTATTTTGATATAACTTGGTGTTGTGTTTCCTTTGTGGTGGGGATAGTGTGTCACATGTGTGGTGTGAAACCAAAAGACGGTCATTCAAGCCATCATCACCAGCAGACTAGACTAAGGAAATGCCCTCTACATCAGACTCCACACCCAGCTTCTCCACCGCCTCCAGACCATCCAGAACTTAGCAGCAAGACTTGTCCTAGACCTCCCCAGAAGGGCCTGCATCACTCCCCACATCAGAGGTCTACACTGACTGCCTGTGCACAAGAGGTACAAATTCAAGGCTCTCACCATTGCATACAAAGCCCTCCACAATATCAGACCTAAGCTAATCAACCACAGACTTTCCTACCACCAGCCAACCAGGGAGCTCTGTTCAACAACTCTCGCCCTTGTGCATGTACTGACAGTACAACGCACCCACAGCAGATGGCGCTCCTTCTCGTACCTCACTGCCAAGACCTGGAACGAGCTCCACCACCACCACCTTCGCACCTCACACACCCTCCTCGACTTCAGGAAAAAGATAAAAACATGGCTCTTTGAGGAGTAGCTCTGATGCACTGTGACAAACCCAAGCGCCTCAATATGCCCCTGTGTGACAAGCTGTGCTTTACAAATCCTATGATTGATTGACTGATTGATTGCATTTGCTTAGATAAATACCACACTTGAGGAGATTATCGCCATTTTCTCCTACATGCCAACATGTAAGACTCCTGACAATGATGCTCTGCATACAGATTTCTATAATACATACTACCAATGACTGGCACCTAATCTGCAGGTGTACAATGAAGCAATTACATCAGACATGCTTCCGACAACTATTCGAGAAACTGTACTTTTCATGTTATTGAAATAGAGCAAATCACGGGCTCAGTGAGAATCCTATACACTACTGTCCCTTAATAATACTAATGAAGAGATACTCGCTAAACTATTGGCCAATAGACTGATAATCCTACTCACTGAGCTGGTTTTACCTGATCAATAGAGATTCATTCTAGGTAGATCTACCTCCTATAACCTGAGGACTTTGTTCAACCTGCTGCATTTGCTGAATCCTGACATGGAAGCTGCAGCTGTGTTTTTGGATGCCATTAAAACCTTCAAGTCTCTTAAATCACCATTGCTGTTCACAGTGCCGATTAGAATTGAGATTCCAGTGAATTTTATGAAGTGGATTCAACTTCTTTATTTTACAAGCACATGTGGCTTAATGGCCTTCTTTCAAGTCAAATTCCCATCTGTAGAGGCATTTGCGAGGGATGTCCCCTGTACTATATACTATAACATCAGAGCCATTGGCCTGTGTGGTAAGACATCTTCACGTTAACAAAGGTTTATAATTTACCTCCCATAACATTATTGTCTCACTCTACACTGACAATATTACCCAGCACAATCTTGCCCAAAATCTTAATCCCATCATTAGAGAATTTACCCTATTCAAAGCGCTTTCTGGGGTTAGCATTACTTGGAACAAACCTATGATTTTCCCAGTGTCCCCTGGAACACACGCTAGGATGCTTGACTTCCCCCTCGCTTGGTGCCAGACCTCGCTTAAATATCTTGGGATTTGGGTTAGTTGTGATAACAAGAGGTTATATCCAAAACTTACAGTATTGCAATTGCCAAAACTGATCATCTTATAGAAAAATTTAACATACTCCCCCTCTCACTTGTGGGTAGGTAGGTTTGTCCTGATGAAGATGATTTTCCTGCCCGAAATGCTTTATCTAATTTGTAACGTGTTCACTAGACACGTCTTTAAAGATTTGCGATCCAGGATGTTTACATTAGCATGGGTGGGCAAGCAACCCAAAACTCAATGGGAAATCTTAACTTTATCGAAAGAGCGGGGGGGACTTGCAGCCCCTAAATTTGAACTCTACAACATGTGTGCTCAGGCATCATTTGCTTACTGCTGGATGCACCCCTCACTGTACATAGCACAGTTGGCAGTGGAAAGGAGAAATGGTGGATCCGACCCCATTGAGCGCACTGATTATATCCCACCACTGCACAGAGGGCAACACCCTCACCCTCATTTGCACACAAGTGCAATGGAAGGGTTTTCATAAACAATTAATGTGCTCAATGTTGTATACCCTGAACATGTTGGTTCATTATCCCCCGCATCAACTCACTGGGGCTGTAGATTTGGGGCCTAACCACATAGGGAGACATGTTTATAGATGGGCAATTTATTGCTGGGTTGCGGAGAGGTGTGATTGGTCTATGGGGGACTTAGGGCCAGATGTAGGTAGAAATGGTTTTGCGACTCGCAAATTGCGACTCGCAAAACCGTATGCAGAATGGTGTCCCTGACACCATCTGCGAATCGCAAGGGGGTTGCAAAGACCCACCTCATTAATTTTAATGAGGTGGGTCGCAATTTGCGATCCCCTTGCCATTCCCTGCACTCGCAGGGATGGTGGCCTGCTGGAGACAGCAGACCACCATGTCTGTGACTGCTTTTTTAATAAAGCATTTTTTTTTTTTTGTATTGCAGCCCGTTTTCCTTAAAGGAAAATGAGTTGCAATACACTCGGGAAAATGAAACCATTTGGTTTCATTTTTTCAGAGTAGGCAGTGGTCCACTGGACCACTGCCTGGTCTGAAACAATATTTTTGGTGCCATTCACAGTCCCTTTTGCGAATGAGTTAGCACCCACTTCACATGGGTGCTAACTGCGAATTGCTTTGCGACCGCGTTCGCGGTCACAAAGCAATTCTGCATTGCAGTGCGAATCGCAAATAGGAAGGGGAACAGCCCTTCCTATTTGCGAGTCGCATTCCCATTTTGCAAGTCGGTACTGACTCACAAAATGGGAATGTGCATCGCGATGCACGTTTTGCATGGCGCAAACTGCAAATTTTGCAGATTGCGCCATGCTAAATGCTTTGTACATCTGGCCCTTAGTAACATATTCCCAGCTCAGGCACTAAAGGCTAAATATCCTTCATCTATGGGCAAGCCCGAGATCTGTAGTACCCAAACGTTAGCTGTTACACTCACATCAAACAAGCATATTGTTACTCAGCTATACACTACCCTGCAGATGGAGGCACCAGTGGATCTTCCTAAGGCAAGGGTGAGCTGTGAGATGGATCTGGCTGTGATATTTCTGATAAAGATTGGTTGTTTTGTTGTACCCAGACAAGTATTTACCCCACAAAGGATGGTTTAGACAGATACACTTTGAATTTTCACACTAAACCTACAGTATTCAGTTACAGATGGAAGGGTACAAACTCTACACTGCCTCATGATGCACAAGCTGTAGAGCTCCAAATGCTGATTTTCTTAACTTAGAGTGGAGTTGTCCCAATATTTGCAGATATTGGAGTGGTATATTCAACAGATTGTCAGATGTGGTTGAAATGGTTATCTCCCCATCATCCGCACTTGTAATTTTTAAGGTGTACTATGCACATGCCACAGCATGGGCATCATCATATATCTTTTTCTCTCTTACTGAAAAAGAGAGTAGCCTGCATATGGGGAAGAAAAAAATCCCTCACTATTCAGGGTGGATAGATGACATGGTATGTTGCAATGAACAGCTAAAGAACTACTCTTCTTTGCGTCCTTAGACAAACATATACAATAATATTTGGGGCTGACTTAAATCCTACCTGATGAATACTGCTATGTGGTATCTAGACTGTTTGGGTCCTGTAGATCGCCTTGATATGTATCATGATATGTACGTAGGAGGAGTAAGAGACTGACATATGTTTGACTTCATAATATGTACTGTTTATTTCACTCTAGGTTGCCTCTACTGTATTTTATGTACCTTCTCCCCAATATGCTTTGCACCTGACCTTAAACCTGGAAGTCTGCATTTTGTGGGCCTGCCTCAGACAAGTGGTTCATAATATAATTAATTGTGATGACTATTATTCTCTGTCAAACATACACTGCCGCAGCTAATAAATAATAGTAAGGTTGTTTTTGTAAAACTCAAATAAATAATGTAAAAAGGAAATTGCTCTTTTTGCATCATCACCCCCAAAATTCTAGGCTGATGCTGCTGGTTTTTCAATAGTGCACTGAGACCTGCTAACCAGACCTCAATGCTAGTGTTCCTAGCTTTTAGAAAATGTATGTTGAATTGGCTACCTTAAATTGGCATAAGCAAAGTTACTTACAAGTCCCTAGTATATGGTACCAGGGGTATCCAGGTCATGGAAGCTAAAGTTCCCACCCAGGGCTGCAGCACTGATTGTGCCACCCTGAGTGAGACAAAGAACAACATGGCTTCCAGTCGCCACTGCAGCATGGAAGGGCAATTTTAAACTGCTAGTTAAACCAATGGCATAGCCCCCACCTCCCATAACAATATATATGTCTCCCCAGTTTCTGAGATTAAATATGGCACCCTTGGTACCCTGAACCTCAGATCAAATCTGGATTGGAAAGAGGACTAAAGAAGGCCTGCCCCGTTGACACCTGGATCTAGCAAGGGAGGCTGCACCAACTGCTAGACTGCACCTGCTGCTCATGGGGCTAGTGAAATTAGGACTGTGCGTGTGATGCTCAAGAGCCCCAGACAAAAAAGTTGAACTCCAATAGTTAGTCAGTTGATTCCCTGTTCCAGCACAGGGCCCATAAAAGCTGAAGTAGTCAATAACAACTTTTAAAGAAATGCCTCTGACCTCTGACATGCGGTTAAGAAGACCACCCCTTGGCACTCAAATGTTGCACCTGTGTCTGCCAGACCAGGGAGAGGTGTCAGGAAGGTGGTCAAAGAAGGACACTAACCTGCACCAAAGGAAACCACTGGACCTGCTGTGGCTTCTGCTGGTTAATAAGTACTTCGAGGATCTGGGACTTCTGTGGCCAAAGTCACTCCACCTCAACTGAAGGAGAGGAACAACACCAAGAAGACCCCCTTAGACCGCAGAGCATCTTTGAGCATCCTCATTCTGTATATCAGTACCAGGACTAGGCCCGGAAGAAATTTAAATTCCGCTAGTGGAATTGGAGAATTTGGCAACTCCCATTCAAGCAATGCGATGACCATGGGAACAATGCAAGCCTTCAGAACGCAAGTTGTTGAGTAAGATTTGGCATCCTCTGGCAAGATTTGTGGTTGCGAGGAGAACTTCCAGAAAGATTTTACAAACACAGGCAGTACTGGAGCAGTCTCGGTCAGAGGGATGCTTCTTAAGTAGATTTTGTACCTGAGCAGCAGCGGAATCAATTAGAAAATGTTTTTTTGAGTAGGCAAGACCAGGCAGGACAAAACAAGATGGCAGCACGCTTGTGCACCTTGTGGTACCGTTCATGCAGATTTTTCAGCACATAATGCACTACCGGCGCTAAAATCAGAGCAAGTGCATTTTCTGCCCATTGTCAGAACTCTGTGGAATCTCAAGCAGTTTGTATGTAAATCCGCATTATTCCATAGAGTGAAATTCCACAAGTTCCACCCAGGGCTAATCAGGACCACTCCATTAAAGTCTATGGCGGTCCTTGCATAAAATCTAAAAGTGGACTCGAGACTTATGTGGTGACCAGGTAACGGTCCAAATACTCCTTACTGCCCCTACTGACCTTCTACCAATTGAACTGGTTGCCCAAACTGGGCCAGAGCAGTCAAACCCAGCTCTTTCAAACTTTTCAAAAGCTTGTTTGCAAAAAAGCTGAGATTTACATTTTCCTTGAAAATCTGTATCTCCAGAACCGTTTGGTGGCTTTTCTTCATCTTGGTGTCTAAGCATTCGAGAAAATATAATCCAAGTTTATAAATTGGTGCTGGATTTCTTTAATTTTGTGTGTGGTTCCTATTCCAGTGTTTGGTGTGTCTTTACACTTGTTCCTTTGTTTAAGCCTTACTGCTCGAAGCCTCAGCTACTCAGGGTTGAGCGAGGGGTTTTACAAATGAGCCTGACTGGACCCAAGACAGTTTCTTTAGTATATTACATGATGAGACCACACATTCACACCATATAATAAACCACAATTCTCACAAATACATTTTTTTCAAAAACATACTCATGTGACTGAGTTACGCGAGGGCACCTTAACAATCACACAGCTTTCAGGTAACATAAAGGCAAAAGTCTTGTTATTGTTTCTCTGTGTATGATTCCCCCATCCTACTGTACATGCCCTTATGGTCAGACATCTAAGAGAAAATGACCTTTACCAACTGAAAACCACTTGGTCACATGCTGTGAGCAAATCTAACAATTGCTTTATAGAAAACACAACAACATAGATCAGCAAACTTAACCTACCATGATCATCACACCCAACCCTATTTTTTAATGAGTGTGGCAACATCAACCCAACAGAGATTTAGGCCTTGATTAGGAGTTTGGTCATAAAAGCAACCAAACTTGCACATAAGGTAAATACCAGTAACAAAAGGTTCTGTGAATAACACGTCTTAAATAATGCTGAATATGAGTTTGTACCATGCACTGCGAAATCGTTATTTAGCACATGTACTGAATGTTCTGAAAGTGTGTAATTAAGAATGTGTGGTGAATGCCAACTGTGTTATTTAGAGCATGTGATAAATGAATAAACAGGACATGCACAAAACATATGGAAGTGGTCATTTTCAAGCATTAGAACTACCTGGAGTGAGGAAATGTGTCCCTAGAGAGCAGAAAGAGCTACATCAATACACTAATGGACCTTAGAACACCCCAAAAGTACATTGACAACTTGTTCCCGTGTGGGAGCGTGTAGGCATTCATTTTGAGTGGACAAAGCACCTTGAAAAAAGGCAAACAGAATCCAATGCCATCCTCTGCTATCACTCAGTCATCACAAGTAAAATCCTGCTGGATTCTTCCATCATGGACCCAGGCAGGGAAAGGAACTACAGGGCATATTTACAACATTTTGGCACAAGACAGCACCACAAGACTTCTTGCTGCGCTGCCCTGCGTCACAAGTAAAGGGCAGGAACAAGCAGTATCTATGAGATACAGCACATTTCTGTCCTCTTCCATTGCACTGGAATTGGCTGCCTGGCCCCAATGCAGACAGCCTTGCACCATGGTGCAAGGGTGTCTGCACTGTAGGAATTATTATTTTTGAAAAATAATCAAAGGAGGTGTTTTCCACCTTCTGTGTGAGCTGCAGACTGGAACACACAATGAAAAACAAAAAACAAGGAGAAATAAAGTTATTTCCCCCTGTTACGCCTCCCCTCAGGAGGCTTTGGCTTTTGACACATTCCCAGGTATACAAATCCTTGAAAAGCCATGCAGAGTGGCTTTGAAGCCTGCGCCACTGGTGCATCACAAAAGGTAACACACTGCCATCACAAGGCTCTCGTAACTATGCCCCTGCAGGTTAAGGGATCCTCAGCTGGATATTCTGGCCAAAGAGATGGCAAGGCACCATGAGCGGCTAATGCGCCATCTCATGCTGAAGAAGCCAACAAAAACAAACAAAAATATGGTTGTGGAAGGAGACAAAGGTCAAAATCAGTTCTGAATCAAAATATCCACATGATTTTGAGAAAATTAAAGGTTGGTTCGAAACACTGAAGTTCTAGGTATAGAAGCAAGTTGCCAAGCACAAGAACTAAAGAATGGCAAGTGGTAATAGTTCTCCACCTCAGCTCTCAAGTTGTGGGAATAAACAATTGTGACCATCCTCAACATGACTTGATTGTGAAACATGAAAAGGGTAAAAGACATGAGTTGTAGTGTATGTACATGTAGTTGTTAAAAATTTGTCTTGGCTGAGAATCATTATCATTGTGAAGAGTGTCTGATGTAATTTCTTATGCATATTGCTTTGATCAACATATATGGTGCCATAGGAGCTACCAACTCTATAATGGTACTTCTGGTGTATTGGAATTGGACTAGAACAACCACAATGCACTGTAATCTTGATGATGGGTTGATTTGCCTGCCTAGTAATTTAAAGGTGATGTGTTACCACAGTGTGACTAATATTGCTTCTCGTCAGGATCATAACATTGTGGTTTCAACCAGAGCTCCTAACACACCAGATCAGTATACACAGATTCACATCACACAACATCTGCAAACAAATAGGATGCTTTATTCAGCACACTTGTTCTTGTCTTTGTGAAGCCAGCGGGGGAACATGTGTGCAGTCAATTGACCCTAGGATGTTAGGAAATCATGAAATAATACAGTTGTTTACTTTGCTGTACGTACTTGTGTGGGTGCCCAAAGCACGATGTATATGCTGCTCACTCACCCTCTGCAAAGCACCCTCATTTAGCACAGTATTGTGCTAAAGGTTGACTGAAATGCCACACACCAAAGCTACTGTCAGATGTGTGGTGTCTGTTGCAAAGATGCAAAGAATTTTCACACTGCTAGCAATTCTAGGATGGGAGGATGGCAGTGGATCCATATGCTGGTCTCCAGGGGTTTCATAATGATGAAAATATGTTTTGTGTGGTACCCATATTGAGCCTGTGTATCCTCTGCATCTCTCAGGCTGATTCATGTTTATGGGTTCCAGCCTTACTGGGTCTTATCCTGTGTTACTGCACCATTTGAGCTTAATGTTTGGAGGCCTGGTTTCCAGTCTCATGCTGCATGGGTTGTTGTATCAGGACATGGATCTGGCATAGCATGATATACTGGCCTAGCAGTGCTGCATCCTACAGAATGGAAGTGCACACTGCTGCAATCAACCTGTGAGCTTCTCCTGCCCAAAACTGTTAATGTAGGCCTGGCACTGTGTGCAGCTGTGTGGGAGTGTAGGACATTAACCGGCATTTGGCCGCCATGCGGTCAAAATACTGCATCCCGCATTCGGACATTCCCGCTGGGCCGGCGGGCGCTAAACAAGTTAGCGCCGGCCGGCCCAGCGGGAATGGGGGCCGCAACACAGGAGCCGGCTCCGAATGGAGCCGGCGGTGTTGCGGCGGTGCGATGGGTGCAATTGCACCCGTCGCGCTTTTCACTGTCTGCTAAGCAGACAGTGAAAAGCTTCATGGGGCCCCCAGGGGCCCCAAGACACCCGTTCCCGCCAGCCTCTTCCTGGCGGTGACAACTGCCAGAAACAGGCTGGCGGGAAGGGGGTCCGAATCCCCATGGCAGCGCTGCTTGCAGCGCTGCCCTGGCGGATTCGCCCAGCCGGGGGAAAACTGTCGGGAAACCGCCGGTCCCGGTTTTCTGACCGCGGCTTTACCGCCGTGGTCAGAATGGGCATGGAAGCACCGCCAGCCTGTTGGCGGTGCTTCCGTCATTCGCGACCCTGGCGGTCAAAGACCGCCAGGGTCAGAATGACCCCCTATATTTTTTGCTCATACAGTGCATGTATTGCTTTATTTTGCATATAATATGTTGGTCTTTGAATGTTTCTATTGTTTTACAGCTTTTCTATCATTCTCTACACTTTCAGCATTTTTCATAACCTGCTTTTGACTGGAGGTATTTTAAGAGGGTATTTTCCACAGGTTTTTATGGGCCTCTCATACTTGTAATTGGGTGTTATTTACCACATGCATTATTTTTTGGATGTGGTAAATACCACATCCTGTAAATAGCACATGTGTTAATTAGCACACATGGACTACAGACAATCAGTATTTAGTATGTGTGCTAAATATCAGATGTGGTGGGAGTGTGCCATAGCAACATGGTGACAGGACATGAGCTCTTGAGCTTCCTATAGCCAGCTTAAAGATCCTGATTAATCCTGCCTTTATACCCAACTCATCAACTCCTTGAACAGCCATCCACAAGAAATAACCTCAGATACACATGATGCCTGCAGCAGATGGAGTCCCTCATGTCTGAATAAGATGTGCAGCTGAAGTCGCCCTTGGGGCCTAGTCGAGGCCTGGGCCGTGCTGTGTGGCTGGCCACCCCATAACACCACCACCACCAGCTGCTCAGGACTGGCGCAATAACAGCCGGTAAACTGCAGGAGCATAGGCAGCCCCAACAAGAGTGTGTCTTGCCCCGGGCGGCAATAGAGATCAAAGATGCAATGCGCATCCAGAGAAGTGAGGGTTAGCCTGGCAAGGAAAGAAAAGCTAATAGTGCCAGGCAGGAGGAGAAGGAGAGTGGAGCCAGACCCCATCATCCCTGTGCACCCATCAACAGTGCCCGGTGAGGGGGCCCCACGGGAGACAGCAGAATGAGAAATGGAAACATCGGCAAGCTACGCATCCACCCCGCCGTTCTGAGGGAAAAGCACCTCTCACCCCGCTGCGTGCTGAGAGACAGCTGGCAGCTGAGCCCATTCACCTTCGGCAGCCTGCACCATAACATCACCAGTGGCTGCTAGGGAACAGCACTGCAGTAGCTGGGGGCTGCAGGGGTGGCTCCCAGCAGGTGTATGTTCAGCCCTGGGTGGCACTTGGGGTCGGCATGGCCACATGGCCCAACCACTGCTCAAGCCCACTGAAGTGAGACAGCAACCTGCCTGTGCTGGAAAGCCAACAGCACCACAAAGAAGACGAAGGAGAGTTGTGCTGAGCCCCCCGACCCTGGATACCTGCCGAAGGTGCCCAGTGAGTGGGCCCCAGGGTGACAACAGTACAGACGTTTGGAGGGGATGAAATTCCCTGCGATTACCTCACTCGAACTTGAGGGAAAAGTACAACACACTGTGCGGTGTTCTATTAGCCTGTCCATAGCTGGGCCTGACAACCTTCAGCAGCCCCCTGCAGTGCATAACTGTCACTTGTGTAGCCATGTGTGGGAGTTGGTGCTGCCTGCGGGGTGAAATGCCTGGACCCCCTCCAGCCGAGGGCCTATAAGTGATCTCCTGGGGCCCGACTGCATGGGGGTCAGTGGAGTGGGTAAAGGCTGGACCCACATCAAAACCCCAACTGCCTGGCAGCAGGGAGTGACACATCGTGGAGACGTCACTGTAGGCCTCAAAAGGGCCAGATCCCACTCTACCAGCAAATTCCGACCAAAGCACACAAGTAAGTAGTTGCCCCAGCCAGAAAGCAAGAAACACATAATGGCAGTGCACCGCATCCCTGTCTGGTCCAAGGTCAACAACAGTTTTAAAGGTCCCAGCAACTGCAGCATTAGAGACATACAGACAATTGGGGGAACCTCGCACCTGGGACATATGGGAGCAAGTGGAGTGCAGCGGTGTACCGAGCTGTGTGAGGTTCCCGTCCGACGGAGAAGCCCCACACCACAGGGGCAAAGAATCACCCCCGATACTGACCTTGGCAGCCTGACTTTCTCCTCAGTAGAGTGGAACAGACCAACGAGGCAGCAGCGGAGTCCCTGGCAATCAGGTCAACACAAGACATCGACGGCCTGGTAGGGTGAACTACCATCCCCTGGAATGCACCATGGGTAAGGACAGACCAGCACGCTCTCACACAGTGAATACCATCACTCAGTATACCACCTGGTGCCAGTCTACCCAGAAAATTATGCCAGACCTGCCAGAAGGAGACACCAAGCCTTCCAGGGCTGAACTGTTGGCAAGTATCCAGGGCTCCCAGACCATCCTAGAACACAAAATATAGACAGTATCTTTTGATCTATTGATGTTGATCTCCTCTTAGCGGACATGAGAAAGGTCCCGGATAAAGTCACGACTGATGAAGGTAACATCGCTGAGCTGCAGGGTGAAGTGTCGCCCCCCAAGCGTCAGATAGCCCAGATAACCACAGTTACAGGGGAGCTGGAACGTCGTGCTGAAGATGCACAGAGCTGCTTCTGCTGTAGCAACATCTGCATCTTGGGTGTTGCCCAAAAGGGTGAAAGTGGTTCCTACAGAAAAGTTCCTAGAGGGCTGGGTGAGGACTGAGATAAAAAAAATGGCCCTGTCACAATTTTTGATAGCGGAAAGAGTGCATAGAGCACTGATGGCCCCTTCACTCCCCGCCCCCACCCAGGGACAGCTTAGCCAAAATCCTCAACTACTGCAACAGGGACAGCATTATTTGAGTGCCCAGTGAGAAGGCCAAACCCCTCTTCGACAACAGCAAGATAACCATCTATCTGGACTATACAAAACAGGCACAGGAGCAGTGCAAATCTTTTTCTCAGCGTCAAGCAAAAACTAAGGCCCATATTTATGCTCCCTTTGCACCACATTAGCGTCATTTTTTTTACGCTAATTGGGCGCAAACTTAACACCATATTTATACTTTGACGCTACACCCGTCTAACGTCAAAATATCCTAGTGTGCGCTATTTTCTGGATGAGTGAAACTGCCTTGCGTCAATGATCTGCAAGGTAGGCAATCCCGTCCAAAAAATGACTTCTGGTAGGCGGAGCTGGAAAATGGCGCAAATCCCAATTTGCACCAAATTTTAAGGCCTGGGTCAGGCCAGGCGTTAAAATGGGGCAAACACACCACTACTTAAGGAAAACTCACACAAGCAACATCTTTGCTCAAAAAGGAAGACATGGAGATAATACTCATGCAGCATGCACGAAGACGCAGAGCACAGGAGCAACAGCAGCAGCAGCTACCACCACACCAACATGGAGCCCAAAGGCAATGCAGAAGGCAGGAGAGGATATTCAGGACCAGGGCAACCCTTCAGGGCCTCAGGGAACATGATATCATCCAGAGGCACAGACTAAACTGGCAAGCCATACAGCAGCTGCTGTGCCACATTGAGCCACAGTTGGCAGCCAGCTTGCAGACACCCCACATCATTCACCGGAGACCAAGCTGCTAGCTGTCCTGCACATGTTGGCAAGTGGCTCTTTTCAAACCACTGGTGCCCTGGTTGCCGGGATCTCACAGCCCTCATTCTCTGCCTTCCTTCCCAAGGTACTTGATGCTATCATCTCCCTCACACTCGTTACATCAGCTTCCCCAGCACACAGCAGAAGCAGCAGGAGACCAATCAGGGATTTTATCAAATTCATGGCTTCCCGCACGTGCTTGGTGCCAATGACTGCACACATGTCCGGATTGTGCCACCTGCTGCAACTGAGCACCTATACCACAACAGGAAGCACACACACACTCCATCAATGTGCATGCCATTGTGGATCACCGTGGATTGTCTACCAACATCATGGCAAAGTATCCTGGGAGTGTACATGATTCATTCATCTTCCTCCACAGCACCAACAATCGGCACTTCCAGGATGGACGATATGGAAATGGCCTACTTGTTGGTAAGTACAGAAACCTAGTAATTTTCACACAGCACAGCAATCCTGTAGGACACCCAACACATACACCACTACATTGACACTTGGCCAGGAAGACACTGAGGTGTGACACTGGCAGTCATGTTTGATATCCTGACCCAATGGGATACACACCTATGGACAAATGACAGATACCAATAACAGGAGATGCTACTCTAGAGACACAAGGGACCAATTTAAAACCACACAGTGACAATTACATGGCCTTAACTGGCAGTACAACTTGGAAGATGAACCTTTCAAAATCACATCAAGAACACTCAATCTCACATCCTTCAAAGCAATACGTCCTGTGTAAGGGGTGTGTAATGTGTGTGGCTGCAGGTCAAACACCATGAGACACATAGCATGATGACGCTGACTCTAATGAAGGTGACATGGAATTATTGAGGCAGTACCAACATCTCACATCACTCCTGGGGTGACATTGCTAGCTAGCAATAAGGACGTGGACTGTGCTATGAAAACATGTGGATGTGACAGTAATGCAAAGTGCAAACTGCTACACATACAGATTGAGACAATTCCCCATATACATAACAGATGTACAGGCAGATGGACCTTCCTACACTAAAACCTTCACCCCACAAGCAAGTTAGCCAGCTTACCTGGAGCAAGTTCAGTAGTGTAGGTACACGTTTGCACATGAGCCAACTCAGTGAGGGAACAAAAATAGGTTTGCATACAACTTGTCACACATGGGATAATTTTGCATTGTCAATTGTGAACACTTCAGTGCTGCTAACTTTAGCCAAATCAAAGGGACTCACTGTTGCATTTCACCTGCAATTAAATATGTCGAATTGGATGAGATGTTCAGGCCATATAGTGCAACCATGTTACCACCACAGTGGAATCGATTGTGTGTGTGGAAGTATCATGTCACCTCCAGTGAAGGCACACAGACACTTCTTTCACATAACATAACGCATGGGAGATACACACTGAACAAGTTTCTAAATATACCATTGATATCATGTCAATCAGCCAAACACCCGTTTTGCTAGTCAAACAAACCAATGCAGAAAGAACATCACAGAAGCCTAAGATCCCACATAATACCACAAACACAGATGAGTCACAGACGACACAAGATGACAACTGCCATGCAAAGTGACAATCATGGTGCAACCAACAACAAAATACTTACCCTCATTTTCTCTTTCAGCTGACCAGTGTTAGGGATCCAGCCATGGACCATGACCCCAATTGCCAACCCAGGCACAGCAGCAGAGCGTGCCTATGATGAGGCACATTGTAGGACGCGCATCATAGTTGAGCGGACTTTTGGCATCCTGAAGTCCAGGTTCAGGTGCCTGGACATCACCGGAGGCAGCCTCCTATATTCCCCTGAAATGGTCTGCAAGATCATTTTGACCTGTGCCATCCTGCACAACATTTGTGTGAGGAGGAACATTCCCCTCTATAAACCGGATCAACAAATGCCTGAAGAGGAGGATGCTGTCTGTGAAAATGAGGGGGAACATCCAAACACAGCTGCAGGATTGCGTCGGAGACAACACATCGTACAAAACTTCTTCTAACTATAGTCACCATCACCACTTTGTTATCATATGTAATTAAACACCACTTCATCACTCAATCATGCTCCGGGTAATGATCTCTAGGAATCATAATCAGAGTTTTGCCTCATGGAGCATTGCAGAAATACAAATTTGCATACAGAAAAAGCCACATCACATTTGATGGGTATGAATGTACAGCAAACATCAAACACAGTGTTAATGACATATATCCTGTCTAATTCACTTTTGAAGGCCAATGTCAGAGGACCACAGCTATGAGACACATCCATGTTGCCAACACGGTCCATTGCAGCATATGACACCCAACTAAGACACCATCAATCATAAGGTAAAAAAGAGCATCATACATGAGGCAGTGGATGTGCAATTGCATTGGTAACAGGAATGTATGACCAGACACTTGACAGCAGTAAGTGTGACATCAGCTATCTCTGCAAGGAGCATGTGTGACAAGAAGTGCATCAAACCTGAAAATGGATAGCATAAGTGCCCCAGGTATGACAAGCATTGCTCACAAGACATGCCCTCCGCAGTCCATCCCAGGTAATAAGTCCTGCCACTGCCATGTTTTAAGTCTCTACCCACCCTTCTCTAGGGGGCCCTGTAAATGGACTATCTGTACCCTGAGAATCTTCATCTACACTCACCCAGACTCCCATTTTGACTTCTGTGTGCTTCCCTCTTCAGTATGGCATGCCATAGTCATAGTTCATCAGTTTGCATGGACTTCAGGTCTGATAATGAACAGCCTGGTAGTCAGTAAGACCTGTAATCAGCTGTCCATTGGTTCCCATGTGAAAGGTCCAGTTGGCCCTTTGAACTTGATTCTCAACTCCAGGACTTGTGATAGACTGAAGGTGCACACACCTGTGAGCACTTCCATGCAGACCAGCCATTTTAACCTGCCCTTGCTGCTGCCTGGAACTGTTTAGAAGCTGCCATTTGTTGAATCTCCTTGTTGTGCGTTGGCGTACAAATCACTTGTGTACCAGAGCCCTTGGGGGATTGCATAACAGTGCAGACCACAGCACAAACTGTTTTTTGTTCCCACAGTGTTGTTGCTGCTTGTCCCAGTCAGAGTTTGCTCACTGTGTATTTGCCTTGTTCAAGTTTGTTCCTGACAGAGCCTGCATCCTGTTAGCCAGGCTGGTTCCAGTCTTTGCATTAAACATAGAGGTTCCATGTGGCTACATTTGTCTCATAGTTGCTTTCCATGCCCTCTGTCTCCTGGGGTATTGTGTCTGGTAGGTCTACGATGAATCCTCAAATGTATAGTATAGTTTAATCAGTTTACTTATCGTATTCTGTTCTGGGACATGTATTGCAATGGCCTAATCCAGCCCCCATCCCTTGTCTGGTTTTGCATGTATTCATTGGTGCCAAACAGTGACAATGTGCTATGGCTGTATGCATGGATTTGGTACTGTGCCCCCAGCACAACAAACAAGGGTTGCTAATGTGTATATAAGGACAAAACATGTTTGTGCCCTGACGGTCCGGACACAGATTCAATTCTGCCATCACCTTTTTTGTGGGGCTTGCGTGGTGACTAGCTGTTGAGATTAATCAGCATAGAGTCACTGATGTTCCCTGTTGCAGTGGGAATTTTAGAGCCCATGCTGTGTACAAATGTTGTGATGAAACCTGCCTGTTTCCTGTTACTGATCCATAACGTATTTGAGCACACCAAGGTTGCTCTGTTGTCAGCCTTCGAAAGGTTCTGCTGTGCCGTAGCTGGACTATCCCCATGTGTGTCGTTAGTTGATCTTTGGCCTTTGGTCAAATCTGCTTGTAGGGATACTCTGTTAATTCAAGGGTTGGCTCCATAGACTCATGACTAGACCTGCACGTAACTGTGACAACATGGAGGCCAATACTGACACAGGGTACACATGGCCACACACTTGAACTGGACACCTTTGTGCGATGAACCACTGGAAATATGTGAACACGTGCATCATGGTCTGCTGGTCGTCCACAGCCACAGGAGAAACATAGATCATTTACATGACTCAAACTGTGGTGTACATAACAATTTTAGGATTGGATTTGAGACTCTGTCACAAACACTGTACCTACCTAGCATGTTCAAATGCCTGACTCATGAGTGATATACACACAAGTGACCATGAAGTGGTATCCAACATTTCATTACATGTGAGAGGTAAAATATCTGACATGGCCATTATTAACCGTCCTCAATCTTTCCTGTGTATAGTTAGTCATGGGAAATGTTATGTCCCCAAAGTCAAGGAAGTACACACAGCATAAGACGCAACAGATATAACAAACACATATCATGAATGATGTACCTCAATGAATGGCATCTGATGGTTATACACATTTCTAACACATTCATACATGCACGTTACACCAAAATGTTCTCATGACGTTCCCACAGAGGCACAACAATAATTTGAACAGACAATTCATAGACATAAACACATAGGCTAGGAGTCTATTTGTTTAGTAGCGTAGCCTTGCTGTCCTCTATTGATGCAACACCTGTTCAAACTAGAAAATACATATTTATTTTCCAAAGTTTGTGTTGCTGTTGCGTCAGTTAAGAGAGCTAATCCTGCACAACAACATGAGTATTATGGCCCGCAGTAATATGGTCTGACACATGTGCCCAAACACTAGAACACACACTGCAGGTCAAACCATCCTATCTTTGTATAGTTATAGGCTGCATGCATGTAAAAAAAATGGAAAAATCACACAAAAACAGTTTAAAACAGATTTTTTGATGCAAACGCGTAAAAAAAGACGTATATGCGTCAAAATATAACGCATGTACATTAAAAAATAATGCTCACACAGTATACATCAATTGGTCCCTAGCGTTAATTCCAACACCGCAGCCCAGGAAAGCGGTTATCCATTTAAAAGGTATTGATCCTTGAATGCGGGGGAATTTTCATGCATATGCGTAAAAAAAAATTGACGCAAATCCCGTAACCGTCATAAAATTTCACACAATACAAAACAAAAAACAGCCTGCAATTGAGACAGGAAGTGATGTAATAGGATATCCTGTTTGCAGAAATGGTACAGTGGGTGTACTTTCACTTTCACTTTGCAGTCTGTGATTATTCTAGACTGTGTGGCTGTGTCTTGAGTTGTCTCTGTGAATATTGTGAATTCGTCTCCTGTGTGCTATTGATATTATATTTTGGTGTTTTGTAAGTGTCAGTGGTAATCTCTTTTTTGTCATTTATTGTAATTAGATTTGTCTTTGTACTGTTGGGAGTCTGTTTGTGGTTATTGTCAGATGGGGTATTGTTGGGCTGTCTGTGGGTTAGTTCAGTTTCCTTTACCTACCTCTTTTCCCTGTTTTTCCCTCTTTACCCTTTTCTCTCCTAATTTTGTTGATATGTTGGGAAGGCCACGTCTGGGGCGAATGGGTGAGGAGGAGCTATGGGCATTTGTGTGGCTGGTGGGCCACTTCCTCCCCCTGATGTTGGAGGCTGGGGGCCAGGTGATACAGGGGTATCACACAGAGGCAAGAAGGCTCAGGTGGGCAAAGGTGCTGTTCCACCAGCGCAACGACCACCGGCTGAAGCGTCGCTGGGCTGACGTGGTGGCACAAGAGCAGGACCTGCTGGACCACCTGGGTGTGGTGATTGGTGGCCCTGTTAGTGAGTACAAAATTAAGTAATGTGTAGAGTACAATGCTCTGGAGTGACAGTAGCAGATTTTGTGACATGCAGCATGCAATGTTGGTGGACATGTGGAATACAAGTTGAACAAACTGTGGCCCGATTTATACAATTTTTGCAACACATTACTGTCATTTGTTGATGCAAAAGCTACACAAACTTACAAAAGACAAATTTATATTGTAAATTAGTGCCTCTTTTGCGTCAATAGATGATGGTAATGCAGCACAAACAAAATGATGAATCAGGGCCGTTGAGTGTACCAGGAATGGGATGTATTTCACATGCTAATACAAGGAACCAATGTAGTCCCCAGTTTTTTTAAACCATGCCTGAACAGAATTCATGGCCATACGTATAAAGCTCTTCCTAACCTCTGCTAATATCTTATGCCGATATTTCTACTTTGTTTGTGCTGCATTTGCGTTATTTCTGGATGCAAAAGTATAGCACAATTATTAATTTCCATAGCTGTACCATAAACAAATGAAGCAAATGCAACACAAAAAAATGACACATCTGGCCCTAAGTTCATTGTTTCTGTGTGTTTACGTCTGGACAGATAAGCTTTCACATGGCCAAACCCAAATGTGCTAGGATGATACCAGATTGCAGTAGCACAAAACAGGTTCATCTTGTGGCTTTTCGGAGTAGGCGTTGAAATCCTATCATTGAGTAGCAGGGCCCAACAAAATTTTTGGCTTGGGCGCAATTGCTGGTACTGAGCTAGTGCAGGTACCATCTGTGTCACTTTATAGCCAAACTATTTTGTTAAGTGAATGGGTCATCATGGGATCCCTGCTCTTTGTGAATGCATGGCCACAAACTATTTATTAGCATGATGTTGTGCAAGGGACCACTGACTGCCTCCATTATACCATTTAAGTGATGAAATAGGTTGTTATTTTACTTTTGGCACACCCCTGCTGATATAGTGCAGCATGTGTACAATTATTAACTTCTCAGTATGAAGGCTGTCACAGACATGGTGGTATGCTAAGATCAGCAGGCCAGCATTCCTGTGAGTGCTGCCATTCCCAAGGTGCTTTCAAATAGAGACCTACCTCATCATGATTGCAGAAGTAGGACATTTGCTAACCCATGTTTTTATTAGCGGACAGTGTCAGTTTGGTTGTACTACCACTGATCACCCAACTTGGCAATTCTAAGTTAATGAATCTGGCAAAGTGTGATTTACAATACCTGATATAGGTACACAGGGCCCAGAGTAACACATTTCATGTGCAATGACTACACCTGTGCCCATGCATTCTGTCTAGGATGATCAAATTTGACACTGTCAGCATACATCTTTTTGTTGTTTTGAATCAGAAAAGTGGCCAATCCATGTTTAGCGTAACATTGTCATCAAGTAACACACAGGATCCCTGCCATCATGTTGTCATAGGGCGCATATACGGCTCTGGGTACACTGCCAATGTGGCATATGTAACCTGCATACAGCACTGGCACACATATAATGGACCACTGAAAGCACAATAATTCCTGAATGCAAATCAACCCACATGAGTGTCACACAGTTACTCATTGCCCCTTGATGCACAAACCACAATACCTGAGTCACTGGTATTGCAGTGCACCAGGAATGTGGCATTGCATGTGTCTCCCAATTACAAATAATGAAATGGAGTACCCTCTGGAATGAATTAAGCACAAAACTGAGTAATCATCTTTGGCACCACATGATTGTTAGCGACAGTGCATGTGTGCATGTGTGCATATGTGTGTCTATCACTCACTGGAGGGACAGTGTCAATGCATGTTTGCAGTGGTATGTCTGTTGGGGTGTCTACATGCCTGATGTGCAGCTCTATCATATAAAATGTCACACACAGTGATTTGTTGTTCCAACTTTTATACAGTGGGCAGACATTGAGCACATATCACCCTTCCATGTTTTACAGGTGGACCAGCCCCCTACACAATTGGTGAAGTGGCTCGATTTGCGGACCCAGACTTATCCAGTAAGTGTTAATATGTTTGTCCTGTGTTGTGTTTGCAGCTGTAGTGTGATTGACTCCTGTGTGTTGGACTCATTGCAAGGTATGATGTGCTGGCACGTGATCTGATATGTGGCTTGACTGTAGGTTGACATTTTGTTCCATGGTAGAGTTAGACATTCTGCGTCAGAGAGTCATATATTTGGAGTTGAGTGCTGTGTAATAGGCATGGGCAGGTAAACAAGGTGATTTGTTGCTACATGTATGCAAAAAATTGATTTGGAGGTGGCCAGTGTCATAATTTAGTCAGCAAGTCATACCTAATTCACACAGAACAGCGATGCATCAGTTTTACACACAGACTTGCGCATCCCTGTTAAGTAATGAACATGTAGGACTGTATGGGTGACTGTCCCGCAGCATCTAGCTCCACATGTTGTACTCCATTTATGTGGCACTTGAGTGAAATGTCATAGGCATGCATGCAGGTCAAGGCCAGATGGGTGCTTGCATCAATGTGCTTGATTTTGAAAATGTGTAAGTGAGATCTAATGATGTTGACAATTGTCCACAATTAGAAAAATGAGTGTAGATGTGTTTGTCCAATGGTTGACTCAATCCTAGTTGGCAGGCCTCCTTACCTGTGGTGGACTGACTAAACCCATGGACATCTGTCCAAAGCTTCATGGTTGTCCTTGATGTTTGAAAGTATGTGTTGCATGTCCATCCCCCCCTGAGGCCCAGGGTTAGGGGTAGAAAATATCTGTACCTAGGTGTGATGATCATAGTGTAGATGACAGACATGTAATTGAAGCATGTGTTCCAAACTACAATGCCCCCTCATGATTACCAACTGCATACCACCCTGGCAGTTCCATATACAAATCACAGGTCTTGTGTGCCTTGATTTTGATCCTGAAGATAGTTATTAGTCAGCCTGGCACATGTTGAGTACTTGCAGCATTTGTTATGTGACTAATAGCAGGACAAATATGCACAGATCATTTAATTGAGTACACACCTTGTTGTGCATTGCTGTACTGTTAGATAGTTGATGGGTAGGCTGCGTTGGCATGTCATTCCTCAGGGACATTGTATCATCTGTGCTGTGATTTGGACTGTATGTGCTATTTTTGATAAAGTGTTAGAATATCATCTGTACCTGTATCACACAATGATGTCACTAATGTTTGCCTGTCTCTATTTTTACAGCTGCCAACATGAATGCCCAGGAGATATAGGAATTTCGGAGGCGGGCAGTGCGGTACCGTCACATACTTGATGTGGAGACTGGGTTCCGCAATATGGCAAGGAGATATCATCATGAAAGAGCCACGGGGAATGGAGGGCATTTAGCCAAAGGGGGACAGCATTGCCCACAACTGCCACCACCACCACAGCTCTGACCACAGTGGCCCCAGGGATGACAGCCACTCCAGCAGGTCCCTTGACCTCGTTAGCCCAGGGCTCACAAGCAGCACCTCCTGCACCTCTCCCTTCAACCACGGCACCAGCACCAGCTTCTACAAGTGCTACCCAGACGACCCCAGCTGCTGTATTGGACATGACTGAATTCCAGACACTACAACGTGACATGCAACGTATGACTGCGGGGGTTAAGAAGATCCTGCGGAGGGCCAATTTGTGACATTTTGATCCTCACCCATAGTTCCCTCCACTCCCTCCTCTTTCCTCATTCTTTTCTTTAGTGGATTTAGGGGGCTTAGTGTTAGGTTAGAGTAGGCTGTTAGTTTAGTTAGGCTAAGTGGGTTTGGGGTGGAGGGTGTTATATTATTACTTGTTTGTGGGTGGGTGGGGGATGATGTTGGGGTTTATGTGTACAGTATAAAAAAAAAAAAATGAAAATAATTATAAAATAGAAAATACAAAAAAATATATATTTGTTTACTATAAGTTAGTATGTGTTTAGGTTAGTATATGTTGTCCTACATGTGTCCCGTCATAAAAGGGGGGTAGAGGGTTGATGTTTAGAGTGTTTAGTTAAATGTGGTAAGTAAGTTTAGCTTAGGGTAGTTAGGGCCAGTTGTGGGTAATGTATAGTTAGGATAGGCTAGGTTAGTTTAGGTGTTTCCCACAGTTTAGGTTTCCTTTCATACTGATATAATAAAGTTTTATGTGCTCCTTTACAGTATGTGTCATATGCTCGGGCATCAGGGCCTTTGCAAGAGTGTACAGTGTCAATGTAGAATTTGAATTTGTGTCCCATCCAGCATCAAAATCCCATTCTTGACATGGTTATTCCCACTTCCAAATGAGCTGTCACATTGGCAGCTACAACAAAGCTACTTCTCTATGCATCTGTCATCCATTGCACCCACCACTCAAGGTAACTATGGTTCCCAGTTTGTTGTAAAGGTTGGTGTGATTTTAAATCTGTCATCGTTTAAGTCCTGTGTTGGAATCTTAGGCACTGTTGGACTTCTGCCTGATGTTCATGTGAACCCTGATAAGATGAGTGATGTCATAATCTTATGAAGTTCTGGGTACCTAACTCACACCTATCATTTCTTACATTGTACTCCCAGGTTACATAATTGTCCATACACTTGTACACATCCATTCCTGCTGTATGGTGTGTGTGTGTGATTAAAGTTTAGAGTCAGATGTCACATACATAATGATTGTCTTGAAGGGAATGTGGGCCACATTGAGTTTCATCTTGTACACACTTTGGACCTGACATATATTCAGTTCTACGCAGCATTATACTGTCTGTGATCTTTTAACTTCAGATATAAGCCTACGGAAGCACAGATGATGATAAAATCCAGACCCCTGTGCATAGTTATCAGCCCACATTCTTTCTACACTGTTGTATTGACATTCTGTGGCCATTGACATGTTACATACATCACAAATCACATTACACAGAGACAAAGTGGTTGTGTAAGTGCTATTTATTTTACAGTGCTGTAGTGCAATATTTACATAGTCCAGGATTGTAAGTCCATTAGTGTGACGCCTTCAATTATGACTCAACACAAGTGCAATGGTGAGGGACATGTCATTGGACATGCTGTGGTGAAGTGTCATTCAGTGCCGAGGAACATGAATTGCCAATGAGGTAGTGAGAGACAATTGCAGTGCATAGTGGTAAGGTAAACAGTGTGCTGGGGAACAGTGCATGTTACCAACTGTAGCAAGACTTGCATGTTAGCAAGCACAGGACATAGGAAATCAGTGCCCATGTGGCATGGACTGGTGCTACCGGGTACTCCTACAGGTGAAGGTGATCTGTTCCACGTCTTCATCTTCTGATGTGTGTGTTGTCTTCTCTGCCCTTGGTGGTGGTAGGTTTGAAGGGGCAACACACACTTCAGTGTTTGAAGACGTGGAGTCAAAATTCCTGGTAACTGCCAACTGTGGGGCTATTAAGGGCATTACTGCAGCAAGGAGGAGCTGCTGGTTCTTTACTATAGCAGCTACATCGCTGTGGTAGGCAGCCAGATTGGCCCTGAGGGGGTCATGATTGCAGTTGTGCACACAGTGAAATGTTTGGGATGCCAGGTGTTATGGCAACTCCCTAACTGCTGTTGTGAAATCCCTCACACATTGTTGTAGTCCTTGCAGTAGGGATTGTTGCACTTGCATGGCTACTGACTGTTCTGCAGATGACATCATGCACATGTGCATCCCCTCAAGGCTGGCTGCCATATTTTGCACCCCCACCCGCACCTCCTTGGCCAGCTCCCACTGTACTCCCACTACTGTCCTCTCAAAGATGGTACCAGTGTCATCAAAGTCCTCAGCTGGGTTGGAGCTGGCAGGTCGTACTATTGGGGTGGTGGTTGGGTCCTCTGTGATGGCTGCTGCATTTGTGCCCCTCCTTGCAACTGAAGGTGGGATCTGGAGGGTTCCAAAGTACATCTTGGAGGGTTTGGTGCCTAATGGTTGTCAGCTCGTCATCCATGTCATCAGGGAAGTCCAGGACAGGCATATCCACAGGAGATCCATCGTCCTCTGCAATGAGATATTGTACAATTAGTGTGTCTGTGTTGTGGCAGTTGTAATGTGACGTCACTGACTTCCTATTAGTGAGACATTGTAATCTTGGTTCCTGTTCATTGTTCCTCTCATTAATATTAGCATTCTCACAGTCCTATGCCCCACCTGCATGTCACATGTAGTGTGGGCAGTTTGGGGAATTGTCTGCATCACATTCTCTAGGTGTAGGTTCTGTCCAAATTGTGTGTTGCCACCTTCTTGTCCTACTCAACCCTCCCTCTACTTCCATTAGCATGGTGAGGCCTTGCAATGGCTGTGGGTGTTCTGATGCCACTTGCACCACACTTAACAATATGGGACTGACCTGGTCTCTGATGTTTCATATACACCTATACGTTGCTGAGACCAAGCACACACTATGTATAGCATTGGCATGGCACGATACAGGTGTTAGCATTGGTAGTGTCATGTTGAAGTTTGCAAATGTGTGCTACATTGCATTGCAATGATGGGCCTGCCAGTGTTCCATTTCCTCTTATGACTGTGCAGGTGTGTTTAACTAGCTAGACACATATGTCCTCCCCCTCAATGCTGTTGTCTTAGCAGTATGACAGTTGAGATGTTGCAAGGTGGCATTGCAGCTATTGTAACACAGGCACGGGTGGACCCTGGAATGGGCAGCATGGGTATGACGTTACTGCTGTGTTCTTCATAATGTAAGTAACAATGCCTGATGTTTATTGCGCCTAAAGACATGAGCATTTGACAGGATTGACACTTTGTTAGGAATTAAAGGGGATTGATAGCGTTGTCATCCTGAACCCTCTATTTTGGGTGTGTTTGATCCATGGGCACCTAACTGCATTTGCTACTTGACCAGCACGCACAGCACAGGTGGTAGTGGCAACTGTTGTCAATGGTACATGCCACTTGCGGATATGGCCTGAGACTGGAAATTGAGACCTAGCTCATGTTGTGACAATACCATCTGTCCTGTGACAGTAGGCCAGTTTTACCTTCTACTCTGCCCTCCAGGACTGGCTTGACCTTTCCAACAGCCTTGGAATGGCAGAGTACCCCCATGCAAAGGTTGTTGGTGTAGTGTTGTGCTGTGCCCCTGGTCTTCCCTGCACAGCCCATGCACCCGTCCTGTGCCCCTTTGCCCTTTCCACTGCCTTAGTTCCATGGCTGACATGCATTGTGTAGTAGTTATGTACCTCCCCCTGCTTGCAGTTGACATTTAGGCATTTTTGTCCCCCATGCAACTTACCCTGCATCTGTGTTGTTTCCTGGCAGTCTGTGCTGTCCTGTCATTGAATTCCTGGGACGATCTCCTCTGGGATGATTGCTGCCACCATCTCCTCCATCTGGTCCAGGGCCTCCTGCGGTGCTGGATTCCCACCTCCAGTCTGCAGTGCTGCCTTCCTGTTCCTTGCCATTTTAAATTTGGTTCTGCACTTGCAGTCATGCCAGCGTTTCTTCCACTAAGTGACTGTTCTCCGTACCTCTGCCACACTGTTGATCTTGTCAACAAGTTGTTGCCAAATTGCCTCTCTCCTCCCAATTGGCAATTTTGAGGTGACAAAAAGTTGATGATGGTGTTCCGTCACCTCTCTGATCAGTGTTTCCTGCTCCTCTGCACTGCACCAACACTTTCTTTTCTTCTTCTCCCTCTCCTGGGTCTTGTCTGGGTCTCCCTGGGGTCTCTCCTGGCTTCTGGGATCCATTTTGGGGCTCCTTAGCACTGTTTGCTGCGTTTGCGTTGCTTTTTAATGCTATTGTGGGGAAAAATGACGCGTATCCGGTTTACGACGTCTAACCGGATTAGAGTCATTTTTTCTGCGTTAACGTCGTTTTGCGCCACAGTGCGTCAAAGTATAAATTTGACGCCCGGCTGGCAGAAAGAAATTGTTTTAGCCGGCGTTAAACTTTTTGATGCAAAACTGCGTTGGTGCAGTTTTGCGTCAAAAAGTATAAATATGGCTTCAAGAGTGGTATATTAACAGTGCATGCTCTAATAACCACAGAGAGTGAAAGTCATTCTCCAAAGATTTTTTTGATCATCCAAAGGAGGTGTGGGAATGGTTGGAACTCTGGAATAAGACTGCTGTACTCTGACCAGGAAGCAGCCAACAACCAAGCCGGGGGTCCCTCCCCTGGCGGGGTCCCCACCGGCCTTGCTCAGAGAGGGAGGACCCGAACAGTCTCTCCCTAGGCTCACCGAAGTTGATGATCAGTTAGGATGGGACCATGCAGGTACGCACCTCAGAAACACAAGACATGGAACTGGACAATGGCGCTTAACATCTTGTTGATGGAGCAGAGACTGGGGCCCAAGCCCTACATTTGACTTTGTACTAGATACCCTGGTCGTCCCAGAGGTCAGGATTAGAGATGACTGACTAGAGATGCCTTCTGTTTGTATTCATGAAATAATAATTTAGGGGCTGGTATGATGCAAGCCTGGGGGGTGGAGTTTGCATGCTGCTGGCAGCGACTATGACTCTGACTCTGGCATAACTACAGCACCATATGGTGGTATACCGGACTGCCAGACAACACAGAAGCGATAGACCATGATCACGTGCCTCCAGGTCCTACAGATAGAGCACACAGACTCGCTAGGAGAGAATAGTGTGGCTGGAATGAAGCAGGTGTATTGTATGCAGCTGTCAATGACTGGCCTGGTTGCTGACTGGTGGAGTGTGTTATCCAGTCCCCGTTGGACAGGCTGGGATGCTGTGCATATCCTGGCACAAGCAATGGGTGGGCAGAGCTAGTCAAACAGATGTCTTATGTTTGTCCATAGGTGGGTGGGAGTGTTCTATTTGTATTGTTTCTTTGTGTTGACAGTTGAACGACAGTTAGGAGCAGTGTGAGAAATCACAAAGGATGATGGGGGGTGACATCAGAATCCTGATCAGGATATTCAGGGGATTGACATTAAGAGGTACAGGGTATTCACCTTGTTGAAATGGCATCAAATCAAAATAGCATGCTTCCAAGAAATACACTTGGATGACATAGGTGCCACATGACTGGCTAAAAATGGCAGGGACAGGTCTTCCACTCCTCCTATACTACATATGCCAAGGACACTCTAATCTGGGTACCCCAGAAGTGCTGTTTTCTTAACATACATGGAGGCCGATGTGAGAGAGCGGTGTGTCTATTTACAGGTGACTCTGGGCGGACAAATTAACCACACTGAATGCTTATGCCCCAAATAGTGGCAATCCTGCCTTCTTTAAGAACATGCAGGACCTGATAAAGCAGGATGTTGGTCCACCCCTGAGCAAGCACTAAACCGATTATGATCACAACATTCAACAGGGTAATGCTAAACATGGGATTAGAGAATGTTTGGCGGATGAGCCACCCCACCCAAATGGTATATAAATGCCATGCCTTAACATTTTCAGCATGTAAGATAGGATACTGGATGCTGGATTCCCGCAGAGAGAAGCTGTCAGTTTTTTGTTATACTTTGGAGGCCCAGCGTGAGGTGTGAGGTCCTAGATGATGCTGATGGACATCCAAGCAGATCTGTTTAGGTGGGAGGTGCTATCACAGACACTGAGAGACTACATGGAGGCTAAGTGGGGCTCTACAGCCCCCCGGGCCTTAAAGCAGTAGTGACAGGAACCTGCCTGGGGCTAACCTGTGGGGTATGTTGAAAGTTGCAGCGAGAGTTAAGCAGGGGGAAATGGCACTGGTCTCGATACAGCCAGATACCCAGACCCACCCTGAGACACACAGGAGAGAATGGAGTGAGTGCAGTCACATAGCAGATATCTGGGATCGATTAGACAAGTACAGGGTGAAACAGTATAAACTGAGGCTACATGAAGAGGGTGACAAATCGGGTAGGCTATTAGACTGGATCCTGTGTAGGGAGCACAACCCACCACTTACGACACAGCTGATGATGCCTGAGGCACTTGGGTCACCTCCACAGGCATAGTGGGTGCTTTCCGGGAGCACCAACAGCAAGTGTACACCACTGACCCAGACGTAGACCCGAACTGATACACAGCATTCTTTGAGAGTATGGACACCTAAGGCTTGGACCATTGGCTGCCGAGGCCCTGACCCCCCCATAGAACTTGAGTAGCAGATCAGCATTTAGCATGTTCCCACGGGCTAAGGCACTGGGCGGGGATGGCTTCCCACCCGAATTCGATCTGTCGTTCTCAGCAATGATCACACAGGGACTCCTGCAGGCCATCCTCGAGACGTGCAATGACAGAAAACTGCAACCTACCATGAGGGAGGGAGTGATATGTATCTCAAACCAGGAGGTGATAGGGCCGTCCGCAGCATACAGGTCATTCACAGTGACTAACTCAGACATGAAGGTCCTTTGAAAATTACTTGCTAACAGACTGACATGAAGACTAGTGCGGCCCAGAATACCAGAATGAATCTCAGGCACTTAACTCAAGTCCTCCGTGAAGTTGAGCATCATGATGAGGAAATGGTGTTGGTCTCTATTTACCAAAAAAAGCCTTTGACACAGTGGACTGGGGTTACTTATTCGAGGTGCTGAGAGTCATGAGTTTTGGTCCTCAGTTTCGTGGGTTGGTGTGGCTGCTGTTTACAGAGCCCAGTAGCAGAGTGCACATGGGACAAACTCACTCAGACAAGTGGGTCTTGGGTTGTGGAACATAACAGGGATGCCCACTTCCACTACTCCTGTTTGCACTCGTGATGTAGCCCCTGACAGTATGGGCATGACATGAGCTGTGGGTCTAGGGCATATTCCTGGGAGAATTTCACCACATCATATCGCTATATGCGGATGATGCCCTGTTTTATCTCTCCCTCCTTACTTTGGATTGCTGTTACTGCTGCATCTAATGGATGAGTTTTGAGACCTCTCCGGTCTCCGGCTCAGCCGCACCAAATCGCTACTGTTTACCCTTGTGTCCCTGGTCAGAACACTGGTGGAATGCCTCCGGGACATTGGCTTGCCCTGGGAGCTGGCAGAATTTAAATACTTGGGATCAAGGTTACTCACACCAGAACACAACAACTATGCCTCAACATAGATAATGTGCTGGATAAGCTAAAATTGTTGGTGGCCTTCTGGAACACACTGCCCCTCTGTTTGATGGGCAGCCTGGCCATCTCCAAGATGATGCTCTTACCACGATGTCTGTTAGTCCTGCAGAACTTGCTATGACCCCTTCCGACAAGGGTGTTCAGAGAACTAAACTCAATCCTCATCTCCCTGCTGTAAGCAGGCAGGTGTAGGAGGGTGGCCCTGACCACAATGACCATACTGTGCAAACAGGGTGGATTGGAGGTGTCACAACAGGTGTATTACTATGCTACACACCTACACCAAGAAGTCTGATGGCTAGACACCGAAGACAATTGGGAAAAGCATTTGCTAGCAGGGATGGTGGAGTCAGGCTGACTGCCAGAATAATTAATGGAGGGTACAGGAATCTCGAAAGACCACACATAGTTCGACAGACAGGGAGAATATGGCAATGCTTCATTAAGGTAGTGCTGAAACGGTCCCATTCCACCAAGAACTCCCGGTTCGCACGTCAATGCAAATCAGACAAATGATGGCCCATATGACCTTACAAGCACAGAGGAAGGGAGGGTGTACCTTACTTGGGGACTTATACCCCGGAGATACTTTCATAACCTTCGAGAAGGCTTGCAAAGAATTTACCTTTGGACCTGGCTACTTCTTACATCATGCTGGCTTAACCAAGATAGCCAAGTTGACCTGGCCCTCTTACCTTGCTGCGTCCAAACATACCCAAACTCTGGGTATCTTATTATCCTGCTGGACAGGCAGTCGTATGATTACACTGACATATAAAGCTATGTGAGCTGGCGCAGAGGATCACCTGTCACAGGCACGTATGGCCTGGGATGCTGATCTAGAAATCCCACTGGACGATGGGGACTGGGTGCGTATCTGCAAACTTACTCATACAGTCTCTTGTAATGCCTGCTTTAAGCTGGTGCACTGCAGTTTCTTGCATTGGACCTATGTAACTCCCAGGAACCTTCATTGCATGTCTCCAACTTGATTGGACAGCTGCCCATGATGTGGTGCTAGCGGGGGCTGACTTTCTGCACTTGGTCTGGAACTGCGGGGCAGGGCAGAGTTATTGGAACCAGGTGAAAGGGGACTTAAAACAGACTACGCACCTTAGAATAGAATACACACACCAGAGCTGCCTACTGGATAACATTAAAAGGCCGAAGAGCCACAAATGGCATTTACATTTTTGCAATTGGCACTGGTGCTGGTGAGACATAGAGTCACCATCACCTGTATGGATAAAGGAGTAATACTAGCAGAGAAGACCCATATGAAGCTCAGCAGATGGGACAAAGAAGTAGATGAGGACCTCACAGTCTGTAGAGATCTATGCGAAAAACATCTAGACCCAGATGTCAATACAGAGACAACAAACAACTATAACTCTGATAACAATGTGGAAGATGACACTGATAAGTGAAAGGAGAGGACCTTACTTAGCAACAGCAAAGGGAACAGATTGCGAGCATGGATTGATGTGTTGTACCTTGGAGGGACTCCGATGACACTAGTGTGTGATGGAAGGTTGAAGATGTGTTTTCTCATGTTAAACCCACAGTGCAATGTACCTCATACTAAAATAACTGTTTTGTGTTTAATAAAACTGAAAAATAAAGGTTTTAAAAAATATATCAGATGCGTTTTTTAACTCATGATCAGTTGATTTGTTAAAGTCATGCACAATTTACCCTGCCATGCCGTAATTACCACTAAGCCTAATTCATCACAACGGCAAGAAGACTACACTCCTTTACAATCTCGTACCAGCACAACCGTTTGTGCTCATAAGGAACATCTGATGTACTAGATAACATCCATACCTTCCCAGCATGACATCAACTGAGGAAACTAATGCCAGATGCAACAGCCCAATCGGTAAGTGCAACTTATCTAATGAAATTTGCAGATGCCAATTACTTTGACCAAGCAATACACTCTACTAAATCAACAGGAAACTCTATAGGAGCACTCTGGTCAATCCAACAACCAGCCTGTATGATAATTGCAGTGGCAGGTTATGCCCTGGTCCACCTCCAGAACTAAACATTCAAAACACTAGATACACTAAAAGAACAGTTTTCTCAGGCAAGGGAAACCCAGCATTGACAAACCCCACTTACTGTGGTTCCTATCACACAGAAATAACCCTAATAATAGTTGACTTTACTAAAGAAGTAACTTCAGTGACAGAGACCAAAACCCCAGAAGCCATTGCAGATCTTAACTATCAATGAACTCTGCACAATAAGCAACTAACTATTCTCAGGAAAATAAAGTTCAATGGTGACATGATTAATGCAAAGAAGTTAAACACTCCTAGGGCCTCATTCAGAAAGGTAAATCCACTGGCAGAGATTATTCCATATGTAGGTATGCCAGTACTCATAATCATAAATCTCTGGTAGATTCATATTAGGAGCTTTACACTTAGTAGTAGCATTATGAGTCCCCGCCTCATTACATGAGTTAGGATTATTCATTTTGCTTGTGTATTTTATGTGTAAAACTGTCATTTCACAGCCACTCGCCTTTACCCCTCCCAAATGTACACCTAAAATATAGGGCTACATGTACACTGTACTAAGGCCTCCTGGTGGTGAACTATAGGAGTTCAACTACACATACTCGTAAATGCCTTTCTGAATTGCCAACTGGAATTCAAGGGCCTGAAACCCGGGTGTTCCATTTCCTGGCAATTGCAAAACCCTATTTTCTTTGAGAGGTCAAACATGGTTATGGTTGAAATTCTACTCTGTAATCGAGAACACTCAAAACAAGAATAGAGAAAGAGGCAGATAATGTGGCAGAGTGTGCCTTTTTGCCACAGAGCTCACATGTATATCCTCCCTTTAACTCAGTCATAGTTCACCTATTTAATAATTTGCGCAGTAAGCAACCTAAAAACTGGTCAGCACTCCACTTTCTATACAGAAAACAAAAAAAGAACTGCCACACTATGAGATTTACATTTTTGGCAGATAAAGGGAAGAAACAAGAAATTAATTTCTTCAAGCACGACATGACTGAGATTTGAACAGCTTATCTACTAAGTAATACATATAGGGGAGCATGGTGACACACTGGAATTTGTCCTTGCCTACAAACCAAATACGAAGAACATCAAATCAGATCATGTTTCATGGTTGGAGAACAATTTAAAGTTTGCTAACTTAAACATTACCACTCCACCCACCCAGAAAGGTTTAAAAAAACAGAAATCCCACTCCTTCCAACTGAAATACCCCCATCCTTCTTCAATGAAACATTCCATCAGATATAGACTAGAGAAATTGAGGACACACTTTTTGCACCCTGTGCCAATACCACAGTCTCACTGGAGAAGATATCATCACTAACATACAAATGAAGAAAAAGTCGTTTGGCGTACTCACCAGTAACAAATGGTCAGAACAGAACTTTGAATCCTTGAAGAATAGTTCAAAATCATCAGCAGAGTTTATTCAAAATTAATTCTGAATCAGACAAATAACCATGCAAGACCTTCAGCAAGATTCCCGCTGTGCATTAGAAAAGGAATATAAATGTATTAAATTGATGGGACAGCAGAACCCCGTACTCCAAAATCTTAACTATTCAAAACCGACTAGGGTGTAGCCAACAGAAATCCAGATGGATGCAGTCTTGTCTTATGATGACCATTGTGAAGCCCTACATATTAAGGAAACCATCACCACAAATCTAGAATATTACCTTTTCTTTGTTAGCTTAATGCATTCAGTTGGGTCCTGACAATGTTGTGGAGTGGTTCACTCTAAACATGCACAAGCACACATTTTCAAAAGTGCTTCACAACGCTTCTGATGAGCTTCACATTTGCCATGAACACTTCCATCCAATAAGGCACAGTTCTTGGTATTCAAAGATAAGCAATTGTAAATCCACTTCTCAAGAAACATTGAGCAGAGCCTTAAACCCTACTTTACAGGATTCTTGAGTTAGAGGGCTTGCACCAACATTATGAGTTCATGAAGACTAGTGAGATACCTGATAACCATTAATTGTAATTCAGGCAAGGAAGTGCACAGGATCATTCTTCAATTACTTTTCGCATTCTTAGCTGGAAGCCTTTGGTCATAATCCTGCTAGAACTCTAAGCAGCAGATGACACATTGATCTACCACAATCTAATAACATCATTAGATAAATGGAAGAGAATTTGAGAATTGCCTTAAATAGACCAAAAGTGTTGTAGCAGGCCAGAACAAACATTCCTGCCCAGCACTTAGAAGATATCAAGAGTGGTTCTTTCAAGAAGAATCCTTACTCACTCTTCTACAGTTCCATATATACTTGTGTCTCTTGAGGAAAGCTAAAGAACAACACAGAATGTAGTTTTAAGTGTATTTAGATGGTGTTCTACTACATCTTCCACTAAAAAATCAAGTTGGGAAATCACCTAAATCTATCGTCCTGGTTGAAACACATTTTCTTCTAGGTGAAGGAGTGCTTCCTGTGCCTATATGGTTCACAGTTGTGGTCCTGCTGATTAGAAACAGTTTAGAGAGCTTCTTATCAATCAGTGACCATAATGATTATGAATCTCGTCACGTTGTCTCATTTAGTTAAGAACCTTGACATCCCTTTTAGGTCACAAACAGCACAAGCTGTCAGGCTGTGAAAGACCTATTGTGAAATTACAATTGCCTTACAGCCCACTCATTGCTTACCATTGGTTGTCTTTGTCTCATGTGCTTACTTTTTACTTAATGGCATTCCTTCCCCCTTTGAATGTTTGTCCCTCTTCTGGAGTGTAGGCTCTTTACGATCATCTTGGCTGACTTGTATCCCGCCGTTGCTTATATTTAGAGAACTACTTTTTCTTTTGCATGAAGCACTCTGTGAGATTGCATGTGTTCTCTAGCTCTTCTTCTTTTCCCCTCAAATATACCCCACTCCCATTTGTTGCTTCCCACCACTCCCGGTATGTCTGTAAAACACAGCAACAGGAATATTTTTGCTGGGCTATGGCTGAAGAGCATGCGTTAAGAGTTATTGAAGGCTTTTATGGTGCTGAGGAAGTGCTATTTGCTGCACTCACTCAGATGGCTTCTGAGACAGCAGGTGTACCTACCATGATTCTTCTCTTGGAGGCCCATAAATCTGCTCCCTAGGATGTGCCAGAGATGCAAATGACAGAATTGTGTGCAAACAAAATTGGCAAGCATGTCAGTTTACATTCTGACACTTCCTTATTCTTTTTATTTTCTGTTAAGAGTTTACTAAGTGAAAAGTATTTGAAAAATAAACCATGACATTTTTAAAGATTAAAAACATTGACTTAATTGAACAGTTTTAACATGCCATAAGACGTGTTTGCTTTTCCTCCAGTATGTTGATTGTTTTTCTTTTACTTTTTTAAAACAATACAAACATTGGAAAAGCCAGCAGCTCAACCTTCCATTATAAAGGTGAGATCTATTGGATTTGCTAATGGTTGTTGATACTGACATTTACTTTGTCTCACAATTAGTGCTGAAAAGAATCAAACTATCAACCCCATCTGGTCCGAAACAATCTTCTGCTCCTCTGGTCAAAGCACTGCTTCAGCCTAGTTATGGATATAACTTGATTACTCCAGTCTATCAATGCCTGCCTTCCAAACAAGCAGACCCAGAAAATCCTTAGGGTCCGAAACAAAGCAGCAAAACTGTTGCTCCACTGCATGAAACAGAGCCAATAAACCACTTAAAACCCTCCCTTGGCTGAGTAGAGAAGATAATTAAATGTAAAGCTCTGTGTACTATGTTCAAGGTGTTTTGGGAGACAGACCTTCTGAATAAAGTCCTCATTGTAGGTGAAGTGAGGTGTCAGCCAAGAAGGTGGGGCAGCAAAGGCACTGCTTCTCTCAACCCCGCAATAGCTTAGGGTGATTGGAGTAGGGACCGCCAAAGGTTCAGCAAGGCCGTTCCGGGTGCTCAAAGTTGCAAGCGGCAGAGTTTGGCAAAGCCATTATGGGTGATTGGAGTAGCAAGTGGCAGAGGTTCAGTAGGGCTGCTCTGGGTGATCAAAGTTGCAAGCGGCGGAGTTTGGCAAAGCCGCTCAGGGCGATTGAAGTAGCGAACAGTAAAGAAAAGCAAAAGCTGCTCTGAGTCACTCTGGGTTTGGTGAACAAGGCTTGGGTTACCGGGCAGAGATCAGCAGGGCGACACAGCAAAGCAGGGCAGCAGTTCCTGGGAGCGGTCAATCCTGGCAGACTGGCAACCCTGGCACACAGTAGTCTTTACTCCAGCAGTGTTTACTTAAATCCAAATGTGTACTGATTTTAGTGGATCATGGACCAAGTATTTATGCTAGAAAGTGCCTTTGATGTGGGGGGTGAGTGCAAAGAGTTCTTGTGAAGTGCACAGGTCCCCCTTTCAGGTCAGCCTCGGCTCCACACTTCAGTGGGAGGTAATCAGCATCTTTGTGTGGACCCTGGTCATTACCCTTTGAGGTGTGAGAGCCCTATCCAACCTCCTCTCCAGGCCGACCCATCAGTATGCAGATGTATGCAGATGTGATTGAGTACCATGTTCTGTGGGTGTCTGAAGGGAATGCACAAGTGTAGCTGTCACTTAGCTCAAGCCAGACATGTATTAGAGACATGCTGTAGGCACACAGGGCAGTGAGGATAGGAAAATACCCACTTTCCAAAAGTGGCATTTCTAAATTAGTAATAATAAATCTGACTTTAACAGTATAGAGGATGTATTATTACCGTTCCAATGCTTCCAAATATTATGTAGCTACTCCTCTCAGATCAGGAATTACAGCTGAAAGGTAATATAAGGAATTCCCAGTTCTGGCCTATGAGAGGAGCAGGCCTCACTGTAATGAAAAACAAAATCAGGAGTTTTTCACTACCAGGACATGAAAAACTCAAAAGTACATGTCCTGCCTTTTGACTACATGGCACCCTGCCCTAAGGACTACCTAGGGCCTCCCTTAGGGGTGACATATGTAGGAAAAGGAGAGTTCTGGACTCGGCAAGATGCCAAGTCAGAGTGACAGTGAAACTGCACACAAAGGATCTGCAGTAGCAGGCCTGAGACATGTTTGCAGACCTACTTAAGCAGGTGGCACAATCAGTGCTGCAGGCCCACTAGTAGCATTTAATTTACAAGCCCTGGGTATATTGTATACCACTGTACAAGGGACTTACAGGTAAATTAAATATTCCAATTGTTGATAGACCAATGTTACCATGTTTAGGGTAGAAGCACATGCATTTTAGTATTAGTTAGCAGAGGTAAAGTGCTGAGAGTCCTAAGGCCAACAAAAAGATACTGCAACAAAACAGGAGGTAAAGGCAAAAAGTCTGGGGTAAGACTAGCCTAAGAATACTAGGTCTAACACGTGTCTCTCCCCCGTTGAATGTGAGAAGAGCTACCCAAACTCTAGAGAGTTCTCATCACTTAGGAGGAAAAACCTGGATAGACTTTCATCATTGGTGCGGTCTACTCCAGGTCTCTGTTCCACCCTGATGTCCATACCATGTAGGGAAATGGATGTCATCAACAATTTGGGGTTTTCACCCCTCATTTGCGTTAGCCACCTAAGGGACCTGTTGTCGGTCTGAATCAGGAAGTGAGTGCCAAACATGTATGACCTCAACTTCTTCAGGGCCTAGACCACAGAAAAAGTTTCTTTTTTTATAACCTCCACCTCTGTTCTCTGTGGAGTAATCTTCTAGAGATGAAGGCTACAGGTTATTCCAGGCCTTCTTCATTGAGTTGTGACAATACTGCCTCTACACCATGCTCTGAGGCATCAGTTTGTACAATAGATTTGTTGTAGAAGTTAGGGGGTTTGAGCACAGGAGCTGTGCACATGGCTTGCTTAAGGGAGTCAAATGCTTTTTGGCATGCCTCTGCCCAAACTATGTTCCTGGGCTGCTTCTTAGAAGTCATCTCAGTCAAGCGTGCAACAATGGTGTTGTATCTCTTGACAAACCTCCTATAGTATCCAGTGAGGCCCAAGAGCGCTCTGAACTCAGCCTGGGTTTTGGGGGTCTTTCAGGCCATGATAATCTCAATCTTGGCCTGGAAGGACTGCACCTTATCCCGGCCCACCACGTGTCCCAAGTACACCACAGACACATGCCCTATCTGGCACTTACTGGCCTTGATAGTCAAACTTGCCTGTTGCAGGGCCTGAAGTACTTCACTGGGGTGGTATAGGTGGTTTTCCTAGCTGCTACTGAAGACAGCTATGTCATCGAGGTAGGCAGCAGAGCAGGCCTCCAACAAGCAAGGACATGGTTTACCAACCTCTGAAAGCTATCAGGAGCATTTTTTTAAATATAGGGCATCACTCTGAATTGGTAGTGGCCCTTTGGGGTGGAGAAGGCTGACCTTTCCTTGGTTCCATCAGTTAGGGTGATCTGCCAGTACCCAGAGGTGAGGTCAAAAGTACTTAAGTACTGGCAGCCCCTAACCTGTCAATCAGCTCATCAGCCTGGGGGATCGGATGAGCATCAGGTTTGGCTCCAGAATTCAGCCCTCTTTAATCAACACAGAACTTTATTTCAGGTGTGGTGCGTGGTGGGGAAGCTTTTAGTACCAGAACCTTAGGACCGGACCAGGGGCTGCTGAAGGATCTGACACCCCCAACCCCAGCAAAGTAGTGGCCTTGATCTTGATGCTGGCCCTCACCTTAACAGACAACCTGTAAGACTTGTGCTTGAAAGGGAGGTTGTAGCCTGTGTCCACATCATGGGTACACAAGTGGGTAATCCCAGGGGTAAAGGAGAAAAGTGAGAAGAACTGTTCCAATACTTGGCAGCAGTCCCTCTGCTGTTCAGGAGTCAAGGTGGGCGAAAGGATCACTCCTTCTACAGGCCCATCCTTCTTCTTGGAGGCTAAGAGGTCAGGCAGAGGTTCACTCTCCTCCTTATCAGCCCCATCAGTCACCAGCAGCATGGTACCCTCAGACCTCTCAAAGTGGGGTTTGAGACGATTGATGTGAAGCACCATATGGAGTGTCGTAGGGGTCTTAAGGTATACCACATAGGCGACCTTACCTTTCTTCTCAACCACCTCGTAGGGTCTAGTCCAGCTATCCTGGAGGGCCCCAGGTTCCACAGATTCCATCACCCACACTTTCTACCCAGGCTGGAATTACACAGTGTTAAAATTTAGGTTTAAAAACTCCTTCATTACAGCCTGGCTGGTTTATAAGTCGTCAGAAGCTTGCTTCCACAACCTAGGCATTTGGCTACGGAAGGCCAGAATGTAGTTCACTACATCCTCTGGGACTTTCTTGGGAGCTTGCTCTCAACCCTCCTTTACAAACTGCAAAATTCCCTGACAGGGTGTCCATACAGAAGCTTGAAGGTGCTGAAGCCCGCTCCCTTCTGCGGTACCTCCCTGGAGGCAAACAACAAGCAGGAAAAGCAGATATTCCACTTTCTCTTTAGGTTCTCAGGCAGACTTCTGATCATTCCTTTTAAGGTCTTGTTGATCCTCTCTACAAACCCATTGGTTTGGGGGTGGTAAGGGGTGGAGACTTTGTACGTTACTCCGTACTCTTTCCACATGGACTGCATAATAGCAGACATGAAGATGGTGTACCGGTCAGATACCACTTCCTTTATTAAACCCACCCTAGTAAAATCCCCATAAGGGCTCTTGCCACTACAGGTGAGGGTGGTCCTCAGAGGTTTGGCCTCTGTGTACCAAGTGGCATGATCCACCAGAATCAGGATGAACCTGTGACTGAAACTGGTCTGGGGATCCATAGGCCCAATGATGTTGATGCCCACCCTTTCAGAGAGGGATGCTAATGATGGTCAGTGGTTCCAGGGGAGCTGTCAGCTTCTTCCCTGTCTTCCTACTGGCCTGGAAGGTCACGCAAGTCCTACAGAACCTGTCAGAGGAGGTCCTCAACTTTTCGGCAATTGGTATCTCATAAGCCAGCTCCACTAGGAAGCCCTGTAGCATTGGGGGGTCACCATGGCCCTTGTCGTCCCATGAACAGGTTGTCCTCCCAGTAAATGTGATAACTCTCAGAGGTATCACCTGCTGCTTGGGCTTCAACCTATCACCTCATGCCCTCAAGGGTTGGACACTCCCTCTGAGCCCTACAGAACTCCTCTTTGGTGGGTCTTCCTTTCACATGCCAGTCTGCAGGTGCAGGTAAGTCACTAAGAGAAGCAGTGTCCTCCTCAGCGGTCACTGGGACAGCCTCTGCGGGTACCCCATCCATCCCACTATTGGTACACTCAGGGGCTGGTTTACCATGCCCTCTGCCTTTCCCCAATTTAGCAGCTGGCTAGGCCACTGTTCCACTTCTTGACTCCCCTCCCAGGTAGCCATGGATCTTGTTGTAGCACATATCCAGTCAGGTGACCCCAACATGTCCACATGAGCCTTGAGTTCTACCTCCTTCCAGGAGGAGGACTCTAGGTCATTACCTAAAAAACAGTCCACAGCCGTGGCAGGGCTTACAGCAACTCTCAGAAGACCTGAAACCCCTCCTCACTCAAATGGCCCCATTGTCACTGGATAGCAACTCTCCCTGTTGTCAGCCACCACAACTTGGTGGAATGCATTAGAATTGTCCTGCTATTGGGACACCAGATGACTCCTTACCATAGTCATACTGTCACCTGTGTCCTTCAGAGCCTCAGCACCTTACCCAGTGATGCTGACCCATTGCCTATACTTGGTAGTATTTGATGGTACACTGATATTAGGAACCATCTGACTGTCACACAGGGGCACTGGGGTAACCCACTAAAGTCCCCCTCTCATTTACTGAGACAAACTCCTCCCTCAACACTGTGCAAGCCACCCCTGCATTCTTATCTCCAGTGAGAGAGTGTGCTCTTTTTGGACACTTGGGGGTTTGCCTTGTAGTGTCCATACTCGCCACAATCATAGCTCTTGGGCATTTTGGGCTGCTGACTTTTGTTTGGGTAGTTTGGTTTCTGATGGCCAGATTGGTAATGTGAACTAGACCCTTTCCTTTGTGAATTGTTTTGGGGACATTTAGAGAATTTCTTCTTTGTATCTCCCCCCTCTTTCCTCTTGTTGGAACCCTGACCACCCTTTTGAGAGCCCCCCAGATACCTCTGAGGACCCTCTGGTGCTGACCCAGATATCTTCCTCCTGAGCAAGCTTCCTGGGTTCTGTCAGCTTGCTATCCAGCAAGCGTTGGTGCAGCTCTTTAAAAGAACTTTCAAGCACATGCTCCTTCAAAAACAAGTTGTACAGCCCATCAAAATCATTCACATTACAGCCCTTCACCCAGCCCTTTAGTGCCTTACCAGCATAATCTAGAAAATCTACCCATGCTTGTGTTTTGAGTTTGAAACTGGCCCTGAAATTGTGCCTATACCCTTTGGGTGTCAGACCAAACTTCTTGACTGAGATGGTTTTAATATCAGAGTAGTTTGTCTGGTCCCCCACCTCTAAAGTTATAAGGGTGTTGCACAGTGTAAGATTCAAACCTGGTCAGCTCAAAGTCCATTACTACAGGTTTTGGTATGGCTTCTTTAGACCGAGACATAGTTTGACAGAAAACATCAAAAAGGTCAATTAGAGAGAATTGAAATAATCAAAAAGAAAAATGTCAGTTGCCACAGGTCAGACAAACATAGGAAGAATAGGTCTAAATACAGAGTTGTAGTGTACACTGAATCACTACGTGGTATTGCACAAACACAAGTCCTATCCCACCGCTGCCACTAATGTCAGAAATTGGGTCTCTAGTTGGCAGAGATATGCACCCTGTTCAAGTAGGGACCACAATCCTAGTCAGAGCAAGTCAATTACACAACATAAATCTGACTTTAACAGTATAGAGGATTTATTATTACCGTTCCAATGCTTCCAAATATTATGTAGCTACTCCTCTCAGATCAGGAATTACAGCTGAAAGGTAATATAAGGAATCCCCAATGCTGGCCTATGAGAGGGGCATGCCTCACTGAAATGAAAAATGACTTTAGGAGTTTTTCATTACGAGGACATGAAAAACGTTTCAGTATATGTCCTTCCTTTTGCTTACATGGCACCCTGCCCAATGGGCTATGTAGGGCCTACCTTGGGGGTGACTTATATGTAAGAAAAAGGGAGCTCTGGGGTTTGCAAGATGTGCTAGATGCCAAGTTGAGGTGGCAGTGAGACTACAAACACATGCTCTGCAGTGGCAGGCCTGGGACATGTTTACACGGCTGTTTAATTGGGTGGCACAATCAGTGCTGCAGGCCCACTAATAGCATTTAATTTACAGGCCCTGGGTATATTGTATACCACTTCACAAGGGGCTTACAGATAAATGAAATATGCCAATTGTGGATACAGCAATGTTACCATGTTTAGAGGAGAAGCACACGCATGTTAACACTGGTTAGCAGTGGTAAAATGCGCAGTCTTAACGCCAACAAAAAGATACAGCAACAAAACAGGAGGTAAAGGCAAAAATTCTGGGTTAAGACCACCCTAAACCTGCCAGATCTAACAGTCTTACACAAAAGATGTCTTCAGACTGGGGAGGTGCACAAGCCTCTTATTGATCTCCCTGTCCACAAGGCCTTCTAATGTAATCTTCAGCACTGGCAGCATGCAGACACGGCATTGGTCAGGAAGGGGTTAAACCTCTCGAGCAGTATCTCTGAGGGCTTCAATGTACCGCTGAGCCTATAACGTACATATTAATTTAATTGTAACACTGTACATAGTAACAGTGCATTTCAAAATATCAGAGGAGGAGAATGGTTACGTCGATCATTGGTGGAGACAAATAATGTTAACTGAAGTTGCATTGCTCATATTGTCACATTTTTCAAATGAAACACATTTACATTTCTAGGGACAAGAGATTGAATGCTTTGACAAACACAATGTTTGGTCAAGCAGACGTTATGAACCATGTTTCCAAATTCCGAACATTAGCAATTTAGCCACTTGACCGCAATTCCTACTCATAGCGTCTCCGAAATATTCTGTAGGCAAGGCTAAGAAGGCACCTCCAGGTCATCCCAGTAGAGGCATTGAAGAGCAGATCATATTTAAGCTTGGAGAATTCCTGCTTATCATGATGGAGAGCGTGGACAAAAAGAAGGTGTCTCCTTGAACAAGGATATGAAAAATTAGGTGCTTAATCAGCTTCAGCTTCTCATTCTCAGAAATATGGAACTAAGCTGCAGCAAGATCCCAAAAGATGTTCACAGTGGGGTAGGTTTGCAATGGCTTTTAGTGAGACATCAACAGGTGCACCTAGAAAGATAGTGGTGCAAAAGACCAAAAGCTTGGGTCCACAGTCTACGAAAATCACAACTAAACTGACCCATACCAGAAGATAATATTTTTATTACAAAGTGTTTTAAACAAAAATAAAACAAACATACGAAAAACATTGCAATAATTTATAGATTGGACATTAGTCGATGTTAATGTAATGTAGATGAAGAGGTAAGAGACTGAGTTGTAGCTCGTGGTAGTTGCTGGGCATGATGATGAACTTTGAAGACAGATAATCAATTTTACATGCATACATTTTTATGCTGTAGTTTTCACCAACTACGAGTAAGCAGAAAGATCGGTGAATATTGGTGGAATTCAAGATTTATCAGCTGGTCTTTTAGGGTACACATGAATGGAGGGTAGTGAAGGAGAACGCTCCTCACAAAGTTTAGGAAGAGCAAAGACCAAAGAAGCACTGATTCCTTGGAGCAGTGTGAGATTCGGCATGAGGCGGTGCTGTGAGAATACGCAAGCGGTAGGAACATCCAAGGTGGTCATGGTGCTAGAAGCGTGTAGGAGGCTTGGTCAGATAAGTAATAAGAAGCAAAAATATGGAGAGCGATTCACAGCATCCTGCACACAGTAGTAAGCAGGTACCAGGCCAGGGAATGCAACTCTGCTGGTGTATAGATCACTGGGACAAAAATATATTCTGCTTATTTGAAGTGGGTTAAGGGCTTGAACGTGGTCTGGGAAAACCCAGCTGCCTAGCACCTTCTCTCTGCTGCAACCCTAGACTACACAGCTAAGAGCCAGCCCATTAGACAACATGTGAGCACAGGTGCACCTAAACATTATCTCAGAGGTTTTTCATATGAGTGTGAGGTAAGGAATTTGATTAGTTTACTGCGCATGTTTAATTTCGAACTGACCTGTGAGGGGAAAGGGCGAGGTGCAAATGTCAATTAAGCAAATAAACATTATCCTGAGCATAAAACTGCAAATATACCTGACTGACAACGAGTGGAATTCTCCCAAAAGATAAAAAACCGAATGCTAATTTGATTTAGTGTAATAATTCCGTCATGGGAAAAAGGCGACATTAAAAGAGTTGGGCGCTTGTGGCTGACCTATACAGCGCGGTGTGGGGGTGTGGATGGTGAGAGATGTAAACCCGCTGACAGAAAGGCAGGGTACAGAATATCTGATAAACCTTGGCTTCCTATTTTCCTTCGATTGTAAACTGTGAAAAGGACAAATCAGATTACTAGAGTCTTCACTGAAGATTTGCGATTTGGGAGACTTCAGAGAGCAAGCTACCCTTATGTGATGAAAGCCTGGAATCAGCCCCAACTGTGCGCAGCAGGGGGGGTGGTCTGCAGATCTTTCAGGGGCTAATTACACCCCAAAACCCGCAGCCGGGATAAAAGGCTTCGTCATGGAGATAACCCTTTCCTCGACTTGATCAGCGCTGGGCATAACAATTCTTGTGTAACAAAACCTGAACAACTCAGGACTTTAGCCTCAACATTTTTAGCATAATGTAAATATCTGTGGAGCTGAACCTAGAAAGACTTAGCAGGGTCTACCATAGGGTAATGGAGCCATGAAACTCTCTGTGTAAGGAGTCATTATCAGCTGTGAATGTGACCTTTCCTATTCCTGCGCCATGGAACTCAAAACCTCACCAGAAAACACTTTGGGAACTGATTATATGGCGGGAGTCAATGGGTGATTGAACTGACCGAAGTAGCTGCTTAAGTGTGCTCCCGTGCACTCATTCCACAACACACGACGGGACAACTCCAATAAAAAATAAAATGCTTATTCCTAACAAAGGGGCAGAAATAACCTGATTTGCATATAAAACTGCAGTTTGAGACATAGATGAAAAGTTTGAACAGTGAAACTACTTTTATCAAATGTAACTTGTGCCTGCTGGACTTCAATAGGATTTTCTATCAGATTTTTTTTAGTCGAGGCTGACAGATTAAATCACTGGTTTACTCTTCTTTGGGGATAAAATGATCGAATAAGAATATCTACCTCTCAACTTACCCTTGTCGTTGAAAATATTTACTGCTGTAATATTTATTAGTGCAAGAGATGGAGACAATCTTTCGGGGTTTATAAATATTTCAAAAGACTGTATACAGAATTGCCCTTTTGGCCGAATCCTTTATCAAAATTTAATGTACAATGGGCCATTTTGCCCTCTATTTTTCCAAACATTTTCTATACGAACCTCCCTTTTGTCAGGTGGTCTTGCTCTCTTCACTTGCTTGTTCCATTAAATTCGTCAACAACTTTTCCAAATTACAATCCTCCACTATCAGTCTAGTAGCCCCCACTGTATTAGGCACAATACAAAGAATGGGTCTATTTTTACATAGACTGAGACAGTGATAGTAGGTAGGCTGTGCTGGATTTCTTTAATATATACATAGCTTTACACCTCCTGCCCTGAATACTGACTATGTTGCATTCTCTTAATACACAAATTGTCACTACTTCTATAATGGAGTGACCATCTAATAGATCAGCCCTCATTTTAATATAGACAGTTGATGCATACCTTAAGACTAACTCTTCAGGGTTCGGGTTGTTTCTCCCAAAATATTCTGAACTCCCTACCTATAAATGATCACCTTCCATACTTATCCACATATAACTGGGATGCACATGCTGCTCTACCATGCTGGCAATCTTCACTTACCACAGCTACCTTCTAAAATCCTACCAAGGCCGTCGGCTTACATTCTGCCTTGTTAGCTGCTCACCAGAAAATGAAACACTCTATGAAGGAAACCTCCAGCTCAGTCAAGCCCAATCTCATGGCCTGCATCCCAGTGCTGCTTAAAACCCTTTCTGACACCCAAACATCAGATGGGCATGCTCCCAATATTTTCGTAGTCACAATCCACTGTATTCCTCAGTGCGACAACCCACGAAAGGCACAGTCGACATTGCTTGGTTGCCAATGATATATGAGGAATTGATTTGGCACAAAGTGAAAGGGGAGGGGGTCTATGTCAAAGAGGAGCTGGGGGTGACTCGAGCTACGCATTGTTCTGTGTGCAATTGTGTTAGGTAAGGAGTGATGCTGTGCACCTCGAAATATGAGCCTGATTCTCACACTATGTGCTGCCCATTCATTGTCATAAGGCTCAGCAGAGGAAGATCTTTGTCCTTGATATTGACTGGGAACTGCTAGGGCTCAAGCCCTCGTCAGGCAAAGTGTCTGGAGTCTGTTTGGACAAGCCTTCCAGGGACCGAAGTCCTGGTTTTGATGTTACTAGTCCTTGAGTGCAAAGGATGAAAACGCTCTGGGTCCTGTGGACTGCTCCTCCTCGAACACTTATCCCCTGTCTTTCAGAGCAGCAAGGGAAAATATTTCTACCTCCCTCCCTCATGTTCCCTCGCTGCTTCTTGATATATTGTTAATCAACCAGCCATCTCAGACCAACTCCAGACATTGCACAATGATTCTGTCTAGTGAAATACACGTGTTTTGGGAAATAATTCCCCTCCCCCACTCTTCTTTTCCCTCTTGTGGCCCCTCCTTTCTATCTCTGCTGTCTAAATGCCTGAAGCTAGCATAAAGCGCTATGTTGTACGTATAACATAGCAGGTATTGGAAACATGACAGCACACTGGCAAACTGAAGTGAAGTGAACTTGTCTTTGCAGCTGCTATTCGCAAAAGAACAGTCGAAACCCCTCAAAACAGACAGATGCATAGTATCATTTTGGTTTACCGCCTCTGTGACTTGGCGAGTTTAACATAGCGCTCCCAATCAACACACACCTCCAACCGTGCTCGACATGAATGGGGGGAAAAAAGTAAACTGCATCAAGACATGCTCTGTCTGCCCTTGAATTTGATGCACTTTTACCGCAAGGGTATTCATTAAAATGTTCCTTTTCTAAAAAAAAAATCATCCTTTCAAGTCTTGCCTTGGGTACTTTTGCAAACCATGCGCCTTTCAGATGGTCCCTTTCTTTGAAAGATAATTTTATCTACAATCTTGGCAGACAGGGATGCACTCCTTATTGCACTTGGATGGCTTTGGTTCTGGCGTCGACAGCTTCATTCACACTGCAGCACATCCTGCTTTCCTTCTGAAGTGGTTCATAAAACCTCCCTGTATTTGTCAGAAAGCCCATTAAAGAGAGATGAATGTATTAGCTGATTTTTTAACTGGATGTCCTTCTTGCACATTTGCTTTATCTCCGGCACTTTTATCAGGAAAGAGAAATAAAGGAGCATGTTTACAAGAGAAGTCAGGAAATAACAAAGACGGTCCGATAAAATATCACAGAAGAGACTGAAATGGAGGAGGGAAACAACACTCTGACAAAATGTAAAAATAAAGTTTACCACTGAGTACTTAAAATTTGCAAAAACATAATAAAACTGTGACACATAATTGGAAATCTATCAACACATCATGTGATGGTGCAGAGTCCCCAAAAATAATGTAAGCCAACACAAAGGGGCATATTTACAAGGAGCTTGCACCGCCGCTGCGTCATTTTTTTTGAAGCAGTGGAGGCTCATTCAGTGATCCATATTTATAAAGTGACACGTTAGGCATAATGCGTCACTTTTGCCTGTCCTGCATCATTCTTTAACCTGTGCTACAACCGGCTGCGTCAGGTAACGTTATTCATATGCAAGGTAGGTGTTCCCCCTTAAGACCCTACACAGAACTGACACATCCATATCTACAAGTTTATGGGAAAGTGATGCATCGTTGGCAAATGATGCTTGAGTCCAAAACGAGTCACAATTCCTGTGCCTCAGCATCCCAGTTGCAAAAATTATGCATTGGCACTGGTATATTATCACTGCCTACCCAGAACACTTTGGCAAGCTCAACTATGCCATGGAACTACTCATCCTGCAGGTCATCACCTATTACAGGCTCAGGAGGGAGTCCATTGTCCAGCTCCTGCACCAGATTGCACCAAGGCTGCAGACAACATCCCAGAGGTGCACCAAAATACCTTTGCATGCCATTCTGATGGCAGTACTACACATTCTGGTATCTGGCTCATTCCAAACCACATCAGCCAGAGTAGCAGAAATATCACAGCCATCATTTTCCGCATTCCTCCCCTCCATCCCCGATGCCATTATATGCCACACACTCCTGTACCTCATGTACCCCAGCAAATAGCAGAAACAACATGAAAACGAGCAGGGTTTCAATGCCATTGCACATGTTGGGGGCAATGGACAGCACTCATGTGCAACTGGTGCCTCCTGCTGCTACATCCCACCTGTACCACAATCAGAAGCACACTTTTTCCATCAACCTGCAGGCAATAGTGGACCATCTGGAGATGTTCATCAATGTGCTGGCAACGTGTCCAGGGAGCGCTCATGATGCCTGCATCTTCATACACTCCGTCATAAATGAGCACTTCCAGAATGGGAGATATGGGAAAGTCCTACTAGTTGGTAAGTACATCTCAACCACATGACTGACCTCATGACAGTATATCATGGTGATTAAAATAGGCATATTTGTGTTGGGTGACTATGACAATGCATACGTAGCAGGTGTGGGCCTAGTACTTGCACCATACTACATGGCACATGTGCACTACATCTCTCCAAGTCACACATATTAAGACCTGTTAAGCCACTGTGGGTCTCATACAAGAGGACTGCACTGCTGGAGCATCTATGGTGGAGCAGGTCTCACAATCATACCTATGAGGCAATGCAAAGTCGCCCTACGTGCCCTTGCAAGGCTTCATAGACAAGGACTAAGCCAGTGCAAAGTGCTGCGTTGCCTTACTCTACATCAAGGATGGATACCCATGGGCCTTACGGTGGGTTTCCTCATGCAACACCAATAGGATTTGAAACAGTCAAAGAATGACAAGGAACTGGAACACTGGAAATGTATCAAAAAATGTGTTCCTCCCCAGGGGAGGTGTAACAAGGAGGAATAACTTAATTTCTCCTTGTCATTTACTCTTTGTATGTGTGCTGCATTCTGCTGTGTACATACAAAGAGGAAAATGCCTCCATTGTTTGTTCAAGTGCAGGAAGGCGTCCCTTCCTGCATATAAACAGTTGAGCCCACAATGCAGACACACCTGCACCATGGTGCAAGGGGGCATGTGTTGGTGCTATTCCCCAATCTGTGATCTTGCGCATGCAGAATGAACACCAATGCGCCATGTTTCATTAAATGGCACATTCATGTACTTTCCTTTTGACACAAGACAGTGCATCTAAGTGTCTCTCCATGCTGCCCTGTGGCAACAACCCATAAATGAGGACCTGTGTGCGTTTCGAATTGGTGGAAAGATCCTCAGCAAAGCAACACTGTGCAAAATGCTGTATCACAATACTGTGTTGAAGGAAGGGCCTTACTTTCTGTTGTCTTTGTGTCCACAGGTAACTCCCATGGTCACGAGGCATGTCATGTTTCCAATACCTGTGAAACTGAGAAGGGTTCAAATATTTGCCCTCCCCAGGTCTTGTGTATCATGGAAAATTACATTAGTCATCATATATACACATCTGCCATCATATGTCCACTCCATTTTGTGCCACACAAATCTACTCTAACAGTTATCCAAAGGTTCCAACTGTGTAGCAAGGTAGACCCTCATGCACAAAGTACAGCTCACAGGACAGTCAGCCACACATTCGCCATTCGTATAATGTGCCTGTCTTGGTGTTATGCTGCCCATTGTCTGCCAGTGCAGGCCGCAAACCCAGGACACAGCATCTTGTTGAAAAATATGTCCTACACTGTTCACAATCAGTGCAGCAGTGCAGCCCTGAGTGCTTAACAGTTGCACCGTACAGCATAAGACCCCCGCATATCTCTCACCTTGTGTACTGTCAACATAGTGGACACAGTGCATTGCAATATGTAGGCTTTCATGTCCCACAATGACATGCACTCATTAATCCCTCCATGGCAGTAGCTAATGAACAACACTAACTACTACTGTCACAGACAAATACGTGTGAATGAATGAGACAACATCATCTGCCCAGGCTAAATAAATTAAAATTTGACGCATCACTTCAGAAATGCCAATGTTAGTCCCAAACAAACATAATGGAGGAGTGCGAGAGAAGTGTTTTCTCAATGCCTAACTGACTCTATATACTAGTACAGATTCACCACGTTCATGCGATAGGCACTCACAAGTATTACAAATAGTAAGTATATCACACAGGCCAGCATACCTGTATGTGTAGTACAGTGTCAGTCATACCAAAAATGAAAGTGGGTGTATGCCAAACAATGTCAGTACACATCCCTTACTGGTTGCAAAGTATATGAGTCATATAGGAAACCAAACAGAATGCACATGAATGTGGGCACGTCAACCATCATGACAATTGACTGATTTTCCCCCTCCCATCTATTCAGCTGACCAAGGATATGATCTGCAGCCATGGGTCATGCCCCTATATACACATCCCCAGACAGATGCCCAGCAGAGCTACAACCATGCACTTAGCAGAATCTAGGACATAGTGGAGCTGACTTCTGGAGCCCTTAAATCCCACTTTCGCTGTCTTGACATGTCTGGGAGGGAAATTGCTGTACTTCCCCCCTGTGGTATGTAAGATCACACTTGTTTGTTGCATTTTGCACAGCATATGTGTGCAGACCAATGCCCTAGGGGATGAGGGAAATGATGACTATGAAGGCCCAGGTGAGGATGAAGAGAAAGATGGGGAGCAACACCAAAATGTAGCTTCAGCTTCTGGGACACGGCGAAGAGACCACATTGTGCACAATGTTTTGCAGATGCATGAGCTAAATCAAGGGATAAAAAATGTATGGACTACATACAACCTGCGAACACTACCAATGTGTAAGCAATCTTACTTCAGAATTTCAGTGAACCTCAAAACACTCATGTCACACATGCTAGTAATTGGCACATATCACAGGTATGTAGCAATGTGTAACAAACAGTGCTGGACAACATGTTGTAATTCCAAAAATGTGTGCATGCCAACAACCTGTGCCAAATGCAGGCCCATTGGGAAGACAGACACCAAACAAAGATTGCAATGTGACAGTTTGGACAGGTCATGATAATGTGTTCTGTTGCAGTGTAATAACTGTCAGACATCCAAACACAATCCAAATGGTGTTCTAAAGTAACTAGTGTGCAATGAGCATGTGTGTGTGCGTTGTACAGCTAGCCAATTGTACAGCCTCATACTTGTGGAGGACAGTAGATTTGACTCATTGTCTGATGACTGTGAGCTGAGGCACATAGTATGTGCATGGGAACACAGTCCAACCTATAAGGTCTACATATGCTACATTAATGTCTGCAGGCACATATTTAATCCATTATGACATCTCAGAGCACAAATATAAATGCAAAATGCTCAATTGTGACAGTGCAAGATTAGTTACCTAGTACTAATGCTGCCATGCCTGCCCACTTTGCTAAAGTGCAAATGGACCAAGCAGGAATGTATCGCACCATGCTGGTGTTTTGCACTCAGATACAAACAATGGGTACACCCCTACCACTATATTTTAAGTGTGACTGTAAAAACACAATACAAAGAGTCAGAATATGAAACATTTGCCCAGAAGCAATAACTGTATGCAAGGAGAATCCAACCAAGGTGTCATGCACTGATGCATTCCAGGTCACAACAGCAGAATTTGTTACAATAAATGCCCAGGTGACCATCTTGTCTGAATGCATACCCATATCCTAAGTACAAGTAACCTCTCAATCTTGGAACATTTTGTGATGCATGTCAATGGAAAACAAATACCTACTTGGAATAAATCAATCTTATTTAGCCTAGCCAAGCGGGCCTTGTGATCACCAAAATATAGAGAAAGATTTGAGGCAAATACTAAGGTGTATTGGCACTGTGTACATGCAACGCATATCCTTCCAGACCCAAACCCATACAGCAGATGTGTGTGTACAACAGCATGATATGGAGGTTGTTGGATATGCCTCTCTGGTAAATGTTGGTATGCACATATCAACATGTCATGTCTGCCTAGACACATCCATTGAAAATCTGGATGGTCACTCTGTCTCCTGGATGCCACGCTTACTGTAGACTGGCTGAACTAGCCAGTGTATGTCACTCCCTGAGTGGGTAATGCATCCACAAGGCATCCAAGTACAGCAATGTATCCAGATATGGGCCAATGTCCCACTACTCTTTGACCTCAGGTGACAAAAGTCTCTCAACCATATCCATGAGGCCATGCTAAGCCATCCTGATCTCATGGCTATAGAACTAATGAAGGCACCTCAATAGGCTGCCTTGATTAACTCTGTGCCATGGAATTGCTGGGGGTGGGGGGATTTGCCAGGCAACACCCATGGATGTTCAGGATGACCCATGTAAATTTATGGATGAAAACCCGGTATTGTAGAAAAGGCTTATGCCTTCATCCATTCTGACGTCACGTTCCATTATAGTTCTCTGTGCACTATCCACCACATAAATCATCCATGGACGTGTTTGGCATGTTCTATGTGTGCTGCAGATTGCAGCACACATGGAAATGGAAAAGCCAAGGATAATTTCAAACATTTCTCCTTGTTATGCCTCTTCCGGGGATGTGTAAATATTTTGGGCAGAACCATGTTTATGTGAGTCTGATAATCTGAATCAGTGTCAAACTCCATGGGTGTTGCATGTGAACACCCAGTGCAAGGCTCATGCAACACCTCCTTGATACAGTTAAACAATGCAGTGTTTTATGCTGCCTTGCCTTACGCAATGTATATGAAGTCACGCATAGGCATGCATGGTGGCTTTGCACTGCACCATCAGAATGAGTGAGAGTCCTATGCCCACAACTTTGAGAAAGTGAATCTCCTGAGGGCAGAACACTCATGGCTAGATTTTATACCATTTTGTGCCACCTTTGCACCACTGTTGTTGCATTTCCATGACAAAAAAGCTAGCTGAGAATTTAAAAGCCAGGCAAGGGACACCTTGTGTGGGCTAGAAAAATAGGTACTGCAAGTCAGCGGCCTGTGCTGCATTGAGTAACATTACATTCTGGAAGGTGCTCCATGAGGGGAACCTTGACATTCACATGCATCCACTCATGGATTTCATGCAATCTCAGATTTACAAGGTTTGTACCCCATGCATTGCATGGTTTCCCCAAGCATCGCAGAAGATAGCATAACCATGATAGAAATATGTCTATGACTTTATAAGATTTAATATCAAACATTTGAAACAAATTGTCTCCATCTTCCATCCGCTCATCCAATCAGCTTGCAGTGTCTTCATGAGAACAGGAAAGCTTTCTTAGTCTAAACAGTCGACGGACAATGGTCTACAGATATCAACTTTAGAATGAAACATTTTGTGAAATATTTTGTAACAACTCAGGAGAGTTCCCGCCATTTGTCTGTTATAAGAAAAAACTACAGTTCATGGTTAGGCCTTTACAGTACACGATTAGATCATAAGTTCCTATTTCATTTTAGTTGACTAAACTATTGTTCATGTAGAAATATTCTGTAGAAATCAAACAAAGCATTCTAATACATTATTATAGTCTCTGATAAACAAGCCAACATTACAAAATTGCTAAAAATATGTGTCATCAAAATATTTAAAATGCACTTTCCTCCTAATATACAAACAAATCAACAAAAACAATTTTGTTTAAAATATACTATTTTTAATATTAAATTATTTATTAAATAAAACAATTACAATGTGAATATGAAATGTAAAACTGGTTTAAAGAATGCTATAATTAAACAATCTAACTAACAAATTAATTAATTAAAAACAAATACTTAAAACAGCAATTCATCAGTTCAATAGTTTTTCCTCATGATTTATCAATTCATAATGTATTTAACCTGCACAAATTCATTACAAATAAAAAATAATGTATATATAAACCAACCTCCCATGTTCAACCCTTAAAAAAAATCAACAACCCACTATAAAAATCTAAATTTACCAATTCAGTTAAAAAACAAATCACCTTAACTATTCTAAAAATTAGAGTAACAATTAACCAAGTACATAATTTGCATACTTATTTATCAATTCATAATAAAATTAACATTAAACATTAGCTAGAAATAAAAACACTAATTTATTTGTTAATTTTTCACTGTAATTTCCTATAAACCCAACAACCCGCTACTAAATTAAAAATTACTATTTACATTTTTTAAATCACATTGAAAATTACAAGTTATTCTAAAACAGAAAAACAAATACTATCATAATACTAAGCAATATAAACTACATTATTTAAAAAAAAAACAATATTTCATACAACTGCGTTAAAGAAAATATTATACACAACATTAATAAAAATCAATACTATGTTCAAAGAAATGATTTCCTTAACTTCTATATTCAGTTGTTTCAATATTCTTGACTGGACAATAATTTCAACACAATATTATTGTATCACAACATTCTTTCATCAGCATTTTGCTGAATACTGACAAGAGGTAGCCAGGAAATCTGTCTGATTGCTGGGGTAGGCACATGAAGGTGCCTACGCCAAACATTAGAGAGACTGTTGGGGGCTACCGAAGTCCTAGCCCTGGCCTCAAGAGCCTTGCATGCCTCAGTACCTACCCATCTGTGATGTGCTAAAAAATGGTACTCCCAGGTGCTGTAGGTTTAAGCCCTTCACTGCCTATGGCTAAATGCCAAACAGCCTATTACTCCACCTTTTCCCAGCTCATCACAGATTTGGGAACGTAATAAGAGAGAAATGAGGAAACTGAACCCTGCTACCTGTGACTGCGCAAGTTTGAGGTTTCATTTTTAAGCTTCATTGCTGCTTGGCACAAGAAGGAGCGATGACTGTCCCAAGTGCAAACAAACCAGTAGGAGTACCATGCACAGGCAACAAGGTTAGTAAAACATTCTTTTAAGTGTTGTGTGTAAGTGAGAGTGTATGCCTGTAAGAAACAGAGAATGTGTATGTGTGAGCGTGTCTGTGACATTATGGCCCTCATTATGACATTGGCGGTCAGCTGACCGCCACGCCGGCGACGGCGGTACTTCCACCGCCAGACCGGCATTAATGACCACCATATAATGACCATGGTGGTGATCCCTCGCAAAGACAGCCAATGTACCACCCCAACCACCAGTGCAGCACAACCACTGAACACGGCGGTAGCCACCTAAAGGCAGGCGGAAGACAAGGATCTGCCCACCACATTATGACATAGAACACTACTGGATTTCCGGGGCAGTAGCAATGCCACCAAAAGCCTGGCAGAAACACTTCATATAAAAGGAGACCCTCACCTCCAGGGACACAGAGGAGTTTGCCGCCGCCATGGAACCAGAACTGGAAATCTTCCCGATACTGTACCACACCATGGCCAATCTGGAGCACCAACGCCGACGAAGACCACGACGGTGAGTCCAGCCGCCTGGAACACAAGGGAAGGAGGGAGGGAGGGGAGGGAGGGAAGAGTGACACACACATGTATAACACACACCATACACACACCACACAGCCAGAACCATCTGCAGAGTAAATCAACAGTAACAGGACACAGGAGCAAAGAAAGCCAGGACACACACCTCTGTTCCAACCACTGTAATCCAGTAGGATGAAGAGCCCAAATCCAAACAAATACAAAATTGCATATATACTTGCAGGGCCATTGGCCAGTTAAATGTCTGTGATGCACACAGGGCAACGTCCAAGCCCCAACCTGACTCCTGACATCATCGGGTCTCCACTGTGGAGGGGCATCATGTTGGAAAGAAGCAGGCACCTCATGGGGCGGGGGATGGGAGCGGCTTCTTTTTGGGAGGGGGGTCCATGGGTTTGGGTTTGGGTTTGGGAGGGGGCGGCTCTTTACCCTTCAGCATTGGTGGCGAAGGAGTGGGCTTGGGGCGGGGGGCGGAGTTCCACTCATGTGCCCCTTAGAGGCAGCTGAAGTCTTAGTAGGTGGAACAGGGCTAGATTTGGTGGTGGAGGTATTTGGGGGGTGGGACCTTTCTCTTAGGGGCAGGATGGGGGAGAAGGAGGGAAGAGGTTAAGGCAGGAAAGAAAATGCTTCTTAGGACCAGTGGGGCAGGCTGTGGGAGGAGGTATGGGAGCCCTTGTTGCAGTTACCCCCTCACGTTTTGCCTGATATTGATACTGACTTGACTGAGAGTGTGCTTGGACCCTGCTAACCAGGCCCCACCACCAGTGTTCTTTCACAAAAAATGTACCATTGTTTCCACAACTGGCACACCCCTGGCACACAGATAAGTCCCTTGTAAAATGTACCAGTAGTACCAAGGGCCCTGTGACCAGAGAAGGTCCCTAAGAGCTGCAGCAAGTGTTGTGCCACCCTAAGGGACTCCTCACCGAACCCATGCACACTGCCATTGCAGATTGTATATGTTGGTGGGGAAAAAAGGCAAAGTTGACATGACAGCCCCCTCAGTGTGCCATGCACACAAAACACTGCCTGTGGCATAAGTAAGTCACCCCTCTAGCAGGCCTTAAAGCCCTAAGGCAGGGTGCACTATACCACAGGTGAGGGCATAGCTGCATGAGCAATATGCCCCTACAGTGTCTAAGTCCATTCTTAGACATTGTAAGTCCATGTGGCCAGATTAAGTATATGGTCGGGAGTTTGTTAAAACGAACTCCACAGTTCCATAATGGCTAGACTGAATACTGGGACGTTTGGTATCAAACTTCTCAGAATAATAAACCCACACTGATGTATTTTACCCAATCCGTCAATGCAGGTCTGACTGGTCTGTGCCAGCCTGACACTGTGAGATGAGTTTCCGAACCCACGGGGTGAGAGCCTTTATGCTCTCTGGGGCAGGAAACAAAGCCTGCACTGGGTTGAGGTGCTTCACACCTCCCCCCTGCAGAAACTGTAACACCTAGCGGTGAGCCTCAAGGGCTCAGGCTTTGTGTTACAATGCCCCAGGGCACTCCAGCTAGTGGAGATGCCCAGCCCCCAGACAAAGCCCCACTTTTGGCGGCAAGTCCAGAGGGATACTTAGGAAAAACAAGGAGGAGTCACCATCTCAGCCAGGACAACCCCTAAGGTGTCCAGAGCTGAAGTAATCCCCTCCTTGCAGAATCCTCCATCTTGGTTTGGAGGAGCAGGGCCAATAGGGATAAGAATGTGCCCCCCTCCCCAAAGGGAGTGGGCACCAGGAGGGTGTAGCCACCCTCAGGGACATTAGAAATTGGCTACTGCCCTTTAACCCTAAAAACACCCCTAAATCATGTATTTAAGGGCTCCCTGAACCAAGCCAGTCAGATTCCTGACAACCTCACAAGAAGAAGAAGGACTGCTTCGCTGAAACCCCAGCAGAGAAGGAAAGGAGACAACAACTGACTTGGCCCCAGCCCTACCGACCTGTGTCCTGCGTCAAAGAATCTGCAGCAGAAAGGCGACACATCCTGCAGGTCCAGCGACCTCTGAAAAACCTCCAGAGGACTGCCTGCATCATAGAGGATCAAGAACTCTGGTGGACAACCGCCTTGTCCTATGAAGAAAAGAAGAAACCTCTTCTAAAGGACTCCCACTTCACTCCATAAGCATCCTAACCACTCTGCACCCAATGCCCACAGCCCGAGTCGAGGTAGCCCAACCAACCAGAGAGGACCCCCCAGGCGACGGCAACCAAGTGCCCACCCTTGGTTAACCTCTCCACCCCTCTATGACGACGCCTGCAGAGGGAATCCCGAGGACCCCCCCTGACTGCAACTGCCCTGGACGAAGATAACCGACACCAAAGGACCCACTGCACCCATAGCCTCCAGACCTTGGAGAAATTGACACCTGGTGCAGCAACGATCAACAGGCGGCCCTCTTCCCTGTCCGACCGGTGGTGTACCTGAGACAACCCCCCCCCCTCCAGACCTCTCCTGCAGCACCTGAGTGGCCCCCAGGGTTCCCTCATAGAGATCCATTGGAAACATGATCCCCTGTTTGCACCCTGTACCCAGCCGCCCCAGTGCCACTGCGGGTGAGTGTTTGGTGCCTAATTGGAGCCCCCCAGTGCTCCTCTAAACACCCCTGGTCTGCCCTCCGACAACACAGGTACTTACCTGCAAGCAGACCGGACCTGGAGTACCGCCTGTCTCCTTAGGGGCTCACAATATTTCGGCTCCTGTTTGACCTCTGCACCTAACCAGCCCTGTGTTGCTGGTGCTGGGTGTATGGGGTTATCTTGAACCCCCAACGGTGGGCTACCTATGCCCTGAGACTGAACCCATAAGTTTGTTACTTACCTCAAAAACTGTACTTTACTTACCTCCCCAAGGAACTGTTGAAAATTGCAGTGTCCACTTTTAAAATACTTTTTGCCATTTTAAAGAAAACTGTGCACATTGTTGATTCCATTCAAAGTCCTGATTATACCTATGCAAAGTACCTTTCATTAAATGTACGTACCTGCTAATTGAATCTTGTGGTTCTAGAAATAAATTAAGAAAGAATATCTTTCTTTATAAAAATCCTATTGGTCTGGAGTTAAGTCATTGAGTGTGTGTTTCTCTTATTATCTGTGTGTGTACAACAAATGCTTAACACTACCCTCTGATAAGCCTAACTGCTCGACCACACTACCACAAATAGAGCCTTAGCATTATCTATTATTGCCTCTGTCAAGCCTCTTGGGGAACCTCTGGCCTCTGTGCACACTATATTTCATTTTGATATAGTGTATGCAGAGCCAGCTTCCTACAAATGTTCAACAATATTCACCGGAAAAATTATAAAGTCTGTTCCCTTTTACTTCTTAAATCATTGGTGCACGTTTTTTTTTAACATAGCAAATGATAACAGTTGTGTTTTTAGCAACTGCTTGTTGCTAGAGTCTTTTGGTGCCACCACCTGTGCACTTTTAACGATCTTACTTTATTTCTCTGTTCTCTCTTTCAGATGCAGCACCACACAGGACAATTTAAATCTCGGGAAGAGAGTCTTTTTCTAGTGTTTCAGAAGGAAGTTAGGGTCTCAGGGTCCTAAATTGCTGTGAAAAATAGATTCTCGCCAAGAGAACTCACTGGACAAGGACAAAGCCACGCAGGGCCTCATGCTTGGGGTGCTGTATTTATAGCCGCGCCCCAAAGATGGTCTCAGAACCATATGAGGTGCAGAGAACTCATGAGAAGAGATGAATCTTGTGCACACGTAGGAAAGCACATGCTTTATAGTCAGGAATCAAATGGGCACAAATTAACCAAGTGGCATCAATTAACCAAGTGGGGGGGGGCCTGCAGGGATCCAGAGGGGAGATGGTCGAGACAGGTGAAATAAATGAAAGAGAACAAGGACGTGGGGGGTTGCAGGGAGTCCCTGGGTCACAACAGTGGCACGGAGAGTCAGTGGTTGCTCCTCGGTCAGGGTGAAGGAACGTTGCTCCACTGCTGGGAGCCAGCAAATGCAAACATGAAAAATAAATTGATAATTAAAAAAAAGTATTAGCATTTTATTTTTCATCCTGCAGGCTGCCAGCTGAGCCAACTGAGATGAGTCTTAGGTTGGGGCGAGGCCAACCTAACGGACAGCAGCTACAGCAGTGCGGAGGAGTGGTGGGCACTGCAAGTGAGCATTTTGGTTTGGCCACATGCACACTTAGATCTCTATAACCTGAGCTGTACTTCACAGTTGGGTGGGGAAACAGGCAGAGGCTCCCATTCCCTGAGTGAGTGCCAAACCAGCCTGCTCAGACCAATCCTGGAGCTTTTCTCATGCTGGGCAATAGTATTACCAGCATGAGGGCAGCATCTGGATTGGTTTACTAGAGTCTGGGACCCTATGCACCAACCCATGATCTGCCAGGACAGGAGCAGAAAAGAACTGAAGCGCCGGCTTCCTGGTAACTACTCATGAATTGTTTTGTTACTCTCCCACGAGCTGTCCTACCACTTTCATTTGTCAGCAGCTGCCACTGCAGAGGGTGCACCCTGATCGAATGCAAGAGAGAAATGTAGTAATGATAATAAGTGAGACTGAGTATGAATGATTGAGCCAGAGGTAGAATGTTATACTGTGTAACAAGAGTGTGTTCAAATGGGCGTGAATGGGAAAGTATGAGCAAGAGTGTGGGTTGAGTGTAAGTCTGAATGAAAATCAATTAATGTGAATGAATAAAACTGGTTGATAATGAGTGAGTGAGAGTAAGAGTGAGTGCAAGCCCTGTGAATGGGTACGAGTGTGAGTAAGCGAGTGCAAGTGAGGGAAATGACTGAGCGAAGAGTCCCAGTGAGTAAGTATGAGTTAGAGTAAGAAAGGGTGTTAGTAAGGGCATGTAAGCGAGGAAGCGAGGAAGCGAGGAAGAGTGAGTGACAATGTTGTGTTTGCAACACTGCAGTTATCTATGACCTACTGAATAAGAAAGCAAATTTGCATTCGTTAGTGGTGAAATATATTAAAGGGCATAAGGAGAACATCTGCTGAAATAGTGGATTTATGTTTTTAAACACATTTTTATTAAGTGTATATAAACATAGGAAGCATACAAAAACTAGCATAGAGCTGAAGTGTTTACATTATGAACAGAAGTAAGACAGGCAACTTAATACATGCACATACTAATAGTGTATTATTGAACAAGGAGTTAGTGTATATACTCTGTTGATATGGAGTTTGTGAGGCCAGCTGTATTAATCAATGTGGAGAAATCTTAGTGAATAATAAATCTTATATTGGTTGAGAGACTTTGTGGGTAACTCAAATTGTTAAGGAGGGTATAGTCCTGGGGTGCATGTCAAGTATGTGTTATGAGATAATTTTATACAGCTTGACAAAGACAAAATGTAGAAAGGGAGAGGGTAGGAGGGTGGAAGGATGGGTTTGTCATTTTAGAGCTGGGATGCATACCTAAGGGGCTTTGTAAGACACCAATGGTGGTTAGTAGGGTACGGTATTAAAAACACTCATGTCTCTGCACTGGGGGTATGTCAACAATGGAGCTGAATAATGAAGGCGATGTCCGCCAGAGTGCTATAGGAGGATGTGGTAGTTCGAGTAGGGGAGTGCTGAGGGTCTCACTTTACTATGTAGATGTTTGCAGTGTGTCATTGCTAGGTACTTCACCCATTCCAGGGCCTAATTCAAAAAGGTAAGCAGGTTGTGTCTCTTTGTTTTTCTTTGTTCTATGAAATAAACCCAGTGTGTATGCTTCCCAGGTGTCTGGGGTGGGTAAGCCCAGGTGGTTTGCCAGGGCCTGTGCAACAGTTGACCACAAAAGTGTGTGAGAATGGGTAACTACACATCATGTGGTAGAAGGTCAATGCTAGGGCTGTGCAGATTGTGCAGAGGTGGAGGCAGCTGGAAAGATTTTATTAATATACCCCGGAGAAAGATAGGCTCTTTGAAGGCAAATTATTTAATTAGCTTAAATTTGGCATTTTGGGAAATTATATAGGTGTATTCCTGCACCCAGGCCCATTCTTTCTCGTGAAGGGGCTTCTCAAATTCAGCTTCCCATTTCTCCTAAAGTTGTTGTAGTGGGATTGAAGTGTGGCCTCATAATGCATTGTATAGCCAGCCGATACAGTGCCCGTGGGGACCTACATTATAAAGTCTTTGCATGAGGGAATCTGTGGTATGCTCCGAATCAATGATTACCCATTGGAGGGTAAGGGGCATGCTGCTTCAAGACTGTTTGCACATCAGGCAGCAGTGAGCCACCAAAACCAATTGAGGAGAGTTCTGACTGGACTTGACTGTGGGGAGAACAAGATTGTAGAAGAAGGTGAGGCACATTGGGTGTGTAATCCCTCCCATTTCACCGAGGGCAGTGCCTGCTACCCAGCAGATAAACCATTGTAGCTGCCAAATATTAATGTTTGAAGTTAGGGAGTGCCAAATCCCCCTAGTCCATCTGGAGATGCATGTTGGCAAAGGCAACCCTCCATCAGCTGTTAAGCCATATGAGACCCTCCTAGTAGGGTATCCAGGTCTCTGAAAAATTGGCCTCTAAGTTAAAGTTGAAGGTTGAGTCTGGGCAGCATCACCATGTTAGAGATGACGACCTGTCCCACTGGTGACAGTGGGATAATTCTCCAGGAGGCCACATGTTTTCTGAGTGGGCTCACTGCCTTGAAACAATTGCCCTCTAACAAGTTACAGTCTGAAAGCTATATTTCATCGCTCAAATGTTGTGAGGTGGTGACCTCAGACCTAATTTGATCGTCCACCACTTTTATGACAATTGGAGTTGCATCTGGGGCCAGTGAATCCATGGCATCAATTCCCTTTGTTGACTAATAAACCAAAGGCGACCCAGAACTCTTCCAGGGTTTAATGATCACGGGCTAGGTCTTGGCAATAGTCCTTCAAGTAGAGGAAGGCATTGTCCGTTTATAGTGAGAGAGTGTGTATAACATCTGGGAGACGAATAACCAATATTTGGAACTTCCATCAGAGCCTGATTGACAAGGGATCCAACAGGAGTAGGGAGAGAGGGTTGTGGATTAATGCCCTGCATTTAACTGCAGATAGGACACTGCTGTGGTAAACTCTGCAATCAAAGAATATGGAAGAAGACCACGTCAGACTTCAAGTTCAACTTAATGAAGGCCTGACAGACAAGACAGCCTCATTCCAGTATAGGGGATGGGGAGGGAAAAACAGGGCTCTAAATATGTCTTTTGCGCCGAATATGGGGTATTCGTCTCCCAGATCTTGTAATTCGACAAAGTTGTACTACAGCACTAATTGTGTTCTGTTCTGGAGATCACACTGGACACTCCATACTTTGGATCCAGACTCTCCCTCAAGCCACCTGTGTTCTGTGCTAATACTAGCATACTGCGCAGTAACCCAGTAGCACCCGCATCAATGTCTACTCTGAGTTTATGAAGGATGAAAAGCTAAGAATCAGCAGAACTAAATATTGTTACTTCTTAGTTAGACACAGTTAAGGGCATATTTATACTCCGTTTGCGCCGGATTTGCGTCGTGTTTTTTTACGCAAATTCGACGCAAAACTAACTCCATATTTATACTCTGGCGTTAGACGCGTCTAGCGCCAAAGTCCATGGAGTTTGCGTCACTTTTTAGCGTGGACACCTACTTTGCGTTAATGATATGCAAGGTAGGCGTTCCCGTCTAAAAAATTGACTCCGAGGCATGTGCGCCGTATTTACACTCCCGGGAGTGGGCGGGTCAAAAAAAATGACGTCCAGCCGCTTTTGCGTCGTTTTTTAGCGCCTGATCAGGGCAGGCGTTAAGGGACCTGTGGGCTCGGAAGGAGCCCAGAGGTGCCCTCCCATGCCCCCAGGGACCCCCCCTGTCACCCTTGCCCACCCCAGGAGGACGCCTAAGGATGGAGGGACCCATCCCAGGGAACATAAGGTAAGTTCAGGTAAGTAATATATATATTTTTTTTTTGTGGCATAGGGGGGCCTGATTTGTGCCCCCCTACATGCCACTATGCCCAATGACCATGCCCAGGGGACATAAGTCCCCTGGGCATGGCCATTGGGCAAGGGGGCATGACTCCTGTCTTTGCTAAGACAGGAGTCATTTCAATGGGGGTTGGGAGTTAAAAAAAATGGCGCAAATCGGGTTGAGGCGAAAATTTTGCCTCAGCCTGACTTGCCCCATTTTTTGGCGCCCAAGCTCCATATTCCCCTACGCCGGCGCTGCCTGGTGTACGTAATTTTTTTTCACGCACAACAGGCAGCTCCGCCGGCTAACGCGTTAGATTTTTTGACGCACAACTGCGTTGGCGCAGTTGTGCGTCGAAAAGTATAAATATGGCCCTGAGACTCTACACATAAAAAGATAGGGGGCTGTCCTAGCTTTTTATGCGCGAAATCTGGCCCACGAGTGTGGAGTCTCTACAGCTGTAAACTCGTAACATTTGTTTGTGAATAGCAAAAGACTGTAAACTTACACAAGAGTGTAAGTTTACCTTGGTGAATCGGGCTCTCAGTCTGGTAGGCACATATAAGAAGAGATTTCCACATGCCACACTTCCCAGGAAGTCCTCAAAGCAGCCCCCTGCAGGATGTCAACTCAGCCTCAGATGCATGTGTGACCTTGGCACTCCAGCTGTTGAAAGTTTGGTGTTGCTCCTGCTTACACTGTTGAGAGCAACTTGTTCTGTTTCACTCCCTGTTACATGCTCTCTTATTTCACTTATTCACTCTCTCAAATTCACTTTTTCCTACCATTCTAAATCTCTCTGTCTCGCTTCCAGACTTATCATTAGCACTCTTGCAAATTCTTCTTTACACTTTCCATGTTACTGACTTTTTCTTTTTCGCTTTCTAACGCACTCTGATTTGCTCTGACAAAATCAGTAATATTTTCACTTATATACTTGCTCCATCTCTAGTGCTTAATAAATAAACATATAAAAGTAGCACAGGCAGGACCTATAAAGGACATGTAAAAATGTAGCATAACAGCACTAAAAACTATAGAGTAAATTCATAACCAGTCCTCCACAATAGCAAAATATAGCTTTCAGAGTGTGAAATGACATAGGATGCTTGTGGTTCAAAGCCCCTTTATTCGAAAAACGTGAATGACAAATGTATTTCTGTAGTTGTGTACAATACATATAAGATTCACAGGGTGTCGGAGCGCTCTCCGTACGGACAATGAGTGCACATATAAAAATATATCAAAATCATAATAAATCAAGGGGAACAACAATATGTAAAATAAATTATAGGTAAAATCAATTGCAAGGAGGGAAAGAAACTCAATATATTCAATATTTAGAAATTTAGAAAGTGGTTATGCTGTGAGGAGCAGATTTCATTGTCATTAATGAAGATACAGCATTTTATCTGTACAAAACGCATCGGCTGTTGCACACAGAATAGGAAAAGAATGATGGAGATGATTTTTATTACAATTGTTGTGCATACACGGAAGCCGAAGCGTTAAAGACTGTGCTATCTTTTCCACAATGTCCTCACATTAACTTTAATTGCTTTAAATATTAGATCGCAAAGCACTAAAGATGTGAGAGACATTATCAAGTCTCACATGCTCATAAAACATCCCTCTACAGGCCATCACTTCTGGACTCCACGGTTTCCTCTGCAGGATCAGCAAAAGGGAACAAACCTCATTTTGGAAGACAATTGCGTTTTGGTGCCGGGTTTTTTACATCACTATCTTTTGCATGGTATTCCCCCGATTTTTTGCCTTCTGTAGCTGCACCCATTTTTGTTGGCCATAGTACTCTGTGGACCTTAACCCTGTTAGCCAGTGGTAAAGTGCTTTGCTTTCTCTTTTAGTCATAATAACATTGGCATATGCCTGATTGGTACAATGAAATTACTTGTAAGTCAAGTGTATGTGGTGCAATATCTAGCCAGGGTCTGTAAATGAAATATTACTATTGCACTACAACACTCCTTGTGCCACCCATTTTAATAGCAGTGTAAAACATATCTAGAGGTCTGCAACTGTAGAATGAGTGGGCAGTTTAAAACTGCCATTTCAACCTGGCAAAATAAACTTTGCACCAGGCCTAAACTTTCCTTTTAAACACTTATAAATCACCCCTATGGTAGGTCCTAAATGCCCATAGGGCACAGTGCATGGTATTTAAAACATAGGACATGTGTATTTTTGTTTTACATGTCCTGGCAGTGAAAAATCTCCAAAGTTTTTTTTCACAATTATCATAGCCACCCCTCTGGTTGGACACAGGGAGCTGTGACTAAGAGAAGAAAAGTTCTGTCATGTTGGATTTAGGTAGAAAAGGGCACTGCAGGATACCTCACAGTAAAGCACACTGGAAGTGCTGTAATAGTGGGTAAAGCCACCCCTGGTAATGTTTACCCGATTGGTTAGGGAGGGACCAGGAGGGCACTGAGCATAACTGTGACAAGCTCAGTACTGCCCTCGGAACACCTGAAGAACCTGAAGGACGACTGGATCTGCTTACCTTGAAGCCAGGACACCTGAGGCAAATCCAGTGGTCAGTTGCTGACCTGCTGTTTGAGCTACAGTGACACAACAAGCTTCCAGAGGCCTTTCCTGCAATTGCCCAGCTCCAGCTTGACCTGCCCTGCACCCTGCTACTGGCATATGTCGGAGTGAATCTTGACCCAATGTGCTGTCCCCAAGGCTCTGTACCCTTACCTGGTGTCAAAGTATACTCCTTTGAAAGTTTCCAGGAATCCAGGACTTGGAAACATTTTGCCACCTTCTTTCTCTGAGGACCAACAGGGACCAGAATCGACTTGCAAGGCTGCTCCGATAAAGGTGCATTGCGGGTGGGTGAAAGATTCAAGTTGCTCCCACTACATTCTTCTCAGCAGCTGTAAATCCAATTCAGCTGGACTTTGCTGAGACGGTGTCCTTCCTCATGGAGCCCTGTTGGCTACAGCCTGCAGGCTTGCCTTGCTGGGAGAATCTGAGCTCCCAAAAAGTGATTAGGTCAGAAGTTAGAAATCATCACCAGGCAAACCGAGAAAAGTATCCAGTCAGCGAGGGACCTTCTCTGGGCATGAAATTCAAATTTCTCCTGTTGTGAGGTTTCCCTCCAAAAGTCAATGACTTCACCAAGACTTTGTACAGCAGCTATCTATCAATGTGAAACCCTCTTTGGACAATGTCTGCTCCCTGCTGAGGATTTTCAACTTCCAACCTAGTGATAAAGTCAGAATGTAAATCTTTTCAGTGGGACAAACCTGGTTCATGTATCTGACCTGTGCTGTGTTGCGGTCAGCCATAACCTTTGACTTTGACCCAGTCTAGGGCGACTAGATAAATGCCATTTGGCTGTTAATGCTTTTTGGTGCTATTTTTAACCATAAACGTTAAAAATTCATAACAAGGTTCTACTCGTAGTATTTTTGTAGTTTTGGTGTCATTTCATTATTTAAAATGTGATCAATGTTTTAAATTGGTTTGGGAATTTTCTTGAGTTGTGTTTTTACGTTATTATTGTTTGAGTACTGTATACAATTTTAACACATTGCCTCTTAGTTAAGCCTGACTGCTTTCGTGCCAAGCTACCAGAGGTTTAAGAAAAGGTTTATGTGAGTTTTGTGGTTCACCCCAACAAGGACTGCGATAATTATTTGAGGTGAGTTCTCGCCACCCTCAAATAATACTCCAATTTCTTACACCAGGGATGATTCAGGCCAGCTAAACCGATTGCCCCTATGTAGTTTTCCATTTGTACACCATGACCTACAGTCTCTGACCTTTCACTCAGAGCTAACTTAAAACATTCTCACTTCTTATTGACAGCAATCTGACTTTTCACCCAGAGCTAACTTAAAACATTCTCACTTCTTATTGAAAGCAAACAGTGCTGATTAGCAGCCATTAAATAGTATTAGTAAATTTGTCTAGTAGTCATTAAAAACCATAAACATTGTTAAAAGCATTTAATCACATCACGGATAAATTAACAATGATTAAAACCATCAGTAAACAGGTACCTCAAAATGACCCTACAAAACAAAAAGCCAATTTCCCATGTAATATTCAGTATTGTAGGGTCAGGGTACATGCTAAGACATCTAACAAGTAATCTTTTCATATCCAACTTTCATGCAAAATAACAGTGCAGCAGTACAAATATTCAAGCATGATAGGTTGTGAAACCAAATAAAGTGTCATAGAAAGCTGATGAATCCTGGGTCTCTTTAGCAGCCCTCTATGACAATGCAGTAATATATGGTTAGCAAAGCCCTATGCTGCATGTAAAATTATGCAAAAATTGCAAAAGTGCTGGTGTTACATCATAAGAGGATCGGGTCCAGTTAGGAAGGGATAGGGAGCTAATAGTCCTGATTCTCCCTAGCAGCCCGCCATGCGTGCAAACATTCAGAAATACTGGGACAGATATCCCACATGGTGGGCTAGGGAGTTAATAAGCACAAGTTCTCCCTTGCAGCCCACTAAAAAATAAGTGGGTTCCACAGAATCTTGAGGGATCCTCTCTTGGGAGAGCCTCTCTTAGCCAGCGTCCTTGGACCCCAACTGGACCTGGGAATTCTGCTTGACGAGGGAATTAAAGGCATCAAGGAATTGCGCCAGACGGATGTTAAGCATTGTATTCCTTGAGTCCAGTAACTCAATGACTGCTGACCTACACGTCCCAATCCCTAATACATTAAATTCCTTCTTCAACAAGCTTCTTTGCTGGTGGCCTAAGGCAGGGCAAATACATAGAACATACTGGAATATTGTGTTTATCTAGTGGCACAAGCAACGTTTCCGGTCCCCCTTTGCCCTTCTTCCTGCCACTTTGGCATGGAGTCCAAAGTCAGAATTTCTCCAAGTCTCAGCAGCAGTGCTTTCTGCTTGATCTCTAGGGAATATGTAGCCTCCAGCAGGGGGAGTCCATTTTGATTGTCATATGATTTCAACACCAGCCACCCATGTGACCATTTGGCCACTTCTTTGTCTTCCAGCCAACTTTGCAGCTTAATATTTACCTAACACTTTTCTGAATTCTTGGGCAGATGCATCTAAACTCCACAGTCCACCCAGTTCAAGTTTTTTTTATACTTTCTTAAAGGTATTTTTTTTATATTCACCCTTTCCTCTTTGGAGGTTGATTTCAGACCAAATTAGTCTAGCCAATGAGCCCTTGGCAGCTGATCTCAATTTGTGACAGCATTTAACAAATGCTGCAGACCTGGCAAGTTTCTGCTTTGTCAAAGAAAACTCCAAACTAACTAGGGCGGGCGATGAAGATCTCAGCAGCTGGAATTCTTGTTTGTAGATTCTTGTCAAGATTTTACCCAGAAGACTAGCCTCTGTGTGTGCCCATCATCATTTCCCCTCCATATGAGAGTGCAGGTATAACTTTTGCCTTGATTACTGCAGACAGTGGCTGAAGATTATGCCCCTGAATAGATTTTGCTAGCATTAAAAAGGCAAAAATAATGGCTAATGCTTTGGAGGACACACTAAGCCCTTGAGTCTACCATGACACCTAAATAGACATATGTAGGGGTCTCATCAACCATGGTTCCACTAAGGTGCCATTTACGTTGATTTACAATATGGCGATTAAACAAGATGACTTTCGTCTTCTTGTGATTTATCTCTATCCCATTGTCCTCTCCATGTGCTCCCAAACAATAAAGTAATCTCTGCAAGCCTATTCTGGTGTTACTATGCAGTAACAGATCGTCTGCGTACAAGATGTGTGACAATGACTGGCCGTCCAGGCTCAGAGCATGCAATACGTGGTCGTCTAGTTGCCCTAGAAAGATCCATGATGTATACCTTAAATGGGAGGGGCAATAGGACGCACCCCAGCATTAGGATGGTAGAGGTTCCCACTTCTTTTGATAAATGGGCACATTACACAATCAATCTTGACCTTGACCCAGCTGACTGAGTATAGCAGCCGGACAGCACTTAATAGGTTGGACGGGATCCCCCGCTTTTGAAATTTAGCCCATAGTTTGCCATTTGTGACATGATTGAAGGCCACCTAAAATAAACAAAGCACATGTATAGTGGAGAGCCAGTAGCCTTTGCTCTGCTAAGGATGAGACCTGCTGCCATAACGTTAGTCAGTGTAGCTTTTTTTCTTCATAAACCCGGTCTGATTTAGCGGAAGTCTACTTGTGTCTGATGTCCATGCTTCTAGGTCCCGAAGCAGCAGAGTAGAAAATTACTACATCTACAAGTGCAACTAAACAATACTTGGTAATGATGCAGAACCTTCCTTAAAGATGGGGTGGATAATCAAACCTTTCCAGCTACTAGGGAAAACTCCTTCCACCAGGATTTTTCTATTTTAATTATCTTTAAAACACTGTATTCGAAACGGTCTGTAGCATTGTTAGACCAAGTTTTCACCTGACACCATTTGGGCCAGCTACATCATGAATACTTTCTTTGAAGTGGGACTTCAGGTGCTCAACCCAGCTATCTTCACTTATGTTAGGATTACAAGCTGCCCTTGGACCTTTACCAATGTTGTTAATCAATTTACAGAACTTCTTTGAAACATTTCACTTTGAGGCATACAGAAGTTGGACCCACAGTGCTTCTTGCTTAGATCTTTTGAAGGTCCATATCTCCCTTTTCAGAAGTTCCCTCTTCTTACACAGAGCTTGTAGCAGATCTCCATCCTTTGGGGATCGCCATAGTTGCCTAAGCATTTTGTCTACGTTATCTCTTTTTAAGCGGACAGGCCTCGGCAGGACTATGGTATTGCAGCACCAAAGTTGCGCCACTTGTTCACATGTCTGACGGGATATTTGGTTGTCAGATATTCAGTAGAGGTTTCCCAGCCTGATATTGGATTGGGATTCTCTTGGGCAATAGACTTGAGGAATTCCCTTCCACCAGATCCTTTACCGAGCTGAAACTCCACTTAAGATGATTTAGATTTTAAGTACAACGACTCCCAACAGGCCTGTTACGACGCTGTGTTTGTGTGTAGCCATCCCAGTATGGATTACCTGCGAAAGGTGGTCACTTTCTTGGAGGTGAGATATTCTGAAATCCACCACCTGGACGTATAATGGATAATTGATCGGTGTGTAGTCTAAATAGGAGACCAACTTGCCGGATAACCTGGTCATGTTGGCGGGGTGTCCCCCGGCTTACGGCCATTGAAGATGATGAGGCCGGAAAGCTCACATGCTCTGGCTAGTTTTTTCTCTTGTCTTGTGTTTTGTAATGCTGCATAATCTGGTTCAGGAGGGGTCTGACTGCCTCTACATGCTCCTTGCTTGGACGATGGAACAAATTGAAATTGAAGTCTCCAGAAACTAGCCAATATGATGGACAGCCCATGGTTTTCAGCTACAATATGTATGTAGCAAACTTATCTGCTGTTGAGATTTTCTTCTTGGGGTCAATCTACACATTCACAAGCACCAGAGGTTCGCATGGATGCTGGGCCCAGCTGTCCAAGCACAAGGCCAAAAGCCATGGCTCATCCATATTGAGATCTGTAATCTCTACAGCCAAATTAGAGTACACATAAACTGACAAGCTACTCTTTCCCCTTCAAAAAGAGTAATTAAATAGTACAACTCTAAGTGGGTGGGGTTTATTGCCAGTCCTGAGCTACAACCTGGCAATGAAATCATGCTAGTAAACATGTTTTAATAGGCTCAGCTTTCACCTCACCCTCCCAATTTTTCTGTCATTAACATTCCTGGCTCCCCCTACTCTGAGATGAGCAGAGTGAATATTATGGCAGATTGTAACCACAAACGTCACCTTTGTCTTTATATGCTGACACCATGGGTTCATCTTAAGAATAAAGATGCCTCAATAAAACTCAGCAGGTGTGGGGCTTGACTGCAGGGGCAGAGAGGTTTGAGGATGAGGGTGAAAGGGAATTGATTGGAGAGCTTGATGCAAGGCCTGAGACTGTGAAAAGAGGAACAAAATCTTGCTTTTGTGTTGATGCTGCAACCATCTTTTGCTTTCTTTCTGGGTCTGGTTTGGCCACTTAGCACATAAAGAACTCTCCTCCTCTACAACATGAAGATCCTAGATAATGCAAGTGATGCTACTTCTTGGGAACAATCCTCCTCTTGTACTGGTGCTCCCTCAATTTCATACTCATTCTCATCTGAGGTAAGTTGTGCATGGTGGCACTCTCCTAGGCAATGAACGCCTTCTCATAATTTTCATTCTTGGCCATCTGTTCCAGTTTCAGCTGACTTTCCTTTCACATAGCCTTCACCACCACCACCACAGTAAGGCCAGACAGGGCCGACAGATTCATCTCTATGTTCTACCAAGAAATCAAGGTGCAAACCTCTGATCAAAACAGTAAAAAGTCACTCAACCGTACCTTATAAACAAATTGTCAAAAAACTTTCTTGCGATTAGAACAAAAAATGATTCTGAATTTGGAATGGGATTTGCCATTCTCAAACATTAAAACAGAATGACAAGTGCTGGGCAAATCCTATATCAACCACTGAACACCAATGTTGGAAACTGGGTTATTAATTTGGGACGGGGTGGTGCTCTTACAAATTCAATAACCCCACTAGGTAAGGTCTAAAGATAGTTCTGGTGCTCAACCCCTGGAAACTATGACAGAAGCATCAGGCATCCCCCAAAGAAGTGTGGGTTAGATTAAACCGTAGCATCAGTTACAAAGTAAAGCACACAATGCAATGAAATTCCCAAACCAATGTAGAAAAAGAGAAACATTTAAGTCCTAAAAAGACATCAAAACCATCAAAAAAGGTTAAGGGAAAACAAAAAGCACTAGAAAGATTCATGCACCATGGAAAAACAACTGTTTGCGGTGGACTGGGACCTAGTTGTAAGTTCAGGATGACCACAATGGGGTAGACGTTGTTTACACCAAATGGGTCGTACCTGTTAACAATTTTCCTTCCAGACATAGGGCCTGATATAGACTTTGGAGGATGGTACTCTGTCCATCAGGGTGGTGAAGGACATTACTGTTGTCTATCTACACTTTAACCACTACTCACCATCACCCATGTCCTCTCGCCCCCATTCTACCTTTCTTACCTGTCCCCACAATATACCCCAACCATCTCTGTCCCAACCAAGCGAAATTCATGACAGGCAGATGACTGTAAGGAGAAAGGTGAATAACTACTGGTAGTAAATTCTGAATCATAAATACAGACTACACTCACATGGACAGAATGACATATCACAACAAGATCTATCACACACACCTACATCCCCACAAAGACAGAAGACTCCTGATCTTTAGGAACACACACATGTGGGGCACACACACAAACAACACACACACACTTATGCAGGTTAGACAATGGGCAACCAATGCGCATCTGCAACCAGCTGGCTCACTGACCACAGATGCAAGTTTGGAGGAACGTAAATTATGCTCTGGGAAGACAAGACGAGTTAATATTAACACTCACAGCTTTGAACCTGATAGTCAAACTGAACATTTACAGATGATAGCTTCAACAAAGTACACCAGAAGCACCACCAGGCCAAGTAATTGGTGAATGCTTAATTAATAATCCATCTAGTCAGTGACGCAAAAATAGCTTTTTGACTAATAAATGGGATGAGAACACAGGAGTTCTCTTCTCGAAGATATTTGATTCCACGGATTTAATACTGGTCAGCAAAAAGATTAATATGATGTATAATTGATTGTGAATGAACAATTAAGTACAGTGCCGGTCCTAATTTCTTTTTGAACTGTAGGTAAAACTAACTGGTTTTCGAAAAAGAAACTTTGCAGTCAGTGTTGTGTGAGAATGTCTACTTGTATATTCTTACTGCTGTTAAAAAACATTGCTTATCAGCAAAATAATAATTGGAATCACTGCACTATTTATAGCGTATGCTTTATTTTAGTATCAGCAACTTTAATGAATTTGTGGTTTAAATGGATGAAGAAATTCGTGCTTTAATGAAATCTGTAAAGTTTTCTATACAATTTCACAACGTTTGCAGAGCACAGAGTCACATCTTCACACAGCCCTTCTGTGAAATCAATATCTGAGACATCTTATTGAAAACCATTTAGAACAATTGACTTTTGGAAGCTCCATTGGGCACAATGGCGTGGCAAAGGGCCTTTCAATGTTTGGTTCTCTCTTTTTACATTAGGACATTTTCCCTTAGAGCTAAACTCGTACCTACCAATCTATATTCATTGTAAAGACCCTCCCTATCATTGTAAACCAAGACATATAGGCCCCAGTTCTCGAAATATGCCTCCGCCAGAGCATACTTTTGCTACTTTTTTATATTTACATACAAACCCAGGAGCACCTGTAAAGCTGACCCAAGCACACGTTTAAAAGTGTATTTCTGGGAAGGACACGCTATTTTCCATGCAGACTCTGATTCCCACTGTACATAGTTGGAATAGCTGAAATGATGTCCCTGGTGCAAATGCACATTATTTTCTCCCAAAGGGGGGATATTTTACTCTGTGAAGAAAACCCTTAATGTTCAATGGTAGGTAATCAATTTCCCTATTCACCCTGTGAGCAGAGTAACGCCAAGGCTTAGCTTGAGTAAATTTAGTACAATTTTCAATGTGAGAAGGGGTAGCAGAGTTTGGGAATATCCACAAATGCACGTTTGTGGGCGTTCCGAAACTGCCAAAGGCAAGCACACCCAGAACGCCCATTTCCCACCCATGAGTGGTGTTGTAAAGATTTTACGTACATGGTGGAGATCTGTGCCATCAAACATGGGATAGCCTGCCAGCAATAAAAATAGGTTAATACAGTCATAAGAGTAACAAATTCACCATGGTAACTAGGTCCCATTTTTTGGGAAGGATGCCTTTTAGGATACCATAGCCTTTTCAGGTGGCTAATGCTCTATTACTAAAAATGATTATTTGTTTCCTGGATTTCAGCTTTGCATTTGTAAAACACATGAGCAACCATCTTAAAAGAAAAAAAATCTTTCATTGTCAGACGTTTTTTATTTTGTTAAAGACTATTGAAGTGAATATTATGTCCGCCAAGCAATATTGTACTTAAAAAGATGGTGAAGTGACATGCAATTTTCACCACTGAAGCGCTGTATGAGTTATACTTGATGAATCCTTGGTCTGGTGTTTGCTGTGGGAATGTCAAAGGTTGCGTTGGAGTTATATATTGTCCACGGTTCCTACATCTGATAAGATGTAGAATTCCGTCTAACTGATGTACTGATGAATACCCTATTTATATTTTAAGGATCAGGTACTCTAGAATGTATGTAGGAACAACGCATGCTGGAACCACGCATGCCTGAACAACGTGGTCGGAACAACAACTGTGTTGTTACCACGAATGTGTTTACCACGAATGCCTTAACAACAAGTTTTCATTGTAAAGGAATAACTGGTAAAGGCATGCATGGAATGGCATGCATGGTTCCAGCATGTGACCTCCCGACCCCCCACCCCTAAAGCTGTTGCGACACCCCACCCCACCACTAAAACCTAAAACTACCCTGAACCCCTACCCCACCCCTAAAACCTAAAACTACCCGACCTCCCACCGGTCCCTAAAACCTAAACGACCCCCACCCCACCCCTAAAACTACTGCGACCCCCCACTCCTGCCCCTAAAACTACCCCAACCCCCACCCTCCAAAACCTAAAACCACCCCAACCACCACCCCACCCCTAAAATTATTACGACCCCCCTCCCCACCCCTAAAACCACCCCATCCCTGCCCCTAAAATTACAGCAACCCCCGCCCTGCCGCTAAAACCTAAATCCACCCCAACCCCCCACCCCTGCCCCTAAACCTATCACAACCCCCCACTCCTGCCCCTAAAACCTAACACTATCCCAACCCCCAACCCCCACCCCTTAAACCACCCACCCAACCCCTAAAATTACCATGACCCACCACCCCACCCCAAAACCTGAAACCATCCCAACCCTCATCCCAATCCCTAAAATTACCGTGACCCCTCACCCCCACCCCTAAAACCACACAAATCCCCCACCCCACCTCTAAAAATACTGCAACCCCCACCCGACCCCTAATACCTAAACCACCCCAAACCCCCACCCCCCCTAAAATTACAGCGACCCGCCACCCCGCCCCTAAAACCTAAAACCACCCCAACCCTCCCACCCCGCCCCTAAAATTACAGTGATTCCCCCACCCGCCCCTAAAACCTAAAACCTAAAACCACCCCAACCCTGCCCCTAAAACTACTGCGATCCTCCACCCCTGCCCCTAAAACCTAAAAGTACACCGACCCCACACCGTCGCCCCTAAAACCACCCTGAACCCCCAATCCTAAAAACTAAACTACCTCAACCCCCCACCCCGCCCCTAAAACCACCCCGACCCCCCAACACGGCCCCTAAAATTACTGCAACTCCCTCCCCGCCTCTAAAACCTAAAACCACCCCAACCCCCACCCCCGCCCATAAAATTACCGTGACCCCTGCCCCTAAACAGTAAACCCACCCCAACCCCCACCCCTGCCCTAAAATTACCGAGACCGCCCCACCCTGCCCCTAATACCTAAAAGTACCCCGACCCCCCACCCCTGCCCCTAAAAACTAAAATTACCCCTACCCCGCCCTGAAACCTACCCCCCAACTCTACCTCAGCCCCACTTAACTGACCGCGTCCTCTCCGATCCGGAATCTGTTTTCCTCTGCCTTAACCACGCATTTTTGTTGTTCCGGACATGCATTGTTAAGGCAGAGAAAAACAGGGTCGTTGTTCAGGAAAGCATTGTTCCGCTTTCGTGGACAACGACCCTTTTTGTTCCGGCGTCGTTCTTTAGGCAGTTTCCCAGTACTCTAACCCATTCTCATCATTAATTTTTTTAATTTGAGTTCCACTGTTGTTTACAAGAACCCTGAAATGCAGTCATATGTTCTTTCTTGTATAATAAAGCATGGGAACAGCCAGTAGGTTTTAGCCTTGGTAAGGATTCAATGTTTTTCATATACGTTATTAATAGATTTTGCAAACATATGGAATAAGCAAAAAAAAGGGAAATTGTAATAAATATAAAAATACTTGAGCAACCCAGCAGCCTTAGCACTGACATGAACAGTTGAACAGATGTAAATGACAGACCAATGGATGAAGAGGGTCCAAAGCCCTCTAAGTATATAAACATGAATTCACTGTAACAACTAAAGGTTAAAGAAATGTTATAGTTAGGAGAACATTTCAGTGGCAACGTAACATTTTAAACTCAAAATAATTCGCCAGTTATAGCTATCTCAAGCAACTACAGGTTATGCCCTAAGGCAGTGGTCTCCAAACTTTTTAATGCCGCACCCACCAGTTGCAAAAATAAAAATCATTGGGCCCCCCTCAGAATTTTTCACAATTATTTTATAAAGCTGGCAATGTTTAAATATGCCTAGACTTATTTAAACATTACAGTTCAGTACTGATACTTTTTTTAAAATGAAATAACATGCTTCTGCTTAAAACAAAGGCCTCTTATCTGTATAATGCTGCTTTTGGCCAGAGTCTGGCGCGCCCCTAGGATCACTTGAGGCCCCCCTAGGGTGGCTCGCCCCCCAGTTTGAAGACCTCTGCCCTAAGGTAACTGCAACGCACAGGTGGTGGTACTCCTGGGGCCCAGTAGAGGCTGCGGGAAGGGTGCTGCATGCCAACCTCCCATCTCTCTAGAATTTGACCCTAGGGGATGGGGTACTCAGGCCCACTAGAGGCAAGGGTAGGAGGTCCTCATGGCCCCCTCCTCTTTAACGTGAGTCTGGCCCTGGGCATGAGGTCCCCAGGGGCCAATAGCGGCTCAGGGAACTGGGGGTCCGACTACACCACCCTACTCAATTATTTTAAATAAAGACCACTGACCCCTGGCCCACATCTAAGGTCAAAAATCTGTGATCCCGCAGGAGTTAGCCCCCTGAGCCAATCAGAATGGCCTATCTTTTTTACTTGGGTTTGAGGTGCTAGTCTGGGAGTCCCTCAACCACAATCATCCAGATATGCAAAATATTTTTGATTCTTATTTTTTCAAAACCTATTGAACAGATATACACCAAATCACAAAAAGCAGGCTTTCTGGACCAAGCATCCTGCCAAATTTAGTGTAGTTCTGTTCAGTTTTTGTGTTAGAGCTGTTCAAAAAGTCTATGAAGAATGCATGGGAAATTTTCATTTTGAGTGACCCCTTTTTACTCTGCCCGACTTAACGGATCACCCTGAATTTCCAGGAAGGCACTGAGGTGGATGAAATTGTTTTTTGTAAAGTTTTGGGACAATCTGTCAAACGGCACCAAAGATGTCAGCAAACAAACAAATGCACTTGTCTCTTGCAGGTTCAAAAATCATTGTACGCGATTTTATAGTAACAATATTCCATAGATCTTTTGTTTTAAATCGAGGATGACAACTGAACAACAAACCTGTACAAACATGTAAGAAATTGGCATATGTGATTTTAAAGTAAAACACTGCACTTCCCCTATAGCTAAACAAATCTGCAAAAATCTACAACATGGAAAACTTTTTAAACAAAGCTGCTAATCGTTTATCTTTTCATGAGAAAATAGATTACAGTTTAATGTGAAGAGAGATCAGTTAAATTACTGCGCCTACCAGTGTGTTTATTGCATCGCCTATGCTCTCTAGCACAGCGGGAGCCATATGGCATGAGATTTATGGGCGGTATTTGTGCATTCATTGAGCTTGCTGGCCTTGGGCGCTCATGCAGCACCCAGAATTTAAAAGCTGCATTTAATAGGCGCTGTCCTTGGGAAAAGCTACTCTAGGAGTGCAGGAGATCATTTCTCATGCACCTCCATATTGTCTATAAACCACCGTCTCGACCAATATTCACATTCGTCAGGTTGTAGCAACGTCAAGCCTCTCCGGAGATTTATCATTGCTCGTCCGGAGCAAGTAGGGGTTGTCTGCCTTGCTAATGGTGTTTTGTCTATATCGGCTTAATTCATCTGAGATGCACATTTTTAATTTTGCAGTCATTACTTCAATAAAACATTACACGTCTGTTTGACGCATCCTTCAGCAAAAAAAGGACAACACCACAAGGTAATGCAGAGCACAGTTAAAGCTGGTACAACAACAACAACAGCAGTACATGCATACTCACACGGGGAAATTGTTATGATAGACATATATATAATTGTAAAAGTTGTTAAATTAGTCTCGGTGATTTGGGATCTGAGACACTCCGACAATGAGACTAGAAGAAAGCTCAGTCGAAAGGCAGTGTCAGCTGGGAATAGACTGAAATCACTTCAGTATAAACTCCTTACCTGATTCCTCCCTCAGGCATACTTTGTGCTTTGCTGACATCCTGACCAGCCTGAAGTGAGCTATGATGTTTCCATTTGTATGTTGATGCGACACCGTTCCTAAATCAAAGGTAACATAGTGTGTCTCTTGACTCAACTAGGACAGAGCTCGGCTCTTGCTGTAAAGGGGCCACAAAGGAACCGGTACCTCTGAATGCACGAAGTTCACCACTGGACTGGCGGTGATCTGTTAATATGATAGGCGGTGGTCTGTGAAGGTGGCAGACCTAATAATCTGAGCCACCTTGGCAGGCACCAAACTTTAAATCAGGCCCACAGTCTTTGTCCTTTACACCAATCTTAATTCTCACCTAACTATCCCTCCCTTGGTAATCCAACTATTCCTCTATCATCAGACCTTAGTCTTGCATGCGAAATAATAGCATACAGAAGCTATCAGAGAATGAAATTGGAAACCTGCTCCTATCATAAAAGTCCCACCTCACAAGAACCTTTAGAAGCTTCACCTGTATTCCAGTCATCAAGTGAAACAGACGCCATGTGACACTCCTCTCCAGAAACCAAGTTGACATACAAAATCTTTATCAAGTTCTGATTACTTTTACTTTAAACATAAAGACTGTTTAATCCTCCCTGAATTGCATGGCAAGCAACTGCAAATTTGCAGCCACAGACTTGAAATTAAAGATGCGTTTCACTCATAACTCTAACCGATTATCCCTAACTGAAACGTGGTTCTCTGATGCCTCTTCTTCCTCTCCAAATACATGTACAATACTCTACCATTCGCCTAAATGAAACAGGAAGACCAATTGGAGGGTTGGCCGCCTGGTCATTATCAACAAATATTTTATTCAATGAAAAAGCCTGAAAACAGTTCACTCTTCCTTGTTAGAATGTCTATCTGTTAAAATCAAAAGAGAACTCCAAAATGAAGATTTTTTACGTCACTTACCACCCTCCTAGAGAAAATCATCTCTGCACTGAATCACTCGTGAAACTTTCATCAGAAAAATTAAACTTAATAATATCTTCCTGGGGAAGATGTTCACCAATCACTACTTGAAGCCTGAAGCTTGAAGATCGACTCTAAGCTATTGTTCCAGCCACTTGAATCTAATGCACATCCATTAGGTGAAATATAAAACAGAGGAAGGGGGAAAGGATTAATCCATCCATGCAGGTGGAGGTGGGTACTAGTGTGATTGTTCACCCTAGTACTCAGTCTGTTGAACAGAGACTCATGAAGAGTGTGACTGGTGTGCTTCCAACTCAATAATGCGAAGCAGAGAATTCACATCACTGCTGAAGCGTATCCACCTGCAGACTCTGTGCTGCAGCTGTGGCACATCTATGTGTGCCTGAGTGGTCTGCAAATACTGAAGAAGTGGCAAACCTTGACTTGTAGCACTTCACAAACCTGTGAAGCTGTGGCACTCACATGTACTGAACAGACTAAGGGGCATATTTATACTCTGGTTGCACCGAATTAGCGTCATTTTTTTTTTTTTTACTCTTATTCGGTGCAAAACTAATTCCATATTTATACTTTGGTGCTAGACCCGTCTAGCGCCAAATTTATGGAGTTAAAGTCATTTTTTGGAAGTGGAGACCTACCTTGCCTTAATGAGATGCAAGGTAGGCGTTCCCGTGCAAAAACTGACTCTATGGCCTTAACGCCATATTTAGGGGCATATTTATACTCTGCAGCATATTTATACTCTGTTTGCACCGAATTGGCATAATTTTTTTTACTCTAATTCGGTGCAAAACTAACTCCATATTGATACTTTGGCCCTGATTTATACTTTTTTTGCGCCACGCTGAAGTAATTTTTTGATGCAAAAGTGGCGCAAACTTACAAAATATTGTCCCTTATTTATACTTTTTGCTGCAAAACTGCACTAACTCAGTTTTGCACCAAAATGTTTAGCACCAGCTTGCCCCATTTCTGTGAACCAGCCGGGCACCATATTTATGGAATGGTGCAAGCCGGTGCAAAGGGTAGGCTAGAGTAAAAAAAAAATGACTTTAGTTGGGTGGGGCTGGCAGTATAGAAGAAGAGGGTTTAGCACCAAAAAATGACTTTAGGTAGGTTAGAGTAAAAAAAAATGACTCTAACTAGATTAGTGTCATTTTATGGTGGTAGACCTACCATGCCACATGACTCCTGCCTTAGAAAAGGCAGGAGTCATGCCCACCACCCCAGTGGCCAACACAGAGGACAAGGGTCCCCTGGGCATGGCCATCGCACCCTGTGCCATGTATGGGGGCCCATTCCAGGGCCCCCTATGGCACCTTAAAAAATAAAATGCAATCTCACTTGTACTTACCTAGGATGGGGTCCCCCATCCCATCCTCTGCAGTCCCTCTGGTGTGGGTGGGGGTGCCCCTGGGGCCTGGGGAGGGCACCTGTGGGCTTATTCCATGGTGTTCCACCATGGAAATAGGTCCACAAGTCCCCTAACGCCTGCCCTGACCCAGGCTTTAAAAAAGGGGGCAAAGCAAACTTTGCCTCATTTTTTGACCCCTCCTCCCTCCCTTGCACCATTTTTGCATGGGAGTATAAATATGGCGTTCAGGCCATAGAGTAATTTTTTGCACGGGAACGCCTACCTTGCATCTCATGAAGGCAAGGTAGGTTTCCACTTAACTCCATAAATTTTGCGCTAGACGGGTCTAGCACCAAAGTATAAATATGGAGTTAGTTTTTCACTGAATTAGAGTAAAACAAAATGATGCTAATTTGGTGCAAACAGAGTATTAATATGCCCCTTAGCATAAAAAAATAAAGCTAATCTGGTTAGAGTCATTTATTTTGACTCTAACCTGCCTAACGTCATTTTTTTCTACACTAGCCTACCCCTTGCACCGGCTTGCACCATTCCATAAATATGGTGCCCAGCTGGTGCTAAAAAATGGTGCAAGCCGGTGCAAAACATTTTGTTGCAAAGCTGCATTAGTGTAGTTTTGCACCAAAAAGTATAAATAAGGCCCCAAGAGTCTGATTTAAAACCTGGCAGAGGGGAATACTCTGTCACAATCCGGTCCCCCATATTACTATCCCCTTATTTCCCATGGGGATCAAAATACTGCAGAAGGGATACACATCACATTTTTTATGGACTATTTCATCTGCCAAGTTCTAAATCAGGCCCTAATTGTGTGGCAGTGCTTGTCAATTTTGTGCTTTTGAGGACTATGCCACAGAAAGTGAAAGCTGCTACATCAATGTTCTTGCAAGTGTGCTTAAGTGACTAAGTGGCTGTCTTGGCACTGTCTCCAAGTGCGCTGACCAGAATTGCCTCAAAGCCACCCATTTGCCAACCTTAGACTCATGACCGAAAGAGGACTGTATCAACATTTCCTTTCAGGGAGGTTGGGCTACTGACCCCAAGAGACTGACCCTAAGGCTCACCTATCCAGAAGGAAGAGGTCAGACTACGACCCAAAGGGGCTATTTGCTACCAAAGCTATCCTCCCAGAAGAAGGACGCCATCCTATAACGTTCCGGACACTACAGTGAGGCACGTACATACACAATTGCAGTGGAGCAGCCTACTGGGCCTACTGCGACTGGTGTATCTGCTCTCCAACGAGGAAGAAACACTGACTGAACAGCAGAAGGCTGACATGAGGCCTACCGCAGCCCCAAAACAATGGCACAATCTCAGAAAGCTATTACAGCCAAAGACTGGTAACCAGGGAGAAAAGCGTGCTAGGTCTGCACTATTACCCACACTAGAGCAGCCCAAGTGTAAAGGGGAGAAAGTGGAAGTGAGCAGAGTGAAAAAGGGGGACATTCTAATATGAAGGCATTACCCTCACTCAATAAGAGAGAGGGGCTGGGAGATTTGAGTGGTCCAGTGTACAATCTCCCAGGGTCAAACAATTGAAAACATGCAGGTACACTGTCCCATAGTAACAACTCCTCATTACCAAATAAGAGAGAAGAAGCGGTCACCTGAAGGCTGTCACCTGAAGCTTTTGCTTATTAGCAGCAAGTGCCCTCATCCACCCTGAGGTGGCATGCTTCATCATCGTGCCTGCTCCTCGTCTGGCTGGTGCTGCAATGCCCGACTGGCCCTGCAAAGGGGCTCTTTGCCGGAGATCTTTTTGAAGGGTGCAAGAAAAATACAGGGGGTGCAAAGTGTGTCCCAGTACATAGTACACAGTGTAGTGAAAGACTAGAAAGGTGGGGGTTAAAATTAGCTATTGGTACTGGTGCTATAATTTTACTGTGAACGCTAGTACCTATGTCAGATTAGAAACAGAATGGGAAGTTACTGGAGATAATGCTCTGACCTTCTCCAAGTGTAAGTCCTTGTACTGAATTTGCAACACTACAGAGCAGTGGTCGAAATGTTTCACACCTGGCTAGTCCAAAAGGATCAATTGGCATTTCATCAGGGCCAAAGAAAAGAAAAAAACTAGTCCTCAGTAAAAGAGAATAAGGGTGCTTTCATAATGAAGTGTTCCTACGATTTAATGTAACTTACACAAGTGTTTGTATTGAATCTCAATGAACCATCTCATATACAGTCACAGGTGGTGTCCACATACTCACACTTGGTGTGTTAAATGTTTGTGATAAAAACATGCGAAAGTCATGCCTTCACATATATGATATAAGATCAAGCATAAGATGCCATATAGTGAGTATGGCTAAACACACAGAGAAAGTGTCTTCCTCTCCTAAAGTCAGAAAAGGGCCCCTTGGGATATTGTAGACAACACAGCTCTTTCCAGGGGCGGCTCCTCCATAAGGGCAGAGGAGTGTCACCCCCCCCTCCCGCCAGCAGCGTCAGCTGCAATCCTTTACCACAAAATCGATAATAAACTTTGCTTATTATCGGTTTTGTGGAAAAGGGGCGGGCCCTCGAGGTGACGAGGGGGAGTGCTCAGCACTCCCCCTCAGAGTGCATGTATGTTTGGCCAGCCGTCTCGTGCCAGCCAAACACACATGCGCCCAGGATTCTCTTCAGCCCAGCAACACAGCTGCTGGGCTGGAGAGAGCCTGCACAGGCTCCCATTCTGCCTGGGAGTGCCCTGGCTGGGCACACCCAGCCAATCCTGATGGTGCTCTGAGTAGCATCAGGATTGGCACAGGCCAGGCTGGGAGCCTGTAGGGAGAGAAGAGGAGAGGAGCAGCGCAGTGGTGAAGGCGGTGGGGGCACAGGTAAGTGTTTTTTTTATTTTATTTTTCATCCCCCCCTTCTTCCTGTTAATTCTCCCTCCCACCCACGCGCCGTCCCGCCCCTTCAGTGTCACGCGAGCCGGAACTGGCGCCTGCAAATCTGGCAATAGGATATTAACATAGATTTATGCAAAAAGTGATATAAAGAAATTAGTAAAGCCAAGGCATCAATTGAAAACATATACTGAGGGGGGCAGAAACCCCAAATAAAACAGAAATGGCTGAAGACATGATACATGTTCCTGAGCTGCAGATGAAACATGTTCCTGATCAGGACTGCTGAATAAGCATGATATGCCCGTCCATAATGGTAAACAATGTACTGCATTTGTGATTAAAGTGCCAGGTTTAAAAATGCTCCTGCCCTGGGTCACTTCAAATGAAGGGTTACTGAAGTAGGTCGTGCATGAAAGAAGGTTCTGCACTACTTCAGAGGGAGAGTGAATATCGACTCTGGTGGGTAAAAAGTGTGGAGAGTGAAAAATGCTCCCACCCGGGACTACTGATAGTATGTAAATGAACCGGACCACAAAAGCTGTGTCTCCTGCAGATCTTTAGGAAGCTGACTTACTTGCTTGTGTGGAGGTTGAGGTCTTGGGACCTACCTGCTGTCCACAACCCGAAAGTGGCAGGCGTTGGGCGACAGCCTATTATGAGGCATTGGCTAGGGGTGGTCAAACATTTCTCACTGGCTGGTTGTCGATGTTGAAACTCATTAGGGAAGTCATGTTTAAAGAGACACTCCCTTGCCGATGCTCTCGTATGGGTTAGTCGCAGGGCTATCAAGGTTATTAAAAAGGAGGAGTGAATACAGGGCCGCTCAAAAAGATGCAGTATTAATGGGCACAATATGGCAAAGCTACATTGAATAAACTGTCTCCAAATATATCCATGGTGGAAAAATACACTAAAAATTATATATATATATATAAAATATAAATATATAAATTATATATAGATATATACCCCATAGTCGTAAAACAAAGTCCTTAAGGTGATCTATTTGGCCAAGGGCACAGAGGTATTAATTAGAACAAGCCCAAGGGGGTGCCTAAAAGACTTCCCACGGGACCAGAAAAAATGTATATCTTCACAGACACAATCTAGGGGACTATTATCTCCACACTGGTGAGGGACAAAAAAAACTGTACGAGCATAGTGGAAAAAGGAATCTTGGCTTGGGAATATCTCTAAGGGGAACAACAACCCTGTTAGTTAAAAAATTCGGTCCGGGTATGTCATTGTTCAACCCTATAATGTGGGTCTCTAGTTTGCAGATCCACCTCTGTTCCGCCTCAAAACGTTTTTTGGTAATGTTAGGTGTGTCAGTAATGTGTTCTAGGACGACCCATTGGAGGTTGTCAGGGGTATAATGAAATGAAATGTGAGCTCAGTTTCTGATGGTGCTACAGTGTTTGTTGATCTGGATCTTAACTTGTCTAGTTATCATGCCTATGTAGCGGTGGCCAAATGGGCAAGTGATTTGGTATACACAATTCTTGGTTTTACAATTAGTATGTTTCTGGAAATTCTATGCCCCTGCTGGTTCCGAGTCAACAAGACCAACTGATCTCCACCCTGGCCCACGCCCCACCACCCAACATCAGCGACCCCAACACCGCTGCCCTCATCCTCAAACAAAGGCTAGACGACGGCGCCAACACCCTCGCTCCACTTAGGAAATCAACCAACACCCGCACCATCAAGGAAGCTCCCTGGTTCACCGCCGACCTTCAGACCTCCAAGCGGGAATGCCAGAAAACCAAGAAGATCTGGCACCAAGAACAAACAGAGAGCAACCATGCCTCAAAACTGCTATCCGCAAGCATCACCCGCTCATCCAGACCACCAAAAGATAATTCTACAAAGAACAAATTTGACAACAACGCACACAACAGCAAGGAGCTCTTCACCATCATCAAGGAACTCACCAACCCCAAGTCCTGCTCAGCGAACTCCTCGCTCGCAAGACCTCTGCGACTCCCTCACCACCTTTTTTCACTGCAAGATCACGGAAATCCACAGCAGTTTCGCCCCCCGATACCCACGACCACCGCTGCCAATGCCAACCCCAACGCACCCAACAACACCAACCTCCTGAGAGCCTGGACCCACACCAATGACGGGGAAACCACCAAGACCATGAGCACCATCCACTCTGGTTCACCAGCCGACCCCTGCCCTCACATGTCTTTAATAAAGCCCCCCAAATCATCGCCCCCCAGCTCTGTGCCATCATCAACAGCTCCTTCGAGACCACCACCTTCCCGGAGAGATGGAAACACGCCGAAGTCAACGCCCTGCTCAAAAAACCCAAGACCGACCCCGAAGACCTCAAGAATTGCCGACCCATCTCCATATTCCCCTTCCCAGTGAAGGTCATTGAGAAGATAGTCAACAGCCAACTATCTCGCTTCCTGGAGGACAACAGCCTACTCAACATCTCCCAATCCGGCTTCTGCAAGAACCACAGCACCGAGACTGCTCTCATCGCTGCTACCAACGACATCAGGATCATGCTTGACAAAGGTGAAACCGTGGCCCTCATCCTCCTTGACCTTTCGGCAGCCTTCGACACCGTCTGTCACCACACACTTCGCACACGCCTCCACGACGCTGGAATCCACCACAAGGCCCTGGATTGGATCAAATCCTTCCTCTCCGACAGAGCTCACAGATTCTGCCTCCCTCCGTTCTTGTCTAAAGCCACCAAGACCATCTGTGGAGTACCACATGGATCCTCTCTCAGCCCCACCCTTTTCAACATCTACATGGCACCGCTCGCCAACATCATCCGTTCCCACGGCCTTAACATCATCTCCTACGCGGACGACATTCAACTGATCCTCTCACTCACGAAGGACCCCGCCACTGCCAAGACCAACCTCCACAACGGACTTCACGCCATCACCAAATGGATGGAGGCAAGCAGCTTCAAACTGAACTCAGATAAGACCGAGATCATTGTCTTTGGCCCCAACAAATCAGCATGGATCGACTCTTGGTGGCCTGCCACTCTAGGAGCCGCTCCAACTCCCACCACGCATGCAACCTCGGCTTCATACTGGACTCATCGCTCACTATGACCCAGCAAGTCAATGCCATCTCACCCTCATATTTTAACACCCTCCGCATGCTTAGCAAGACCTTCAGATGGATCCCCATTGAAACCAGAAGAACGGTCACCCACGCCCTTGTTAGCAGTAGACTGGACTACGGCAATGCACTCTACGCTGGAACAGCGGGCAAGCTTCAGAGAAAACTTCAGCGTATTCAGAACGCCTCAGTACGACTCATCCTTAACCTCTCTCGCCATGAACACATCTCAGCCCACCTCAAAGACCTCCACTGGCTCCCCGTCAACAAAAGGATCATCTTCAAACTCCTGATCCACACTCTCAGCCCTGCCTACCTCAATGAGCGTCTCAACTTCCACGTCCCGACACGCCATATCCGCTCCGCCAACCTCGCCACTGTCCCCAGCATCCACCGTACCACAGCCGGCGGCAGGTCCTTCTCCCACCTTGCCGCCAAGACCTGGAACTCCTTCCCCGTCAACCTACGTCTGACCCAGGACCTTGTGACCTTCAGGAAGCGTCTCAAGACCTGGCTTTTCGAGCAGTAGCACCCCCCCCCCCCCCAGCGCCTTGAGACCCTACCGGGTGAGTAGGGCGCTTAACAAATGATTGATTGATTGAAGTGTGGTGGTAGTTGTAAGCGGGCAGACATTGCATTGGCCACAAGGATGGTGACCTTTCACTGGGGGGCAAGTTTCAAGTATTGAACTTGGCAACAGATTTTGTTTGTGTTTTCTGTTGTGGTCTGGTGTCTATCAGAATATCTTTGATATTACTAGTTCTCCTAAAGGCAAAAAGGGCTTCCCAGTGGTATTGCCTCCACTCCTCAGTATCGTCCAACATTTGTTAATACTTTTTTTAACTTGATTTGATAGTGGTGTACATGTGGTCGCCAGTGCTTTAAATGGAATTGTAGAAGTGCTTGTACCCAATGCCCAGAGTACCTGTTTGCTGCTGAGAAGTGCTGGTACTCTCCCATTAAATATATTGCAGCAGTGCTGAAAGTGAAGGTGCTCTCCCTTTCAAATCAAAGAAGTGGAGGCACTCAGTACCAGACAGTACCTGCTCAATTAAACCACTGGTATTCATGCAAGTCAGTCTGGACTGTCCTGGTTTGGGGTAAGTCGCCCACAGGGCTTCCCTATGGTTGTTGCATGCTCTCTTACATGGCATGTCAATAATATGTGATGGGTAATGGTGATTCCTTAATTTCTGTGTGAGTTCCCTTGCCTGGATGTCAAAAGTACTGAGTTCACTGCAATTACGTCTGAGTCAAAAAGAATTGCCATATTTGCCCTAGGGTGATGGCTTTCAAAAAGGAGTAAGCTATTTCTATCAGTCTTCTTATGGAAAGTAGTTGTCTGTAATATTCCTTTATGTATGGAAATTGAGAGATCTAAAAAGGAAATGTACTTGTCTGAAACTGAAGCAGAGAACTTAAGGTGCTTATCAAGTCCATTTAATCATTCTATGAAGTCTGGGCTGTCACTGATGTTACCTTTCTGGATAACTAGGATGCCGTCTATGTATCAACACCATCATTTGATGCCTTGAGCAAAGGAATTACTTTGATCCGAAATATACTGCTGTTCAATACCGTACATGTGGAGTTCAATACCGTACATGTGGAGACATGCTAGGCTCGGGGTTAAAATTCTGCCCCTCAAAGTGCCCCAGGTCTGATGATAAAGTTGATCTTTGAATTGAAAAAAGTTCTCCTTCAGGGCTAGTGTGGCACACTCTACAGCAAAGTGTACTGGGGTTGGAGAAACCCAAAGGACTGCCTGCAGCATGTCTTCTACAACCACAAGAGTGGCATCTTGTGGTATGTTGGTGTATAGGGCTTCCACATTGAGAATGATCAAAAGATCAGTAGATCCTTCAGAGTTGACTTTCTCTATCAAAATGTATTTTGTGTCTATCAAAAAGGTGGGAGTCCATTGCACAAGAGGTTGTAGGAAGTGATCACAAAACTTGGACAAGGGTTCCAAGAGGGACCCAAAGACAGACACAATGGGTCAGACAGGTGGAGGATTTGTACCTTGTGGATCTTTGAAAGGCAGTAAAAATATGGTATCTGGGGTTTCTGGTTGTATAAGAACTCTGCTTCCTTCTGGGTGATCCAGCCAGACAGTTCAGGCTCATTAATCATCGTTCAAATCTGTTGTTGGAGTTGGGGAATGGGGTCTCTTTGTAGAGGTGAATAATAAGAGGTGTCGCCTAAAAATCGGAGGCATTCTTGCCTGTATTCCATGGTGTGAAGGATAAATAAGGCTCCTCCCTTGTTCCCTGGTTTAATGGGTATTTCTGTAGTTTTCGCCAAGGTTCCTAAGGCTTCTCTCTCCCTTTTAGAGAGGTTGAAAAATGGTTGTTTGGGTTGTATCTTTCTATGTCAATCAGGAAATCAATTCAAATGCCAATATTTTGCATAGTACCATATTGGATGAAGGACTAAAGTAATCCAGAGTCTTCTGTAGACATGGGCAAAACTTTATCTTGGAAAAAGGATAGTAGCAGAATCTTCCTGAAAAATTGAGACAGCCTAAAGAGGGCCTCCCTGTTCACAGGTACAAATTCCAGACCCTTGTTAAGGGCTTGTTGTTCAATGTTTGTGAGGGTCTGGTGGATAAATTAACCACTAGTGCATCTTTAGTAGTAATGCTCTCCCGTAGATTCTTGTCACCATTGGGGGTTCCTCTTTTTCTTATTGTACCTGTTTCCATCTTCCTTTGTTTTTGCTTCCTCCTCAGCTCCGGCCTCTTGCTAAAAAGGAGTGTATGACATTGTGGGGGCAAAGTTGGTAAAACTGATAATGTGGCTGCCACATAGGTGGTTGTTGGAAAGGAAAAGGGTCAACAGTGGTAATGTTGGCCTGGATTATTTCTCCAGTCATCATCACTACTCCAGCCATCTGAGCCTGAACTGCTACTGTCATTTCTCTGTTTCTTCTTGAAATCCAGAGACTCATCTGATGATCTAGACTGGGCCTCATCTTGGTATTCATCCTTTCACTCTACTGAATTTCTTGCTATCTTTTGAGATACTATTTACTTTCATTCATCTCTGCATTGATTTCCGTGAGGCGTGTTTTAAACAAAGATATCTGTACTGTTGTTTTTAATGTATTTTTCAGCCATAGTAATTTGAATAGTGATGGCCTTGCCTAGTCTTTATTCTCATGCGTGAAAATCTGGGTATTTGTGTTAGTGTGTAGTATTGAGTTTTAACTTTTAATAAAGTATTTTCTTTTCATACAGATAAGCACTGGGCTCAACTATCAAAGTTTGTGCTATTGAGTGTCACTAATCTCCCTGAGAAGTCTGTGACTGCTCACCATCGCCACCCCTGACAGTCAAGTGTTGAAAGAGGCTGTATTTACAATTTGCAAAACCTCAGTAGTATTGATCTTGAGACAACAGAGGAAAACATCCCCGCTGTCCCCAGCTGTGGCCCAGTAGCTCTTACTTGCCACATGGCCCCCAAACATGAGAGGGGTACCACACAAATATTCACATCAGACGATGAGTAATAATTGCACTAAATTTTAAGGAATTGCACTAACCACAACTAGTAACCCTGTTTTTAAGCATTAAATATATTTCAGTCAACACAAAACCATTAATTCATACTAGAATTATTAAATAAAATGTCACACTTAAGTAATTAATACTAGAATACACTAGAATAAGACAGAAACATTTTCTAAGGTATTATTCTAGCTTCATAAATTACAAGTGTACTAAGATTATGAAATGATTTCATATCAAGAGACGTCATTATGATCATATTAATGCAGCTACTATACATCCTTCATTTAATTGCACGTATACACTTGCCACATTTTAAGAGTGGCCATCCATACTGTTAATCATATATTATTCTTGAACAGGAATGATACCTGGGGATCTACATCTGTGAGAGCTCTTTCATTACAGGTTGACCGAATGCTTCTACATCCAATGGTGAAACATAGAAATTCACAGTACTGCAGTGAGTGAGATGCTCTATTTCTTGAGATAGATTACTGCAGGAGTTGACTTTACTGCACATGCCAGTTCTATCATTATTAGCATTCTAATATCTGATTGAAATATTGTTCATAACAGCTATACTATATATGACAAAGAGAACATCAGGCCTTCTCAGTCCACCTTGACTATATCATAAATGATGATATCTCTATAAAAGATCCACATCTTTTCCCTCTGCCAATTAGACACTCAGGGATTTTGTTATGTCAGTAAATTCTAATATTCTGTTATGTGAAATAATAGTTCAAAACATCGTTACAATATCAACAGTTTCAAATGATGTGTTTCTTTCTCTCCTGATTGTTTTTTGTGATGGTAATGTCTCTCAATGTGAGCTGTGCAAAATGTAGTTGATTCTTTAATGTATTTGCTTATTTAACCAGACGTAGGAACTTGCATTGTTTCCAGCGTAGTTGATGCTCTCTGCATTAAAAAAACCTTTCTATTTATCAAGCTCATCTTAACACAAATCACTGGATGCCAACAAACACAATGGGTTGTCTACAAAATTACTTTGCTGTTATAAATAGTACATTTTGAGACTATGCTTCACATCATTTATGATTTTATTTCCTGCATACATGAAAGAATGAGGCAGGCACAGGTCTATAGCTTCTCTTTAGTACAGGGCGTGATATAAAGTGCTGATTCAAATGGAGTTTAAAAGCTTAGAGGCTGCTATGCTGCCAGTTACTTTACTGGAGTATGGCAAACGATCATAAACGCATGCAGACAGAAGATAATTTTTGAAATATTTCCTATTATTTGCTTGAGTTCAATAAGAATTTGAGTTTCTACCCAGCAATTTTAACTTCAGTGTAAGAAAGTACCCTCTTTCTTGGCATGGTTATACTCATGTTATGCCTGTTGTCAGTGTGTTTGACTGTGGTCACTGGGATCATGCTGACCAGGACCCCAGTGATTAGGCTCTCTCTCTTCTTACTTAGTAACTTGTCCCAATTTTCATCTCACATTTGGCATACTTGTACCCCCATGTAAGTCCCTAGTATGGGGTACACAGGTACCCAGGGCATTTGGGTACCAGGGAATCCCTATGGGCTGCAGCTGTATTATGCCACCCATAGGGAGCCCATGCAAAGTGTTCTACAGACCTGCCATTACAGTCTGCGTGAAAAGGTGCATTCACCCTTTCACTACCAGGTCACTGCACCAGGTCAGTGTAAGTCACCCCTATGGCAGGCACTCCTAGTCCAGAGGGCAGGGTGCAAGTATCTGTGTGTGAGGGCACCCCTGCACTAGCACAGGTGCCCCCACGAACTCCAGCTACATTTTCCTGGACTTTGTGATTGCGGGGACACCATTTTAGGCGTGTACTGCTGGAAATAGGTCACTACCTATGTCCAGCTACATAATGGTAACTCTGAAACTAGACATATTTGGTATCAAACATGTCAGAATCATACTCCAATACTGTTGCAAGTATTGGAAGTATGATTCCATGCACTCTAGGGGCTCCTTAGAGGACCCCCAGCATTCCTACCACCAGTCTGACAGACTTTTCCGGGCAGCCCAAGCTGCTGCCACCCCTCAGACAGGTTTCTGCCTCCCGTTGCTTGATCTGATCAAGCTCAGGAAGGCAGAACAAAGGACTTCCTTTGGGAGAGGGAGGTAACACCCTTTTGGAAATAACTGTGACTGGCTTGGGAGCGGTAGCCTCCCCAAGCCGCTGGTATGCTTTGAAGGGGACAGTTGGTGCCCACAATGCATAAACCAGTTCATGCCGGTTCAGGGACCCCCAGTCCCTGCTTGATGCGAAACTGGACAGTGGAAAGGGGAGTAACCACTCCCCTGTCCATCACCACCCCAGGGGTAGTGCTCAGAGCTCCTCCAGAGGGTCCTTGCATTCTGCCATCTTGTTTCCAAGGTTGGCCAGGAACTCTGGGACCATCTGAGTGGCCAGGCCAGGCAGGTGGTGTCAGAGCCCCCTCCTGATAGGCGCTTACCTGGCTAGGTGACCAATCCCCCTTTCAGGGCTAATTAAGGTCTCTCTCCTGGATGGGTCCTCAGATTTGGCTTGCAAGACTCCATCCGGATTCCTCTACAACCTTCACTTCAACTTCTGGCCTCCGGAACTGCAACTGGACTCTCCAGGACCCGACAATCTCCTTCCAAGAAGAAGAACTCTTCTGCATCATGGTTTTCCACGGCTCCTGCCAGCATCTGCAACATTTCCACCACTCTGCATCCACTGAGGGTGGCGTGTCTTCAGTCTGCACTAGAAGAAAGAACAATCTCCAATGGAGTGAAGGAGTCACTCCCCTACATACGCAGGCATCTGCTGCAACAATGACTGGCTGCGTGGATCTCCCCTCATCTTGAGATGCGGGGAACCTGCATCACAGGTGGTGGCCAGGGGTCTTCTTTTCCTCCTTTCCTCTTTTCCTTCCCTTTGGGTGGTTTGGGGAAATTTCAGTGATTTATTCCTGCTTTCCTGGTCACTGGGGGTACAGTGTTACATACCTCTGAGGCTTTCTAGTAATCCCAGCTCCCCTCTACACATTCCACTTACCTAGGTGGGGGTCCTATGTTTGCATAACTTTTTTTTAGTATATGGTTTGGGCTCCCCCTAAGGTCACTATTGGTTATTGTTAATTGTACTGTTTTCTAACCTTTTCTATTCATATTACTGTTTACTAGTGTATATAATTAGTGTATTACTTACCTCCTACTGGAGGGTTGCCTCTCTAGTACTTTGGGGTATTGTGTTCCAAAAATAAAGTACCTTTATTTTTGTACAAATTAGTGTTTTCTTTACTGTGTGTAAGTGCTATGTGACAATGTTTTTGCATGAGCTTTGCATGTCTCCTAGATAGGCCTTGGATGCTCATCCACAGCTACCTCTAGAAAGCCTGGCTTCTATACACTGCCTACACCAGGCCAGCTTCCTACATTCAGTCATACTTTGAGGGTCAAACATTGGCAACGTTTTTCCACTTTTGCATTTCTTCAGAGCCAACTTGCTAAGGTTATTGCCTCATTCCAGAAGTAATGCTTTTTCGTCAAATTCAATTTAAATTCTGTTGATTTACAAACGGTTCATGAATCATTGAGTTTAGCAAGATCATCAGCCAAGGCTAGTGCTGTGCGTTCCAGCCTTAGTCTCATTTTTTCAAGTTCACTGAATAACTCCGACTAACAAAGAGGATGATGAATCTTTTTGCTTGACCACCATCCCCATTTCATTATTATTTCAGGAGCTATTTAATTATTCATGTCTTTGAAGTATGTAGTTGACTCCGTGAACAAGTGTTTAATAAATGTTTGAATACTTGAGTGGATGTTTTCCTTTCCAGATGTTTTAATATGTCAGGGACTGACTGAATGGAACGCCTTGGGTACATCGAAAACTACTACTGCAAGGTAACATTTATGCTTTCTTGTTCCCTTTAAAATATTCTATAGAAGAGTCACAATATCATGAGAGCTTGCTGTCTTCTGTTAAAGTCCACAAAAAATGTGATTCATTTTATTAGTAGTTGTTGAACAGCCTCAGGAACGCATTTCCAGTAGTAATTATCACCAATTATCAAGCTCACACAATAGCACGTTTCTCGGAATGAGCCTGGATCTGTTCTTTTTCCTCTTTCTTTTTTCCCTTGTAATTTCGAACCAAATGAAGTACATTTTTTAAAGCAAAGTAGGTTACTGTTGTGATCAGTGCAAAATGGGTTCAGACAAACATCATTAGGATGGACTGCTTGATTCATGTTGGCCTTGTCAAAGATTTGCATTAGTTCAAGGTTTTAATCTTCTTTAAACATTGTCCGCAGTCCTATTCTTCGGGAATGCAGGCAATGGGGCAAAATATATTTTTCCAAATTTCGGGACAGCATCCAGGAGGCAACTTCTGCTTAATTAAAAAATTAATATTTCCTTAACATTGTCAAATCTTTACACGTGTATTCCAATTATTATGTATTTTATTTTGATTTCTATTGAGGTTGATGCTTTCTGCCTTTCAGATTCAGTAACATTCAAAGATACATTTTTGTACTGACTGCAAGTTCTTGGGTAGACTTATATAACTTTCAGGCATGGACTTACATTTTTGGTGTTCCCCATAATGTACATGACAGCTCTGTCCATCAAATCCACACCAGCTTCAAACGTTTGTCATTTTAGCTGATCTTCCTCTGTTAATGTAGTCTTTAAAATGTTCTTTAAGCTCTGCTATTGCATCACTCTCTTGTTGTTGTGACTCACTGGGTTGGAGAGAAATGTGTCAGCTTTATTGAATTTCTTGGTTTGCTTCCTCTCGTCATCTCTCTTTTCTTCAGTCTACTTTATGGTTTTCTTATTACAATGCTGCACCATGAGTACATTAACATTCCTAATATGATTTTCTAGATCCATCAATGGCCCAATCTTTTTTGTGATAAAATGTATAATGCTTGATATCCTACAAAGTATAATTCGTTGTTGTCAGGTATTCATAGAAATGTGCTTAGATATGCCTAACTTCCTTCACATTTTGAATAAAAACATGGCAAACATATTGTAAAACTCTTTTTTGTCGTCTTTTAAAACACATGAAGTGATAATATGTTATAATAGTTGGCTTCTTTATTACATTTTGGGCTAAAATATATTAAACTATTTGCAATTTCTTACATAGGGGGTCATTCCGACCCCGGCGGGAGCACCGCCAACAGGCTGGCGGTGCCCCGCAGGGCATTCTGACCGCGGCGGTTTGGCCGCGGTCAGACCAGGAAAACCGGCGGTCTCCCGCCAGTTTTCCGCTGCCCTCAGGAATCCTCCATGGCGGCGCAGCTTGCTGCGCCGCCATGGGGATTCTGACACCCCATACCGCCATCCTGTTCCTGGCGGTTCGCCCGCCAGGAACAGGATGGCGGTATGGGGTGTCGTGGGGCCCCCGTAAGAGGGCCCCACAAAGAATTTCAGTGTCTGCTTAGCAGACACTGAAATTCGCGACGGGTGCAACTGCACCCGTCGCACCTTCCCACTCCGCCGGCTCCATTCGGAGCCGGCTTCCTCGTGGGAAGGGGTTTCCCGCTGGGCTGGCGGGCGGCCTTCTGGCGGTCGCCCGCCAGCCCAGCGGGAAACACAGAATCACCGCGGCGGTCTTCTTTAAATGTTCCTTTTATGCCACATTATGTATGTGTGGGGATTCTATTTTTTCCTACTTACAAATAAATTGTAAATTGTAAATGTGTGTTAAACTGATCTTGATGTGAAATGCCATGTGTAATTGTTTTGCATGTACTGATGTATGATGTGAAGATATTTATGAAAAGATGAGAATAATACCACCTTTTCTCTTCTTTATTTTAACTGAGCAATCAGATTCCCCTAGTCCAGCCCAGTTCTAAGTCAGCTGGTACATATCATGTGAATCAGAATGACGGTCCTGCAACCAGGAGGAACATATAATAAGGCAATGATTGTAACTGGACTAGCCAAAGCAGAGGCCGCCCAGAATCGATGTTGCCTCAGGGACAAATCACATTCAGCCGCAGCATGCACAGCCAAGCTTCAAGCCCCTGCCTGACCCACCCAGCCCTTAAAACCAATTCCCAAACTTATAGATCTGACTGCCACTCTTCCTTCGCTACCTTGTTCTGACATGCCAGACACTGTACCCGTTGGAGACCTAGTGCGTGTATGGGTATTGCTTGAAAAGAGATCTACATAATTTCTGCCAGATTTTTCAAGAACCACAAAAAGTTCAAAACAATTATTTTCAAAGTCAGGCCCCTCTATCAGGGTAAACCAATCCTGAGATATAAAAAATCTCCTTGTGGCTCCCTCCAGCTTCACTGGAATAATTTGCTTTACCATCTTGAAAGCCATAAGAGCACCCATTTCCACCAATCTGGATTTGGGGTTCGAAACCTGACACACTTTCATTTGGCCATGATTGTCCCCCACCCCTATCAGATTGGCAATCACCCATCTCTTGGAACCAACTGAAACATGCTCAACCAGTGTTCAATTAAACCTTTTTTCCACCTTGATCTCCAAATTGTTTTTTATTTTAATATTTGCTTACCAGGGGCTTCTAAAAGCATTATCAAAAGGTAAAAACACAGCCCAAATGTCAGATAGACCAAATTAGATCATGCTACATTATATACATTCACAAATACACATACTATGCAACTTGCTTGTGCACATATCGAAAATTACCTATAATGGTCTATAAACAGATTTACAAAGAAGATGTGTAGTCTAAAAGAATTGTAGGGAACACCTCACTGGGGCAACAATAGGAAGTACTGCACGTAACTGTCAGTCTCTCAGACTTCTCATCATTAGTGTATCCCATACATTTCAGAAAGTAGTAAAAACTCCCTGCCTCAAATGTGATCAGTATTGGACTGCCTTATGCTACAGAACCCCTTTCTACCACGCCTCTGAGGTAGGTGGGGTGCCGGTAAGAGTCCTAGATTGTTTGTTAAAACTAACAAAACCATTATTGGAAGTTTGCTGTTATAACATAAAAGGAGTCATTGAACATATCAGCATCACATTCTAAGGACGTTGTCAACATGTTTCATTGCATAAAAGGATTCTCTTCAGATTTATCAGGACCAAAACCCCTGAGCAAGCCTCAGCTGTACTCACACGTATAGTGTTCCCAATGTAAGAGGACAAAGATTGTTTTACTTGAATATTAAAAATACTGACTTGTGAATAAAAGAGAAGTAATAAGTATTACTCGAATTAACTGATTTCTATAGCACCAAATTTGTTATAGAACAGATGATGGGTCTTACCGTATTTAAATTAAATAAATTGTGATTGTATATAGTTTGTAGCGTGTGAGGATGTAGGAGGCCACGATTCTCGGAATGATCATTACAATGACAATAAAAGTGACGGATCATAATCAGCCCAGTAGAGCAGTGCTAGCAAGTAAGGTAATACTCACCCACATCCTACAAAATGCCCCTCTTGATAGTCGAGATGTACCACATACTTTAGAAAAAGGAAATGCCACTGACAAATGTTTAACTATTTCTTAGATAAATAATGTGGCATAGAGTTTCTCACATAAAGAAAAAAATCAAATGTAATTGAACTGTAAATGTAAATAATCAGGATGCAAACAAAAGTAAACAACGGTGGCTCGTTAAGTGTTGTAGTGTAAAATTAGTACTTTTATTCTTTGGCAGCAAGCAACATTGTTATTAGATTGGGCAAAGTCTAAAAAAACCTGTTCAGGATGCAGCCTTTGAAAACAGTGTTTCTCAAAGAAAATCATCTTTAGCCTTTCCTCAATGAAAACATCGCGCTCACTCGGCAAGTATAGGAGTTATAAATTTGCGCCGCACCATTTCTTACACCTCACCATCTGTCACTAGTGCTAAGTTACGGGAGGAGGTAGAGGATTGGTTTCGATCACACACATTTTTTCAAAAGACACCCTCTTAGATACAAAATACAACGGTTTGGATGGTAAAATGTCCTGGTTCTAAAGAGTGAATCTCTAGTTTTCACATTTAATTGGATTGCGAGTTTTCAATCTTAGATAAGGGCTACTTAGACAGACCTCCATATGTCCTCATGACTGTCATCAAAATGCTAAGCCTTCTCATTAAAGAATCGTTTAATGAGACGCTTGTGCACGTAGCCCAGCTCACACACCAGTTGTTCCTGGCAGGAAGCTAAAGAATGTACTGCCTTTCTATGTTGAAAGTCATGCTCGCCATCTTAGAAGTAACAAGCACTGGCAATGCCAAATGAACGTGCATCTATCTTTACTGATGGGTTTACGCACTCAAAAGGTCACTATACAGGCTTTGCACTATACATCAAATCCCCCTTCCAATGACTCATTCATTCATTCACCCTCTAACCAAATCACAATAAAACACACAAATTCAACACCATATGGAATGGTATACATTCCTCATGGCTGCCATCTGTACTGAGGCCAGAGAAAGACAATGGGCCTGATGACGAGTTTGGCAGTTTGTGCACTGCCATGGTGGCAGCGGCGGTCTGACCTCCATTGGCTTAGCAGTCGGACCACTGTATTATGATGCTGGCGGGCCTATAGTGCAAAGACCTCCGTGGTCCTGCCGGCACCACCAGGGGGCACAGACTGCTGCAATGATGAGGCACGACAAACATGCCAGTGGAGCCAGTGTTTCCACCGGACTCATTATGATGTTGCACACCACCAATGTGACCGTGGTATTCCAAACACAAAGTCCAAATTGGTGGAAACAGAGGGCATAAAGGAAGCAGCTCACCTATAGGCAGCGTTACAAGTCCTGTGCCTCCATGGAGCCCATCACACATGTCCTGCCGTTGCTCACCGAAGGTGCCCAAAATCCATGCCGCCGTGGACGCAACCGACAGTAACTACACGTCACGCCATCGTCCGGATGATATGGGGCCCACGCTACGAGCACCAAGTACACATCATTGTGTCAACAGTCAGAGTCATTCACAAAAAAGGACAAATTTACAGGCATTAAGCACCCCCTTTGGGCAGGTCACTGACACTGCACCTCAACACTCCACAATAACACATCTGCCCATCCCAAAGAAAAGAGGCAGTGAAGTGTACACAGCGTGTCACACACCACCAACAAAACACTGACATCACATATACTAATACAATTGACACCCTCACACTGCACACATGCCATGGATCTGAACAAACACATGTATGGATGTGTCATGAAACACAAACACCCCTCCCATGAAACAGCCCTGCAATGGACACCCACATCACCCACATTGCAACACAATGGAAGGACAATGGGATGCACAATAGTTTGAGAGACAAATATCCGAAGCTCACTAAGCAAAAAATTCCTGCCCCACAGAGATGGGGCCATCAGGAGCATACATGGAAGGAAGCTGCCCTGGGACACATTACACTTTGCACACAGCACTAAAACAACATTTGCATAGGAACTGGCCCTTCGGGTATGCCAGGGACAACAATAGTAGAGCCAAGTGATATGCCTATCTGCATAATGTGGAAGTGCAAGTGAAGAAAGCAAATAAAACTGCACAGCATGGGCCACAAATCTAGATGAAGTAGCTGCAAAGTACACACATCAAAATGGACATATGCACAGTCAAATGCAAAGGAAGCTAGCACAACTGAACACCCTCCATGTGTGGACAAACAAATCTCAAGCTTCTACACTTAAGACAAATGTACAATTCATATCAGGGGGACAAGTCTAAAAACACACATGCTAAGATTGGACAACGCAAGATGAAATACGTATCATATCAAACATAAAACTATGCAATGACACCACATATGGATTAACACCCACATATCCATAGTCAACAACTTCCTTTAACTTGGGTGACACCAGCACTGCCCACAAAGTCAGATATTGCAATCAACAGTAAATGGATCAGCAATCAGGCCGGAACACACACAACTGTAGGCATACAACACTCAGGAACAAAAAGGTAAAAAAAGAATTGAAGGATGAATGTGTACCCAAAAAAACAAGAACTTGGGTTTATTAACTCAAAACACATAAGAGCCAAAGCCATTGACCAGTCCATATAGATATGTCCATGCACATCACTGTGTTCACACTTAATACCAATCACTGCCTGGGATCCTGCACAGGAAGAGGCTTCAAGTGGGCAAGTAGGCACCTCAGGATCATTATTGGATGGGGTAGGGTTGCATTTGGATGGGTGGGTTTGGGTTTGGGAGGGGGGCCTTTTTCCTGGGAGGGGTGGGCTTCTTCTTGGGGTGTAGGCGTATGGGTGCCTGCAGGGGAGCAGGTGTGACAGGGGAGGCCTCTTGGTTTTGGGAGGGGGTTTGTAGGTAATAGGCGAAAGGGCAAGGTGGAAAGGAAACTTGCTTTGGGAAAATGGGCAGGGTCATCAGAAGGGGTTGGGTATTTGGAGGTGGAGGGAGTGGTTGTCCTGTGTGTCAGTGTAGATGCCTTGGGTGTGTGAGTGTGTGAGGTGTGCTGTAGTTTGGGTGGTGTCTATTGTGTATAAGTGTGGGCATTTGTGTGTCTTGTGGTCTGGGAGGTGGAGGTGCTGGGTGATGTGGAGTGGTAGATTTGTATGTAGATTTGTTGGGGTGGTGTCTTTGGGTATGCTGGATGTTGTGGATGTTTGTGAGTCTGTGGGGTGGTGTATGTGGGTCTGCTGGATGTGGTGGATGTTTGTGTGTCTGTTGAGGTGGTGTCTGTGGGCATGCTGGATGTAGTGGATCTATCTGTGTTGTGTTTGTGTCTGTGGGTATGGTGGATGTGGTGTGTGAGTTTGTTGGGGTGTCTGGTAAAGTGGTGGCTGATGGAGTGTTTGAGGGGGTATGTTGAGTGCCAGTGTGTCTTGTGTGTTTGTGTCGATGTGTGCTGCTTGTGTGTTTTGAGGTGTGTGTGTGTGGATGTGTCTGTGTGCTTGGGACAGGTAGTGGAATAGGGGATTTGGATTGGGAAGAGAGAGGTGGCGGGGGAGGAATGTAGGGGGTGACTGACTGCCGTCAGTGACGAGGCCAGAGCCTGAAAAGAAAAGATCAATGTAGATCAGACATGGTACTATGACTGCCTTCAAGAAAAGCATTGGTCTGCTGAAGTTGGCTGGCCAACCCCTGGATTGTATTCACAATGGTAGTCTGTCCAACAGAGATGCTTCTCAGGAGGTCAGTAGCCTCCTTACTCGGGGCAGCAGGGATAACAGGGGCTGGGGTGAAGATGCCAGGGGCAAAGGAGACATCCACCCTCTTGGGTGAGTAGGCACGGCCAACTGGGAGAAGCAAGAGGGAGGATAGCAATAGAACTGGGGTGGTGAACAAAGATGATCTAGACATAGTTCCTGATGGGTCTGCCACCGCTAGAGAGTGGCCACTGAAGGTATAATCCAATGATGACGTCCTTCATTCTATCTCTTCCATGGCACTCCACTCACCCTCCGGGCCACTGGGTCCATCCTTGTCAGTGGTGTCATGGCTCGAAGTACCATGGCCAGATGCTTCCCCACTTGGTTGTGCCCTGTCTCCTTCACTTCCCTGGCCTGATGCTGCATATACAAAGAGGAAAAGGATCCCCACATGTTCCTGATCACACCTGAACAACAGCTGTGATTAGCAAACATTACCATGACATCAAGTAGGCCCCAGAAACAAACTACAGCAAAGTGCCTCCTACATGTCCCATACCATATGCATGCATGCCATCTGGTCTAAATGTAAGGCACACGCTTATAAGCAATTCCAAGACATTATTCACTTATATTGTGGATAGTCCATATAAAGTAACGTTCATTCATCAGATGACACTTAAGCTCCAGATCCAAACTCCAATTGGCTTGATTCAATTCGGCCTATGACAAAATGAAACTCCAGTCCTTCAGTGCAGTTCAGTAGATTTTAATCATCAGCCAACACGTGTTTTGTCCCGGGAAAGATCCCACTGACTTCGTCAGGGCTGGTAATCAATAAAATCTCAATAGAGTATATGTATCCAGCCTCTTCTGATTCTGAGTCCTTCAACTCTTCAAAAGTCTAAAGTAACTTAGTATCAGCACTTCCTGAGGGAAGTAAATCTCCATGTGCAGCAAGTACGCTGCCATAATATCGATTCAAAGGGAATCTTTCCATGTTTGACATCTGAACTGTCAACAGTTGCCCACAGGAAAATCAGGATCTCAAACAACTACAGTTGCATGGCTGAATGTGTGCAATCACAGTAACCATTGAACAAGTAGGAGACTACATCACCTTCAACGCTTTGCCTCATGGAGCATGCCTCATTTCCCTGTTGTAATACAATAGTAAGCCAATGCCAACTTAATTTCCACAGATCCCACACAAAGTCATGCAGACATCTATTTGTCACATACACAATAACACAATATGAAATGATGCTCCTAAAACCAGCCATGTTGCTGACAACAGTACAGTAGCCTGGAGAAGGTGACATGGAAATACTCATGTCACACTGGAAACATATCAACAATGTACACTCCACCATGTGAAATGTTTCCCTATGGAGTCATGGAGGTAGTACTAATGTTGTTCAGATATGGAACACATTTGGTTTGGAAATGTACACTGTAGACAAACTGCAAAATGTCAGTGAGATATATCACTAAAATGTATAACACAATGAATCACAAAGCCCCAGGGAAATCACCACTAATATCTAGCACCCTTTACAATGACAAACTCTGATTGCATCAGTAGATGCCATTAGGCCTTTGTATGTTGGAGAGGTCCAGAAGTTTGCAATTACATGTAGAAGGCCCTCAACATGTTTTGCCAGTGGGAAGCTACATCACTGTCTTCATGTTGGTCCTGCAAACCCAAATGGTTGTGTATGAATGGTTGTACCCATTACACATATGATTCCAACATAACTGCATGTCACTCCATGATGCATGCCAACTGTCAGGTGACAAACCTTACCCATTACCCGTGCTGTGCACTTTTCCACATGATGCCACATCAATGGCATGGAAATGCACACTGTGTGTAAAATGTCTAGACCTACCTGTCACGTCCCTTATTGGTACTGCAGTTGAACATGCCAAATGACAAGCTATGACAGCTGAGGGTATGTTTCAGTCAACAATCAATAGTGAAACACTCTTGTCTCAAGCACCACATGAAATGTAACCTCATTAGAAATGCCCTATTCCAAACAAATGCTGTCATGCACATGTATGTGAAGGAATACTGAAATCATACCATGAACACAGGTAGACCATGCACAAAACAGCAGTGTAAACATTTTGTTGAAAGAGAAAGGGACACATGGTAACATGTAGGCACAAAGAAAGTTGGCAACAGTGATGGCACATAAATCATGTCAGTGGAAATTCCCCACTTACCAAGGGAAATTAGTGATCTGTAGCTGACCCAAAGAACAATGTATGCTCTGTCACACGTATGATGGCCATCTTCACATTACATGCAGTAGTGAGGCACCAGCACTCATCACACACTGAAGACAAGTGTCCTCTAGGGGGGGGGCAGATGCCAATTTTCTCATTTGACCAGACACATGGCTGAGGATAGTGATCCATCACTTTTTTTTCTTTGGCCTGTAACACTGAAGAGTAGTGGTCTGTAGGTTAGAATTTACACCCAAACCAACAAACATTACTTGATTGATCAATGTACACAACCATGTGTTGTCCCTGGAGAGCAAATTGTTTGCAGATTTTACACAGTTCTGTCCTAGGTCCATGGGCCAATAGGCAAGGCGCATCAGTATGCACAACATTACATATCTACACAAACAGTTACTCATGTACTGTGTCACACATGGCTCATCGTCCAGAAGAGATGTCAGAACCTAACACATTAACTTGGCAATGTGACAGGTAGAAATATGCCCTGTACTCACCTCCATGTGGCTGTTGTGCTCCCCTCAAACCCCCATCAAGGTCTGGTTACACCACCGCCAGAATGAGGGCCATTAGGGGGGGTCATGGTCCAACCTGCGCCCCACCCACGTTGGAGGACAATCCAGCTGGACCTCCACAATCTTCCAGGCCCAGCGACTCAGGTTCTCCCACCTCTTGCAACAGTGGGGGCTCGCCGGTTGTGACCCTCCAGGGTCCGCATCTTCTGGGTGATGGATCCCCTTCTTCTGATTGGCGTTTACCTGCATGGATGCAGCAGACAAATCAAGCAATTAAAATCACATGTTTTTGCCGAAATAGTTGTCCCACACACATCAGAAACACAAAGAAAAAAATTGTCATTTTGTCAAAACACCGCAAGTGAAAAGCACACATGCCAATATTCTACAGGGACATGACTACATACTTTTGCCTCCATGTGCGGACTAACCCACTACCCTGCTCATAGCCTACAATGATTAAACAAGCCTACTCACATCAAGTAGTCCATGCTCAAGCAATATGTACTGTGTTGTGTGCCATAATGAAACACTACACGCCTCTGTGGCTTCTGAATGGTAAACTCCATAGGCCTGACTGGACCAACACATTCACACTCTCCGAGATTGACTTACTGCATACATTCCCTACAGGCAACTTCCATAGTACAGATTTGACCCTTACACTTGAGTAACAGTGAAAGGGCTGGCATGGTGAGTACAGAAAGTGTCTTCCTTGTGCATGTGTGGACATGTGTCCTACCAAATGCAAACTCCCACCACTTCAGGGGGAGTTCTGTGGTTTGTACCTGTACCACAGAATACTCATTTGGACATATGTGTCTAAACTATAGAGCTGGAATCCAACATACAAAGGTATGCATTGTTCAATTTCTGTCATGTAACCAGGCTACAGAGTCACATGTCATGGCTCCTCAGGAATCTACACCCTGTCTGCACTGTGGGTCTGTCATTTGTGCAATAAGCCTGTACAGGGCAATTATTACTTCTGTGAAGGTGACAACAGAGCTGTGGTAGTAAGGGATGGAAACTGCACATATGGGCTACGTCTGGCATGCACCTCTGTACCCATTCCCAATTTAGGCACTGGACTGAGGCATTCAGGGCACGTTTTGCCTCTAGAGCATCATATTGGTCACATGACAGGATCTGCTGATGTACAAGGAGTAGGCACGGTGCCACAGTTGCATAGCCACACAGCCTGGACTATGTCCCATACAGGGAGATAAATTTGACAGGCCCTGATCTCTGAAGTCTAAGCATACAGAACCTACATGACACTCACATTTCTATCACTTCCATAAATGATAGTACATCATGTGGCCATCAACAATGTGGCTTGTGGTTTGTGTGGCAACCTGAAGGGTAGAGTGAGTCATGATATGTCTTTCAGAGAACACCTTTGCAAGGCCAGATGTTGGTTGAAAGATCTGTGGCACTGTACGCATTGCTTACAAGATCCTCAAATGACTCAGACAAGATGCGTTCACCGCTCATGATGACATGCGCATACATATTGTCTAAAATATACAACCGTCATAATGAAATAAATGTCATTATATGGCAGTAAAGTCTTCTAGCCTAGTTATGTGCATCCAACATAAGGGAGATTTAGGACCCCAAAAAACATCACACAACACATTGTTCATGAACACAACATATAGTACAATACCTGCACCATGTACATCCCATTGATGCCACAAAGACTGCAACAACAGGCACACAAGATGTCTAACTGGCTCACAGGGGCACATTGTAGCCTGTGAGGAGGGAAAGGATGGTATTGAACAGAGTCAAGTGTGAACATGAGGTACTGACTTGCTCCTCTGGAGCGCCATGAAGCTGTCCTTATATGGGGAGAACCTCATTCACAAGCCTCTCCACCTCCTCTAGAGAGAAGGCAGGGGCCCAATCACCCACTGAAAGTGGCACAATTGCTCCCAGAGGCGGCACACAGCAGCTCAAGTAGTGGATGTGTTGCTGGCAGCAGTGTCAGAAGTCAAGTGAATCAATTTGCACAACATGGCGGTCACTTCTGCCACATATGCTGTCATCACCACTGATGGACACAGCCATTGGGCCGTGACCACCACAGGCAACAACCTTAGCCTAGGGCTGTGTCCGCTGTGGCTGGAACCACCTAGAGCACAGATGACTTCCGTGGACAGTCGCATGTGGTTCCAAATGTCCAGTGGAGTAGGTCAGGCATCTGCCATTTTAGCAGTCTGAAATACTGAATATGATTCGTAAATGGTGTCACACCTACAATACATGTGTTCGATCATTACAAACATCCTTATTCTGTCTTGTTAAGTAGGTCCTACTACCCAACAACCAGTGTAGTGTGTTGCAGGCCACAGATGGTATATGACGGCGGTGCTCCGTCCACTACCACCAACGGTATTTGTTTGGTGGTCAGAATTTGAGGGGCCATTATGTAGCAGATAGTTGGGTCTTGCCCGAATTCATGTTGTGGACATGTGTTGACAGCCATTGTGGTCACATGTGACCCTTGTGTAGTTGCCAGCTGGGATGTGTACTGTGTTTCATGTCTATCCAGTCAGAAATGCTTTGTCACATGATATTGTTGGCATGCATCATGTAAGTTCCTGTGGATACACTGACTAATGTTCCACATCATGTCTTATCACACATAGGTACCCTGGGAGAGGGAGGATGTGACAACCTCCTGTCTATCCTCGACTGCCAGACCTTCAGACCATGGAGGAATGCCACATAATCCAGTTATACGTCCTGGATAGGCAAAAAAAGTGGACTTATGTCAACAGTTGGAGGCAGATCTGATGCAAACTAACAGTAATCCAACCTGCATACCACCCATTGTACAAATCATGTCAGTATTGCACTTCCTGGCCACAAGGTCCTTCCCACATACATTGGCGCTATCTGCTGGTATGTCCCAACCTATGTTCAGTATGGTTTTGAAGGATTTTCTCTAAGCAATGTTGAAACACATTGACAGCTATATCAGGTTCCCTATACATGAGGATTTAGCCAAATGTAAGAGATGACTTTTATGGTTTTGCCAGCCTTCCGTATGTGGTGGGGGCCATTTATGGCACACATGTTCACTTGGTGCCACCGGAGGCCACTGAACAAGTCTATCGCAACTGAAAGAACTTCCATTCCAACAACATGCAAGTTGTCTGTGTGGCAGATCTCTACATCTCAAATGTGTGTGTGCCCATTATCCTGGATCAGCCCATGATTCCTTCATAATGTGGAACAGCACCATACCCCAGCTGATGTCACAACTGCACCCAGAGAGGGCCTGGATGGTTGGTAAGTCATATCTGTCCTGACTGGGTATGAGCAATCTCAGATGCTACAATCATGAAGTGAGTGGCTCACTGTTGCATTTATGTCCCATTCCTTAACTGGAGAGTCAGCATATCCAAACCGTCCTTGGTTGTTGACACCACTAAGCAATCCAATTATGCCAGGGGTAGTCCGCTTCAATGAGGCCCATGGAAGAACACAGTGGGCAGTGGAGCGGGCTTTTGGGCTCCTGAAGGCCAGAGTCTGGTGTCTCGACAAGACTGGTGGAGCCCTCATCTACTCACCCAGGAAAGTGTGTCAGATCACTGTGGCATGCTGCATGTTCCACACATCGCCCTGCGGAGGAATATCACGTACATTCTAGAGGAAGGCAAGCCTATAGTGCCACCAGGTGAGAATCCTGAAGTGCCAACTGAGGATGACAGTGGTAAAGTGGAGGAACTGACTTGCGAGAAGATCTCATCCACAGCTATTTCTCCTGAGTGTATGTCAAGTGATGTCATGACTGTGACTGTACAATGAACTGTAGTTGTAAGAATGTGTAGAGTTGAGTGTTTTGGATACAGCTAGGGAGCTGATACGCTGCAATAATCAGCAAAAGGCTGCTTGATAAGATAGCTTCTGACACATCTCGACCTTGATGATGTTGCTTTGTTTGTGTCAGCTTCCTTTCAATGTACTTTGTTTTCTAGATGCTTGCAATGTGACTTGTGCCATATGTACCATTTAAAGCCTATGCTCTTTGTTTTGTTCATTGTACCGGTACCTTCACTATGACATCTTCATGTGGTTATGATATGACTTCCAGACAACAGTTTTGCAAGGCCAGATGTCGGTCGAAAGATCTGTGGCACTGCACACATTGATTACAAGATCCTGAAATGACTCACACAAGATGCATACACAGCTCATGCTGTCATGCACATACATGCTGTCTAACATATACAACCATCATAAAGAAAGGAATGCCATTGGCAGGTATGTGATGCTGTTCTGGTGTACGAAGTGGACATGAATTTTTCCAGGTAATGTAGGTCACAGAGTTTGGGTGTATGAGACCTCTGCCAAAACAGCTTGCACAGTGCTTGGGTGGAAGGTCAGAAGTGTCATTCAACTTGTTTTGTGTTGTGTGGTGGGCCTGATACATCATGTGTATCATCATGTGGTCATAGAATATGTAGTCTGAGACCACAACCAAGTCATTTTTCCTTCACAATGGCTAAATGTATGACCTGGATGAAGCTGTAGATATGTTTCATCATTGTAGGCCACAGTGTCTGTGCCACAATACTGACATATGTTTATGTCAGACCACCAGATGCATGGGCATTGGCTTATGATGGCCCTTTGATCAGGGACTGTTGTACTGCCATCTGTCTCTATCTCGGATTATGAGATGTTGAATTACTTTGGTGCGGTATGTAATAAGGCCAAGCTGATGGCATCAACCACATCAATGTTTCCCTATTCCACAGGACAATATCTGACAAATCCCTTCCTTCCGTGGTCTGGGGGTCTGTACCTGTCAATATGTTCATTTAATTAGTATGAGACAATCATTCATGATGTCCAATAGTCCTGATATATTGACAGCCTATGTGCTGAACATTGCAATAAAATATTTAGTTTGGGCAGACACTTGTATGCATGTGTTTGTATGGGAGGGTTGTAATCCAGAGTTGGACACTATGTACATGCAAAATATCCCTGCTTGAACAAGTACCTTGGATCATCATTATATGTTTCACATGGTCTGACATATCTACATGGCTAAATATGACATCAAAATCAGCAGTGAATGGAGATTTTATTGGACAGGTATGATTAACATGAAATATACATGAAAATTCAAATGTGAGGTGGTCAGTCATGGTTGAATGAAATAATTGGAGCAGATGTCACACCATTGGGAATCCAAAGTCCAGAGTACTCCTCCCATTGGAAATGGTAGGTGGCTCAGGATCAGTCCAGATTGAATGTGTAACACACAAAGGAGGTCCTTAAGGAAGAGGGTTATTGCTGGCAGCGGTTGGTGTCTTGCCATCCGTACTTCCTGGATTCGTTGCTGGATGTTCCCTCTTGCATCGGAGGGGATCTGCTGCTACAGAGGCAGGGGTGTCCTGGCCTTGTTCCTCTGGCAGGGCCTCCCTTCCTGTGGCTGATACCAATGTTGATTGGCCTGCTGTTAATGAGCCAAAGTAAGGGGTAGACTGGTGCTGAAAAGCCCTACTCAGGGTGGTGTGTATGTCCCTCAACACCCCTGTTAGGGAGGCCATGTTGGTATTGTGGGCCTTCATCTGTTCACACATGTCCCTATGGATGTCCCTCTATAGCTGCTTGATTTCACGGAGGTCAGTCAGCACCTGGCCCACCACCACTTGGGACTTCTGATAGGCCCCAAGACGTGGGTGATGGTGTCCTGGTCTAGAGCAGCCCCAGGGACCTCACTCCGCAGACCAACAGCATCCCTCCCACGCACCCTACCCCTATTGGCCTGTGCTCTCTCCAACTTGTTCCTGGGCCCTCAGTGTCTGAAGTGTGGCACTGCACAATGCTGATTCTTTTGTCATAGGCAAACACTGATTGTGTGTGTGCAGCATGACATAGGCTTGTATCATGGATTACGTCTCGTTGGACTGGATGAGTGTCCAAAGTACTACCTTCATAGTGGTGGAAGACCTGCCAATCTTAAGGAAATCTTCACTGTGTGATGAGGCCTTGGCGGGGGTGAGATCTTGGCCCTCATTACAACCCTGGCGGTCGGTGAGAAAGCAGCGATAATACCGCCAACAGGCTGGCAGTAAAAAAAATTGAATTATGACCACGGCGGAAACCGGCAACACAGACAGCCACTTTAACACTCCGACTGCTACGGTGGTAGCAACAAACACCGCGGCGGTAACCGCCAACAACCAGGCAGAAGTCAAAGTACTGCCCACAGTATTACAAAACACTAATCCGCCACCTTTTCCGGGTCAGTACCAACGCCATCAAAACACAGCGGAAACAGTACACTGAAGGGAAACAACTCACCTCTGGACACCAAGTGAACAACCACGACGCCATGGAGCCCGAACTACAGGTGTTCCCCATGCTGGTCTACCTCCTCCTACACCAGAAATACCAATGCCGATGAAGACGACCATGGTGAGTACCACCCCTAGCACACCGGGGAGGAAAAAGAGAGTGATACCCACATGCAACACCCCCACCCCCACCCCAACACCATACACACAAACAGATGCAGTAACATTACATATCCACCCCGTACCCCTCAGGAATAATGCAAGGACAAAAGGAAGTGATTGAAGTGAATGTAATAAGATCAAAATCCTGAAAAACCTCCTCAAATTATATACAGTATTTACATATATACAAATGGAGGGGCACTGCCCAGTCCATAATGTCCGTGGGCCACAGGGCCATATCACATAGGCCAAGGCCCCACTTGCCTCATGCCTCAATACGGAGAGAACACTGCTGGGGCATCACGTCGAAAATACACAGGCACCTCAGGGGAATGGGGAATGGGGGGGGCACCTCAGCCGGAAGGTAGTACAACACCACTGGTCCCCGAGGGGGCTACATGCCATGTTTGATATCCTGGGGAGTGCAAAGCCACAGTCTCTCAAGTGGGTGGTTTGCCCACTGCTTGGTCCTGGAGAGTGCAAAGCCACAGTCTCTCAAGTGGGTGGTTTGCCCACTGCTTGGTCCTGGGGAGTGCAAGGCCACAGTCTTTCTAGTGGGTTGCTTCTTCCACTGGTTCTGTAGGGGGTCTTGTGCCCAGTGTTCTTCATCCTGTCAAGGAGAGAGTTTAGTAGATGCCCTCTTCTACTGGTTCTGGAGGGGGCCTTGTGTCCAGTGTGCTTCATCCTGGCAAGGATGGGGTGAGTGGATGCATTCTTCCACTGGTTCTGGAGGGGGCCTTGTGCCCAGTGTGCTTCATCCTGGCAAGGAGGGGGTGAGTTGATGCCTTCTTCCACTGGTTCTGGAGGGGGCCTTGTGCCCAGTGTGCTTAATCCTGGCAAGGAGAGGGTGAGTGGATGGCTTCTTCCACTGGTTCTGGAGGGGGATCTGTGCCCAGTGATGCAGATCTTGGGGAGTGCAAGGTCACAGTCTCTCACCTGGGCGTCAGACCCACGAGATTTGCAGTGGTCAGGATGCATGACACTCCATGGAGGCTGGACTACAGTCCATCCGCTGGTGGCGACGGCTGCACTGTGGTGGCAGTGCCGGTGCTGGTGGCGGTGCTGTCTGTGTTGGGGGAGGCTCCAGCCCTTCCCCTGCAGCCTTGGACGGCTGCCCACAGGGGCAGCTGCTGCTGCCAGTGATGCTGGTGGCAGTGCTGGTGGCGGTGCTGGTGGTGGTGATGTCAGTGGTGGGGGGGCTCCAGCCCTTCCTCTGCAGCCTCAGACGGCTGAAGTGCCATGGTCAGTGTTGTGGGCTCAGATTCAGCTCCAGCACCAGGCCTACTATCCATCCTGCCTGCAGTGGCCGACCCTTTGCCCTTGGCCTTGGCAGCTGGTGGTCCCTTCTTGCCCTTGGCAGCTGCTAGTGCCTCCTTTCCCTTGGCAGCTGGTGGTCCCTTCTTGCTCTTGGCAGCTGCTGGTGCCTCCTTACCCTTGGCAGCTGCAGGTGCCTCCTTGCCCTTGGGAGCTGGTGGTCCCTCCTTGCCCTTGGCAGCTGGTGGTCCCTTCTTGCCCCTGGTAGCTGGTGCAGGCACACTGGCAGTGCTGATGGGTGTCTCCTTGGAGCCTCTGACACCAGCAGTAGCTGCTGAAACTACAATGGCCGTGGACTGGGTGGCTGAGGTGCTGGCCTGGTTTCTGCCCACCCTGGCCCGAAGTGAAGGACAGGGGGGAGGGGCAGGGAAGAGGTCAAGGGTGGAGAGGAAAAGCTTCTTAGGGACACTAGGGCAGGAAGAGGGTGAAGGTTTGGGAGTGGCGGAAGAGAGAGTGGTGGTTGGAGGTGTCTGACTGCTGTGTTTGGGTGCAGGTGCATGGGCTGGATGCTGTTGTGAGGTGGATGGCTGTTGGGTGTCTGAGTGCTTGCGTTTGGATACTTTGGGAGGAGGGGGCACAGACACAGTGGGAGAGGACACAGGAGAAGTGTGCATGGATTTGGGGGTGGTGACTGCCAGTCAGGGGTGTGTACTGATAGGCGTGATGGTGATGGAGGTAGTGGATGAAGATGTAGTGCATGCAGGTGTGAGTGGAGACGCTACTGGGAGGGAGGTGGACGAGGAGGAGGAGGGGGACACAGTGGAGGCAATGGATGTTGGCATGTCTGCATCTAGATGGTGTTTGTGTGAGTGTCTGTGAGTGTCTGTGTGATGATGTGTGGTGCTTGTGTTTGCCTGAGCCACTCCTGTGTGTTGTTTTGGGTGCATGCTGGTCTGATGGTGTGCCTGGGATAGGTTGGGGTTGATGGGAATGGGACTGGGGTAGAGGAAGTTGGAGGGGGAGGCTAGAGACATGAACAATGGCTGCCATCAGGGAGGAGGCCAGAGCCTGGAATGATCTCTGTTGGGCCGCCACGCCAGATTGAATGCCCTCCAGGTATGCATTTTTTTGTTGCAAATGCCCTGCCAGCCCCTGGATGGCGTTCACTATGGTTGACTGCCCAACAGAGATGGATCGCAGGAGGTCAATAGCCTCCTTACTCAGGGCAGCATGGCTGACCGGGGCAGGGCCTGAGGTGCCTGGGACGAAGGAGATGCTACTGAGAGGGCGGTGCTGGTACGGGGGTGGTGGCTGTACCTGTAGTTGGGGTGGGCACAGAGGTGTCCACCACCACCTGGGAGCTTCCATCGGAGGAGGTATCACAGTCAGAACTGACCCCTCTAGTCTTCGCCATGGTGCTCCCCTCACTCTCCATCCCACTGGTGCCCTCACCATCAGTGGATTCGGCCTCATGAACCATGTGTGATGCAGGTCCCTCCGTCACCGGTCCCTCTGCTCCTCCGCCAGATGATGCTAATGCACATAAGGACAGGGTGACAAAACAAAAAGGGGGGAAGAGACAGAGGATACACTTGGTCAATGCCAGCAACAACACCACTGTTGGCACAACACAACACACAGGGAACAGCCCTATGCACTAAGCAATGCACTACCAGTCACAATGCTAGTCACCAGGCCATGCAGAATAATGCCTAACGCCAATAGCAGCTTACCAGAGACCCACTGATCCCTGCCCAGTAGTGGATGCCCACTAGCATGTTTGGGGTTGGAGTGCTACAGACCCTGCCCAACATGGAACCTACCCTGCAATGTCCAACCTGGCCTAGGGACACCTACAGGCCCACATCCCCCACCCAGAGAACACCCCACCATGCACAATTTGCAGAATTGGTAAATGTACTCACCCCCTTGTGGCTGCTGTGATGCCCTCAAGCGCCAATCCAACTCCGGATAGGCCACTGCCAGTATGCGGAACATCAGGGGGGTCAGGGTTCGACGGGCACCCCTTCCTTGTTGGGAGGCCATCCCCAGCTGGGCCTCCGCTGTCTTCCTTGCCCAGCGTCTCAGGTCCTCCCACCATTTGTGACAGTGGTTGCTCTGCCTGTCGTATGCCCCCAGGGTCCGCACATCCTTGGTGATGGCACGCCATATACCCTTTTTCTGATATGCGCTGACCTGCAGAAAAAAGATGATACAAGAAGGGATCAGTCATACCTTCTGACTTGTTACACCCATGGCCCACCATATCCCTCCCATCCCCTTACGCACATACATTGACCACCATACATGCAGCATGTGCCCAGGACCCTTCAACCACCCCTTCTTTACACAAGGCCTTCACACATAGCACTCCATGCATTCATGCCCCATGCATCGTGCACACAGTGTACACACCTGTTGGTCTGAAGGCCCATAAAGCAATCGGTACTGGGGTAGGACCCCATCCACCAGTCTCTCCAACTCCGCAGCAGTGAAGGCAGGGGCCCTTTCCCCAAAGGCTCGAGCCATGGTCGCTTCCAGACACAGGTCACAGCAGCACTTGCAGTGTAGGTCCTCTACTGTTGAAGATCAGGTAGCAAGTGAGTGAACAGATAGAAAATGGCAGTCACGTCCATGGTGGTGAGTACCATCACCACCGGCGTACATCACCATTGGCTGCTGTACCCCATAGGGCCCAATGATAACCAATGAGGAGTTGCACGGTGGTCCTCTTCCGCCTCCTGCAACAGCGCACAACGTCAGTGGAATTACCTAATTTCCACCTGTCCCTCCACACAGGACAGGCTTCCGCCATTTCAGTGGGGTGGGGCAAACCATGGCACATAACTGCGTCACAGCAGACATAAGCATATTTAGGGACTACACGTAAACATACTGTTTCTGTCACAACATGCAATACATTTTACTCTGAGTATATTTATGAAAATGACCTGCTGCTCACTGTTTTGTCCCCTAGATTACAACTGCTGAGGATGATTAGGAGATAGAAACATCTCCCCGTGTACAGGCCCCTGGTGGACTTGGCAACAATGGAGGACAGGCACATTATCCTCACCTACAGACTTGGTAGGGCCACAATTCAAGAGCTGTATGCCCAATTGGAGCCAGACCTGATCTCAGCTATCCGTCAGCCCACTGGGATCCCCCCTCTTGTGCAAGTGCTATCAGTGCTACATTTCTTGGCATCTGGCTCGTTCCAAGTGACAGTGGCCATGGTGGTAGGGATGTCACAGCCAATGTTCTCAATAGTGCTGACCAGAGTGTTGTCTGCCCTGATTAAACACATGTGCAGCTACATCATTTTACCCCAGGTGGTGGATTTGGCCACAGTGAAAGCTGACTTCTATGTAATGAGGCATATCCCCAACATCATTGGAGCAATTGATGGTACACATATTGCCTTTGTCCCCTCCCCCAGGAGAAATGAACAGGTGTTCAGAAATCAATAGAGCTTTCACTTGATGAATGTGCAGATAGTGTGCCTGGTGGACCAGTACATCTCCCATGTCAATGCAAAAGATCCAGGGTCAGTGCATGATGCGTTTATCATGAGGAATAGCAGCATCCCATATGTGATGGCTCAACTCCAGAGGCACCGGGTGTGGCTAATAGGTGAGCCCGTGGTCTCCACCCAGTGTATGTTGGTATATGGGTGTGGGCCTGGCCCTAAGGTTGAGTGTGTGGCTAACAGGTATCCCTCGATATTTGCACGTGACTCTGGTTACCCCTACCTCTCATGGCTACTGACCCCTGTGAGGAATGTCAGCACAAGGGCAGAGGAACGTTACAATGAGGCACATGGGCGAACAAGAAGAATTATTGAGCGGACCTTTGGCCTCCTGAAGACCAGGTTCTGGTGCCTCCATCTGACAGGTGGATCCCTGTGCTACTCACCAAAGAAGGTGTGCCAGATCATCGTGGCATGTTGCCTGTTGCACAGCCTTGCCTTGAGACGCCAGGTGCCTTTTCTGCAGGAGGATGGGGCTGGTGATCGGCATGTGGCAGCGGTGGAGCCTGTGGACAGTGACGAAGAGGAGGCAGAGGATGAGGATGTGGACAACAGAACAACTATCATTCGACAGTACTTCCAGTGACACACAGGTAAGACACTGTAACTTCACCTTCCATTGCTGTTTTGAGTAATGAGTTTTCTCTGGCAGGCTGCTATTCCCACTACTATGGCCACTTACTGTACCCTTTGGCATGTCTATTCACAGATATTTGTGCCCTACTCTGGCTCCTGGTGTATTGACTGCAGCACATTACATGTCATACCTATGTATATATGACTGTACAGTATAACTTCAATGTCTACAGATTGTTAAACAAATACATCCTTAAATCATTTGACATACTCCATACTTGTATTTTTTCAAAGGATGTTTATTTAGGTGCTGAGAAGTAAATGGGGATGTGCAATGGGTTGGGGTGATGGTGGGGGAAAGTCCAGGATAGATTGCAGTATATTGGTATCACAGGTGCATTGTCCAATAAGGGAATAGGAAGGGGAGCAATGGAGGTTCAAGGTGGACAGGGTAACAGAGTGGGACACAAGGGTGACAATCAGGAGAGTCTTATTTCCTGGCGGGGTCTTGGCAATGTTCTCTGGCTTCTGCCTGGATCGCAGGGGCTGTTTGGGGGGTGGTTCTCCTTCTGCAGGGGGTGGGGTGATGGTTGCCTGTTGTTCCTGTGGTGAGGCCTCCTGTCCACTAGCGTTGGCGGAGGGGGAAGGCTGTTCATCTTTGTGGCTAGCGTTGGTGTGCCACTGCCTCCCTCATGGTGTAAGCCATGTCAGCCAGCACCCCTGCAATGGTGACCAGGGTTGTGTTTATGTCCTTCAAATCCTCCCTGATCCCCAAGAACTGTCTCCTGGCATTGGTGGTATGCTCCCAGGATGTTGGTGAGTGCCTCGTGGAAAGTCGGTTCCCTGGGCCTGTCCTCCCCTTGTCGCATAGCAGTCCTCCCGCTTCCCTGTTGTCCTGTGCCTCTGTCCCCTAAACAGTGTGCCCACTGACCCCTGGTCCTTGCTCGTCCAGTGTTTGTGGGGTGTCCTGGGGTGCCTGTAGTGGTGGACACACTGCTGACTGACGTGTCCTGGGGACAGTGGTATGGGCCAGCTGGGTGGGTGCTGTGGTGGTGGTGTTTCCTGAGGGGGGAGGGTCAGTGGTGGTATGGGACTGTGCCTGGGTAACTGACTGTCTGGAAGTCCCTGATGGGCCAGGTTGGTTATCTTGATCCAGGCGTGCAGAGCTGCTGTCATCACTGTGGGCCTCTTCTGGGCGGGGACTGGATGTTTCTGGCACCTCCTCTCTGGTGATGTTGTGTGGGGGACCTGTGGGGATGTAAATGTAGTGTTATAGTTTCTGCATGTGTCATCTTGTGCATGGGTATGTTGCCCTCTATAGTTGATATTGCCATGGCAGATTAGCCTTAGTGTGATTTGTTGTTTGGTGGGCTAGGTGATTGTCTCTAGTGTGCATGCAGTGGTGATGGTTGTCCATGCAGGTCTGTGATTGGTGTCCATGCATTGGTGGTGCATGCAGGGCTTGAGTTTGGGATGAGTGGGGTGTGATGGTGGGGAGTATGTGAGGTGGTGGAGTTATGGGGTGAGGGTAGGGGTTTGTGATGGCATGCAGGTGGGGGGGTGATAGTAATAGAGAATTGACTTACCAGAGTCCAGTCCTCCTGCTACTCCTGCCAGGCCCTCAGGATGCATGATTGACAAGACTTGCTCCTCCCATGTTGTTAGTTGTGGGGGAGGAGGTGGGGGTCCACCGCCAGTCCTCTGTACAGCTATCTGGTGTCTTGCTGCCACGGAACGCACCTTCCCCCGTAGGTTATTCCACCTCTTCCTGATGTCATCCCCTGTTCTGGGGTGCTGTCTCACGGCATTGACCCTGTCCATGATTCTCTGCCATAGCTCCATCTTCCTAGCAATGGATGTCTGCTGCACCTGTGATCCAAATATCTGTGGCTCTACCCGGATGATTTCCTCCACCATGACCCTTAGCTCCTCCTCTGAGAACTTGGGGTGTCGTTGTGGTGCCATGGGTGTAATGTGAGTGGTGTGTGTGAGGTGATGTGTTGGGGTGTGTGCTGTGACGTGTGTGGGTGGTGTACGGGTGATGGTGTTCTGTGTCTCTGGTTCTGTGGGTGCTTTTGGTGTCTCTATCTCTCAGTAGTGAAATATTTTAAGGTCGTAAAGGATTGTGGGTATTGTGGGTGTGCGTTTTATAGTGTTGTGGGTGTGGTGTGTGTATGTGTGTCAGGTGTGGGTAGTTTGAATTGTCCTATGTGGTGTAGTTTTGTTTGAGTGTGTGTATTTTGAGCGTGGTGGTATGTACCGCCAATGGTTTACTGCAGTTGAATGTCCACTGCGGTGATTCATGGGTCATAATGCTGTGGGCATAGTTCTGTTGGCGTAACGGTGTGGGTTTTGGTACTGCCAGTTTATCACTGACCTTTGGGCTGGCGGACTTGTGTGTGTGTCTGTATAGTGACAGAATTCTATGTGTGGGTCATAATAAGGGAATCGGTGTACCGCCACGGTCACGGTATGTTGGTGGCAGTCAGCATGGTGGTAAGCAGCACTTACCGCCGGGGTCATAATGACCCCCCTTGTGCCTAGAACTATTTAGGAGTTACTTCTGTGCCATTCCTCACCAAAACCTCAACAACTAAAAACAAGCCTGCTGAGGATGGAGCCAATGTCCAGGGGTGTATTCACACCCATAATCGACATCTGCTTTTTAAAAGACTCCGAAAACAAAACTAGCTGGAAATCCACTCTTTGCAGTTGTTTCTAGCTTGTTTTTCCTGCCACTGCGTGATATCAGCTCCTCACCGGGTGACTGTGTGAAGGAAACCGATATCGTGTGACACATGGTGGCACCATATGAGTTGGCAGGTTCGTGGTGGAAGGCTACTGCCTTCACCAGGCATTAAACAGCACAAGTGCTGTGGCAGCAGCATTCCATGCAGTGATCAGTAGTAGTGAGCAGAACCATTTTGTTCTGTGTCACTGGAGTGAGGCCGACAGGCTCACTCAACTTTTTCAAAAGTTCTGCTGTAATGTACTTAACTCACTCTTGGCCTATATCAGGTAGATATGGAGTGCTGCGCAGCACAGGAGTGGTGACTCTCCGTTGGATGTCTATGTGATTGGGAAGGGTACAGTACAGTCATAGAGCAGTACTTTGTAATACATGTGTGATTAGTGAATGTGTTGAGTGTATGTAAGTCTGGGAGGAGTACATGACATGAAAGATGTAGTGCTGAACAGTGTGTATGCAATGAGAGCAAGGGCTGTGCAGCGAGCACCTGGTGAGTGTATGTGCTGACAGGCATAGTACACCCTGGTTATGTAATGTTATAATTGCTTATATAGCGCTTAAACTGCCCATAGGCCTCGTAGCACTCACCCTGTAACACAGAATCGCAATAGTGCACAACAGCACATGAATTCAGACTCTAAATATCCAAGTTTCTAAGGCTTTCCGGAAGGAGATTTCTTGAGATCTTGATCTGATGTTATAAGGCAATCTATTCCAGAGTTTGGCTCCTTGATAGGCCAACAACCTTCCTCCCCACCTTGCTTTTTTCACTTCTGGAACTATAGCTAACATAGCTGAGGAAGATCTCAGCGGTCTGCTCGGTACATAAAAAGAGGCTACTGTTCTAAGCAAATCAGGACCTTGATTATATAATGCTCTGTGGATGTGGCATAGTGCCTTGAATTGAATCCTCTTGGCTACTGGGAGCCAATGTAGCGATGGTTAAATATGGAAAAGCTTCAGTGCTGAATAGTGCACACAGACTGTGGCCCCGATTCACAAAGAGCCACAGCACTTGTGGCGAATTCTTTTGAGTTGCAGCGGGATCTCCGCAGAGCAGATTGCCACCGTGGAGATCCTGCCACAACTGAGGAGGCTCCACATGAGTGAAGAGGCTGTTTGTGAATTGAGACCTGAATGTGCATGCAGAAAGCATGCATATGTATAATGGTACAATGCATGGAAGAACTAGTGCAGGATAGTATGTGTGATGTGAGTGTACACTGAGTTAGCGTGCCTGCAATGGTAGAGTATGTGGAGGAACGTGGGTGCCATTTTGGGCAGCCTAAGCATGAAGACATGAGGAGGAAAGGAACCTTGCCAGACAGATTTGTGTATTGCTGCATTCCTCTGAGGTGGGTGAGACACACATTGGAGAGAAACGACTGCTCTTTGATTCAGTGATAGATCACAGGGAAAGGGCCTGTACACATCTCAGGAAGAGAGATGGGGCTGATAAGGCAATCATAAAGAGTACGGCTTGGGTCTGGGATTAAACTGTTGATGTATGTATCTCTGAGGCTGACATTTAAGTGTGATCTGTGGTCACTGCCATGAATTGTGAATTGTGTTGGGGGACAATCAGCTTTGGAGGCTTGCCTGCTGTGGAAAGAAGAAAGAGAGAAGTTTTCACTTTAAAAGAAGCAGAACATAAAACTTCAAAGACTCAGACCCTAAATCACATTTGCTGTCTGGAAAAGGACTATAGGGAGGAGAGGTTGAGTCCCTCAGAAATTGTCATCTGCCAAACAGCCAGACTGGATGTGTGAAAAGGCAAGAAAGCAAGACGTCTGCCTGTGACCACGACTGTGGGCAAAGGCCTACTAGTCTCCCTGTTGGGAGAGGGGGCATAACCCAGGGAAACCAAGATCACCTACCCTGGAGCTTGCTGCACCCACTTCTGCCTGCTTGCCAAGACCAAAGTGTCCTGTGAGGAAGAGGAGAGCATTGGAGGATGTGAAGTCCAGTGGAGAGCCATACTGTGAGGACACCCTGTGTGAGGTATGAGAATTCAGCTGTGCACCAATTGCACCGATTGGGCCATAGCCCATGTGCAGGACTGTTTTTGAGGGGCCCCACATGCCAGAAGAGAGCTGCCATAAACTGAGCCGAATATCATAGCCTCATTGTTGTGACCCTGTATGCAAGAGGGGGCCACAGTTGAAGTAGTTGTGTGAACAGCATGCCAGGACTTTTAAGTGCCTTAGTGGTGACCCAGTATGCTAAGAGGGACCACTATGGTGTGGGTGATTGTACCTGAAAAGCCTACATTGCATCTGAAAGGTACCACACATACCTGTGTGCCAGGAGGGGCAGTCAGGACCAAATCAGCAGACATTTGGACTGGAATGAGGCTGTGACCACCCGGTCTAGCTGCACAGCTAGCTGTGCCCTGACTGAGTCCCAAAGACCAATAGGATATTGAGAAGGATGACACACCGGCGCAGGATTGTACTCAGGAGCTGAAGTATTGAATTCCTCCTGGTAGGGAGAACTTGACTTGCTGTGTCTCTTCAAGCTAGAAACTGCTCCAATCGCTGGATAGGATAGGCCATGCCACTCTGAAGAGTGAGCCTGTTCCTGCCTGATGTTGCCGCATGTACTGTGAGCAGCCCGGCTTCTCCTATCTGATCTCACAAGTGACAGTTGTCAGGGCACCTGCTTTAACGGTGAATGCTTCTGTGCTGCAGGAGCAGGTAAGACTTGAATTGGGCCTGCGTGCCCCATGAGATTTGCTGCTGTAGGTGCTACAGCGCTGAAAACACTTTTGATTAAAATCCTGAAGAGTCAAAGGGAACTCATGAGTACAGTCTAATAATGTGCATTCCCTGGATGTGGCTGCCTGTGAATGGTGAATAGTCTCAAACACATTACATGGAGGAGGTTGGGACCGGGAGTTTCCTGACAACTGCTAGAGCCACGACCTCAAGGAGGATTGTGCTGTTGCTTCTAAATGTCGTATTTCTTTGCATGTGTAGAGTTAGGAATAAAATACTACTTTTTTCTTATAAAAGCAAGTATTTGGCAGGACATTGATTAATTGTTCATACTGTTTGCACTCTGATTTATAAGTTGTATTCACTAACTTGTGCCTACATTCCCCTGAGGGAGTCTTGACTCCTTAAACACAGCTACCACTGACAGTCAAGTGCAGAAGGGGTAATTGGCCTAGTTGAGCAGGATCCAGAGTAGGTCAGGCCCTGGGACATCGGGAATAAAATGCCTCAATCACCACAGTTGAGTCCCTGCATGCCCCCTGGTCTTCTCAAAGGGGTTCTGACAGACAAAACAACATAAATTATCTAGCCATCTAAGACACTTTTACAGCATTACAATGGCATGTGTTTACCACTAAAAGCCCAGCTCAGGCAGCAGAATAAATAAAGAAAATGATCATAGCCGGTTGGAGAGGAAGCACTTTTTGTGAAAGCACACAACTCCTGTACTCCTGGCTCCTAACATGTGAGCAGTCAAAACCCCTCTACAGCGATGCTCACATAATTGCCAGCAACCTCTTCTCCTTCAGCATGTAACAGGGTCTTGTGACTCCAGACCCAGAATTATCAGGTGTGGAGTTTGCAGATCTTATAAATTCAAGCCATGAATCATTCAAATCTGCAGGTGGCCAAATTCCATCCATTTTTTGTGAAAATAAATGCGAAAAAGGGGTCCTTATTTTCAGAGAGGGTTAGTCACATAACTTAATCATTTGGTAGAGGTAGAGGTATTATGTATTATGTGCATACTTACATGCACATCTTTTTTAAACTATCCTAGGTAGTTATGAATTATTACAGGACACAGCACCATCTGGAGAAGCTGTATGGCACTGTAGTTAGTTTCTGAAATTATTAGAGTCCAGGTCTTCCATTAGTTATCATCCTGACATGGACACAATCCATCCACCTACATATTGATATGGCATGGGAGATACCTGGGGAGGAACCAGGGACCCTGCCACTGATGCATTTCTTCACACTGCAGCTGAAGTAGGTGTTTGAGCGGCAACAGCATCTCTCTGCCCTCAAGACATTTCATACACAATCGGTAGGATCCATGTATTGAAATTCCATCATTCTGACAACATCTTCACATCAAAGCTTCATTGAAGTTGAAGATGCTCCTAAATATACTTCCTGCTGGGTCATAGTCTGTGGTGATTCCAGTGGCATGTTAATTTGAGGAAACTTTTTCATGAATTTTACCTCTTCTAGGTAGTCAAGTTTTCAATTGTGTTTTTTATTACCATTCAGCAGCAGAAAATGAAATTTTGCAATACAAATAAATGTTAAAACATGAAAAAGAAGACAACATATTAGGGAAAAGAAAAAAAGGCAATTTAAGTAAATGTCCAAATCCTTAGAGCAATGTAAATGGCCATGCAAAAAAGGACATAGCTCATAGCCACTAGGGCTAACGTTTGGTCACAAGGTTATCAGTGTTTGTTTCTTTGGCATTGAAGCATTTAGTCCTCACTTTTCTTCATCACCTCAACAGAAAATGTAATCTGCTGTATGTAGATAATGGCAGTCAGCATTCATGATTTTGTGGAACTCCAATTCCTACCTTTTGGTCTTCCTCATCAGAAGAGATAGAGCTTGATTTAGGATTTCTCGTAGGGAACTCCTTCACAAACCTGATAGTAGATAATGGAATCGCAATACAGTGGATGGGATATCCGTCACATTTGTGATGGAGTATTCCCCTGCCGCCAAGACCTAAATCAAGCCCATAGTCCGTTTGTGCTCAGAATGTTTCCCATTTATTGTTCCAGTGAGGCCAGGGACCTATTCTATCACTTCATTTCCACTAATGTCAGTTTTGGATGGGTTTCATGTGTAATTGATTAGATGGGCAAAAATTGGATGAGTCTTAGAGGAATTCTGAAAGTTTGACAGTTTTCGCAGGTGATCTGAATGGCAGATGGTAGCAAAAGGCTTTAGTCACAAGCCACCCATTTCATCTCAATTTCGATTTCAGCCTCATTGTGCATTTAGCTATCTTCCCCTCCTAGCCCTTGAGACCAATATATATGAAAATGGTCTATTTGTGGAATGTGTATGTTTCCTAGTGCTCCACCTTCTTTGCTAACCTGTATTTTGCTTGTCTGCCCGAAGAGGAGCCCACAGCCCTCTGTGAAGTGGGCATTTTGTAGGCCCTCTTCTATACATACTTCCAACAGGACCAAACCAGGAGTTCAGTGGTGTCATGAGCAGTTTAGACACTGTCGGAAATAGGTGTAAGATATTATTTTGTGCTCTTGTGAAAGGGCACTTAAATTCAAAGGCTTGGGATTTGGGGGGGCAATTGATATCAGATTTAGCAACTTCGATTGGTGGAACTGAGAGATCATCTTGGCACTGCTCCACAATTTCATCCATATTTGGCATATTCTGCACTGCTGACCAGGAAGAGTTCTCCTAAGGGATCTTTTTTAGGACAGTTTGGAAAGATAGGGTAGATTAGGGAGCTATATGCAGCATACGGGAGCTAAAATGAACTCAGAGATCTACCTTTACCCTTTTAATACCTTCTTCACAATGTGTTCACCCTTGTACATGTTTTTGCCAGGATATGCAGCCCTTCATTAAACTGAGCTCAGTCAACTGTAGTCATTTCTCAGCACCTCCCTTGGGGCTGCAGGCTTTATTTGCTGAGATTGTTTAAACAAAGCACAAAGTACATAACTCATATTGACCCATCCACCCCCCACATCCTCAGCAAGACCCCTCTCCTATCACCCTTCACATCAATTACTGCAGACCACCCTAGCACCCTTAGCGAGCCTGAACGAGGGCTGTAGCAGATACGCACGTTGAGGCATCTGATTTCAAAATGGAACTGGAACTAAGAGAACTGCACAAAGATGCCTGCAAACTTCTCCACTACCACTCTCTGTGTCCTACAACAATTCAATAGCTAGTGGATGCCTTTGTTAACTCCCCAAATAAATTTGATGATCTTCTCAGAGCTCCACTAGTTCACGGAGAGAGCTGTTGCCAAACCCTGCCCATTCCACATGTTTGTCCTCCTCATTCACAGAGGGATGCATGAGTCTTTGTAGTCCCAATATACTTTTACATATATGTGTAAAAGTAAAATATATTTTGATGCTTTTATTGATGTTTGAATTCTAATATTTGTTTTAATGTAAGATATAAATGTATTTTACAATTTTTCTTATTTCTGAAATGCATTCTAGGTGAATTGGATAGGGAGAATTCAAAAGTATTTCTAATTAGATTTACATTTAATGCATTGTTTGACTTGTTAAGTATTGAATGTGTAATTGTGTTTAAATAAATGCATTTTTAAATCTTGAAATGTAAATATTAATATTGTAATTTTCAATTGTGAACATTTCAGTTATAATTTTTTATTCATTATTACTGTTTTAAATGCCCAATAATTTGTAAAGTTGTATTTATGTATTCAAAATATGTTGTACTGTTCTGTATGAGTGTTGTTTTCATATGTACCAATAGTGTTATTTTTTTATTAATAGTTTATTTATGTATTTAAACATTTATAATTTGTTTTCATTTTATACAGCTATTATAAATTAGGTTTGTAAGTTATTGGATCTTAATATTAATTATATTTATATTGTTAGCAAAGGGATTGTATGGAACTAAAATCTTGTAGTTTAGAAATAATTGACGTATTATTTTAATTTTTTTTATTTTAAATTTACCAATATGATTGTTGAAAGGGTTTTTGTTTCTTTTTAAATGTTTTTCATATTTGTGTTAAGCTTTATTTTATCCTGGTTTATGTTTTTTAGAGTATTAATGTTAATTGTAAGTATGCATTGGAAGTTACTTTTGTTTTATTTTCATTAAGATTTAGGGCCAGATGTACGAAGCATTTTCTAGTCGCAACTACAAAAATGCTTTTTGGGATATACAAAGCCCAAACTGCGATTCAGTAACTTGTTAAAGAATCACAGTTTGGGTTTTTCGATTCGGTATTAGGAAGTGGCATGTCAAGGGCGTCCCTGCCTAATACCGAATCTAAATGGTATGTATGATTGCTTTGGGAGCGCAAATGCGGTCGCAAAACAATCATAGTTGGCACCAATTTCAAATTGGTGCAAACCCATTCACAAAAGGAAGGGGTCTTCATGGGACCCCTTCCCCTTTATGAATGCATGCGGGAAAAAAAATTCAGAGCAGGCAGTGATCCCACAGACCACTGCCTGCTCTGAAAAAATGAAAAGAAAACTTTTCCTTTTTGTTTTTAAAATGCATTCTGTTTTCCTTTAGGGAAAACGGACTGCATTTAAAAACAAAATACTGCTTTATTTAAAAGCAGTCAGTCATGGTGGTCATCTGACACCAGCAGGCCACCATCTCCGAAAGTGCCGCCATTCCCAATGGGGTCGCAAATTGCGCCCAACCTCATGAATATTCATGAGGTAGGTCATTTCCGACCTCATTGCAAATCGCAGACAGTGCCATTGACACTACTGTACATCCATTTTTGCGACTCGCAGTTTGCAAGTTGCAAAACCGGATCTTCGTACATCTGGCCCTTATAGTTTTGCAGACGTAAGTTCTGTCTTATAGAAATATTCAATTTTACCGCTGTAGTGCCCACAATCTTCTACAAAATGGAAGACTGGAGTGGGAATAGTAAATGTACGCTCTCTGGTGTCCAGCACATTCTCCAGAATGGTTTAAATTAGAATGTGAGTATTAATTGTAATCTCTTTAGTGTCTACACCTTCAAAATGGTGGGAAAAATAAATGTAACCCATCTAGTATCTAAAGCTTTCTCCAAAATGCTTTAGATTTGAGTAGAATTAGTAAATCTAACCCGTCTAGTATAGTATCCAACACCTCTCCCAAATGGTTTGGTTTGAAGTTGGTATACTAATCTTAACCTCTTTTATGTTTGTAGAGTTTTAATGTTATGCTTGTATTGTATTTGGGACTTGAGACAGGTATGTGTTTTTAACATATTTCAAACATGTGTAAAGTTTAGAGTTATTTTTATTGTTTTTCTCTAAAATGTATTTGGTTTCATCTATAGCTTATTTTATTTTTTTTCCTTTGATTTTTTAGATTTCCTGGAGCAGTTCTACTTCTTATTTTATGGTTTTATATTGTTGGACTATGGATGAATATGGTGGATTTATTTTGGATTTTTTTTGCACTTCTTTAGGATTTCTTACTTTTTACTTTAGACTTTTTGTAGATTTAATTTTTGCAAGGTGGAGGTGGGTGAAAGACTTCAGCTTTTACTGCAACGTAAACCTTTAATTTTCCTTGTGTGTGTTTTAATTCTTGAGTTGTTTTGCATAATTTTATATTGCATCTTTTTCATTTTCCTAGGAATATTTTTAACTAAATATTTAGTAGTGATATTTTCTACTTTACAAATATATTTGTATAGATTACAATAATTCTGATTGTTACTTACAATTGTGTATGTTATAGTGGTGTTAGGTTTTGTTATATTTTAGTTAGTGGGTATATTGGTAGGTAGGTAGGTTGTTTATAACAGTGATTAAGCTATCATTATATTTGTGGGTAGGTGGTTTATAATAGTGATTTGGCTATCATTTGTAGGCACAGAACTCCTTTGTTAAGAGCCTGACTTTGAATTGTAGCATGTTGGAAATTTCCTTTGTTTGTTTTGTTAATTTAATTTGGGTTACTGACTGTTCTATTCTCAGTTGGTGGTTCTTTTGACCTTTTTGGAGGGCTACAATGAATCTGTACAGTGTTGTTTGAGTTCTTTCTAGTGTGGCCTGGAAGGCATTGTGCCATCCTTTCACTTTGTTGATGGTTTTGACTTGTTGAGTCATGGTACTGTCATGGACATTCTACCATGGTTATTGGAATTTGGATTGTAGTCTGTGTCCAGAACAGCACAGTCTGCCAACCGATGTGTCTTCCATGTAGTCCATTATTGGACTTAGGCCCTCATTACAACCATGGCGGTCGGTGTTAAAGCAGCAGTAATACCGCCAGCAGGCCGGTGGAAAAAGAAAATGGAATCATGACCATGGCGGAAACCGCCAACATAGACAGCCACTTTAACACTCCGACCGCCATGGCGGTAGAAACAAATACTGTGGCGGTAACCGCGAACCGACAGGTGGAACACAAGGTTCCGCCCACTGTATTACAACAGGCCTATCCGCCACCTTTTCCAGGGCGGTACCAACGCTATCAAAAGCACGGCGGAAACAGGACTTAGAAGGGAAACCACTCACCTCTCGACACCCAACGAGGAACCAGGACGCGATGGAGCCCGAACTACAGGTCCTGCCTATGCTGCTCTTCCTCCTCTTGTATCAGGAGCAGGAAAGACGCTGTCGATGACCACGGTGAGTACTGCACCTACAACACAGGAGAGGGGGGGAGGGAAAAGAGAGTGAAACACACAAGCAACACGCAACACCCCCACCCTCACCCACAACACCATACACACAAATACATGCAGCAACATTACATATACACCCCATCACCCCCAGGAAGAATGCAAGGACAAAATGAAATGATTGTAACAAGTGTATTCAATAAAAATCAGATAGGGCAATTTAAAAAATCAGTATATGCAACTATGTACACCAACGACACAAGTCCGAATATTAATCAAATCATTGTCCGTGTATCAGTGTCCCAAAATGCATGGGCGAAGCCCACACAAGATACCTGACTCGAAACGGAGAGAACACTGCAGGGGCATCAGATGGAAAATAAACAGGTGCCTCAGGAAGAGGGGTAGGGGGGCACCTCAGCCGGATGAACGGACGCCACTGCTCCACGAGGGGGCTCATTGCCCAGTGATTGGTCCTGGGGAGTGCAAAGCCACAGTCTCTCAAGTCTCTCTCCAGTGGGTGGTTGCCCACTGCTGTATCCTGGGGAGTGCAAAGCCACAGTCTCTCAAGTCTCTCCAGTGGGTGGGTTGCCCACTGCTGTATCCTGGGGAGTGCAAAGCCACAGTCTCTCAAGTGGATAACAGTCTCCACTGGTTCTGGAGGAGACTTTGTGCCCAGAGTGCTTCATCCTGGCAAGTACTGGGGTAGTGGATGCCTTTCTCCACTGGTCCTGGAGGGGGCTTGGTGCCCAGAGTGCTTCATCCTGCCAAGGACTGAGGTAGTGGATGTGATTCTCCACTGGTTCTTGGGGGGGGGCTTTGTGCCCAGAGTGCTTCATCCTGCCAAGGACTGGGGTAGTGGATGCCTTTCTCCACTGGTTCTGGAGGGGGCTTTGTGCCCAGAGTGCTTCTTCCTGCCAAGGACTGGGGTAGTGGATGCCTTTCTCCACTGGTTCTGGAGGGGGCTTGGTGCCCAGAGTGCTTCATCCTGCCAAGGACTGAGGTAGTGGATGTGATTCTCAACTGGTTATGGAGGGGGCTTTGTGCCCAGAGTGCTTTATCCTGCCAAGGACTGGGGTAGTGGATGCCTTTCTCTACTGGTTCTGGAGGGGGCTTGGTGCCCAGAGTGCTTCATCCTGCCAAGGACTGAGGTAGTGGATATGATTCTCCATTGGTACTGGAGGGGGCCTGGTGCCCGGAGTGCTTCACATGCAGTGTAGCAGGTCCCATTCCCTCACCTGGGTGTGTGTGCCACGAGATTGCCTGGGAACAGGTAGCATGATACGCCATGGAGGCAGAGACACAGTCCACCCTGCTGCGACTTCGCCTGCCACCTGCAGTTACAAACAGTGCTGGGAGTCATGCCTCATGATTTCCGTGTCAGCTGTGGTGGCACTGTCTGAGCACGTCGCGGGGCTGGTGGCGGTGGTTGAAGCGGTGTCTGTGGCGGAGGTGCTGGCGGTGGTGCATGTGTCTGCACCTGTTGAGGGACACAGCAAGACGTCTCCTGCAGCCTCAGATGGCTGCCCACTGGGGATGATGCTGGGGACTGTTGCTGAGGCAGCAGACGTGCAGGTGGCGGTGCTGGTGGCGGTGCTGGTTGGGGTGTCCACCACCGTACAGATTGGTGTTGTGGTTGACAGAAGGGGTGACTCTGGTCCCTCAGCCGGAGCCTCCGTGCCCTGTCCTGACCTGCTCTTCGGCTTGTGTCCCTTCCCCACTTTTGATGTCGCTGCTGGTGTCTTGCCACTGTCCCCTTTTGGATTGGAAGAGCCCTTGCTTCCAGGTAGGTGCAGCTTCTCACTCCGGCATGTGGGCACCTTCTTCACCTTGGCAGGTGGCGGAATGGCCTGCTCCTTGGCCTCGCGAGGTGGCACACTGGCAGCCCTGATGGGTGGCGCCCGCGATGAGACCGGAGTTGCTGGGACCACTGTGCTTGCGGATTTGATGGATGAGGTGCTGGGCTGGGACCTGGACAGCATGGCCCTAGGGGAAGCACGGGGGAGGAGGTGTAGGGAAGAGGTCAATGTTAGCCAGGAAAAGTTTCTTTGACATACTGGGACGAGAAGATGGAGGGGGTTTGGGAGTGGAGGAAGAGGTGGTGGTTGTAGGAGGTGTACGTTTGATGAATTTGGGTGAAGGTGCATGGGCCGGAGGCTGTTGTGAGGTTGATGGCTGTTGGGTGGGTGTGTGCCTGCATTTGTCTCCTTTGGGAGGAGGGCTCAGAGACACACTGGGAGAGGACACAGGGGATGTGTGAATGGTAGTGGGGGTGGTGAGTGCACATGAGCGGTGTGCGTGGATGGGCGTGCTGGTGATGAAGGTAGTGGATGAGGATGTAGTGCATGCAGGTGTGAGTGGAGACGAGACACGGAGGGAGGAGGAGGACGCTGAGGAGGGGGACACAGTGGAGGCAGTGGATGTTGGTGTGTCTGCATGGGGATGGTGCTTGTATGAGTGCCTGTGGAATGTGTGGTACTTATGCTTGCCATGTCACTCATGTGTTGATGAGTGTGCATGCTGGTCTGATGGTGTGCTTGGGATAGGCCGAGGTACAGGGGATTGGGTCTGGGTGGAGGAAGTTGGAGGGGGGAAGCTGGACACAGGAACAATGGCTGCCATCAGTGCTGAGGCCAGAGCCTGAAATGCTCTCTGTTGGGCCACCTGGCCAGAATGAATCCCTCCCAGGTATGCATTTGTTTGCTACAAATGCCTCTCAACACCCTGGATGGCATTCAAAATGGTAGATTACCCAACAGTGAGGGACTCAGAAGGTCAATAGCCTCCTCACTGAAGGGCTGACTGGGGCAGGGCCTGAGGTGCCTAGGGCAAAGGAGATGCCCACCCTCCTGGGTGAGCGGGCACAGGAAACATGCTGAGGGGCTGCTGGGAGGGCAGTGCTGGTGGGGGGGTGGCGGCTGTACCTGTTGATGTGGTGGGCACCTCACCGCAAGGGCGCTCCCACCAGAGGAGGAGTCGCTGTCGCTGGTCTATGCTCCTATCTCCGTCGTGGAGCTCCCCTCACCCTCCGTCCCACTGGTGCCTTCAGACTCTGTTACTTCACCCACCAGGGCCATGTGGAATGCAGCTCCCTCCTGCTACGGTGCCACTGTTCCTCTGCCAGATGATGCTAATGCACGCAAGGACATGGCGACAAAACAAAAAGGGGGGGAAAGACAGAAGAGACACATGGTCAGTGCATGCAACACTACTACCATTGGCGGACACATCACACAGGGAGCAGCCCTATGCACTAAGCCATGCACTAACAGTGCAGGGGAAAAGCACATGCCCAAGGGGGACTCTGTCTAGACCCATTTCATGCACAGCTGGAGTCCATGGGAGCCTGACTAGGTGTAGAGGGCAAATACCACCTTTGGGGTTGGAGTGGGAATGAGGTTGCAAATCAATGGATCTACCTTTGCGTGTCTGCCCTGGCCTAGGGGAACCCACAGCCCACCACCCCCACCCAGACACCTCGTCAAGCGCACAGAGTCAGCTGAAGGAGAGTGTACTCACCCCCTTGTGGCTGCTGTGATGCCCTCAAGCGCCCATCCAACTCAGGATATGCCACCGCCAGGATCCGGTACATCAGGGGGTCATGGTGCGACGGGCACCCTTTCCATGTTGGGAGGCCATCCCCAGCTGGGCCTCCGCCGTCTTCTTGCTCCAGCGGCGCAGGTCCTCCCATCTTTTTCCGGCAGTGTGTGCTCCGTCTATGGTAGACCCCCAGGGTCCGCACTCCCTTGGCGATGGCACGCCAAACACCCTTCCTCTGGTGGGCGCTGACCTAAAGGAAAAGTGAAGTTATAATGGATGTTACTCTCCCGTACAGTTCTTCTCACACATTGCCTAAAATCCTCCCACCCTGGCCCAGACATACATACACACACACTATCCTTACATGCCGGCCTGCCCCCCCCTTCCATCCACGACACTCCATACAATCATGTGCCATCCACAGTGTACTCTGGTGTTTGTCCGGAGGACCGTACAGTTGCGTGTACTGGGGGAGGACCCCATCCACTTGTTTCTCCAACTCCTCTGAAGGGAAGGTAGGGGCCCTTTCCCCAGACACATGAGCCATTGTCGCTTCCAGACACAGGTCACAGCAGCATTTGCAGTGTAGGTCCCCTCCTGTTGAAGGTCAGGTATCAAGTGAGGGAACAGATAGAAAATGGTGGTCATGTCCGCTGCGGTACGTACCGTCACCGCCGGCGTACATCGTCATTGGCTCCTGGAACCCATAGGGCCCAATGTTAACCAATGCTGAATTGCGCCACGGTCTTTGACCGCCTACTTCTACGGTGTACAATGCCAGCGCAGTTACCTCATTTCCCCTTGTCCCACCTTACAGGTCAGGCAGCCGCCATTTCAGGGGGCCACATGGCAGGCCAAATAACTGTGTCACACCTATTTAGGCCAGGAATACAGACAGACAAAGGCACATAGAAAAAATGTAACGTTTTTGCAAAACAGCCTTGTGATACCTAAGTGTTGTATGACCCTCTGCTCACCGTTCTCTTCCATAGGGCACCTCCATTGGGGCAGGTGATGAGATGGCGGCATCCTCCGGTGTACAGACCCCTGGTGGACCTGTCAACAATGGAAGACAGACACATCATTATCACTTACAGACTTGATCGTGCAACAATCCAGGAACTGTGTGTCCAGTTGGAGCCTGACCTGATGGCTGCTATCCGCCATCCACAGGAAGACCCCCTCTAGTGCAGGTCCTGTCTGAACCCCATTTCCTGGCCAGTGGGTCTTTTCAAACAACAGTAGCCATGGCATCCGGGATGTCTCAGCTAATGTTCTCTAACGTGTTGTTCAGAGTGTTGTCTGCTCTTCTGAAACACATGCGCAGCTACATCGTTTTCCCTCAAGTTGAAGATTTGCCCAAAGTGAAAGGTGACTTCAATGCCCTGGGACATATCCCCAACATCATTGGTGCCATTGATGGTACATATGTGGCATTTGTCCCTCCCCGCAGGAATGAACTGGTGTACAGAAACCGGAAGAGCTGCCATTCTATGAATGTGCAGATGGTGTGTTTGGCAGACCAGTACATCTCCCATGTGAATGCCAAGTATCCTGGCTCAGTGCATGACGCTTACATTTTGAGGAATAGCAGCATCCCTTATGTGATAGGGCAACTACAGAGGCACCGTTTGTGGCTAATAGGTGAGCCTAAAGTCCCCACACAGTTTCATTTGCTGTCTGGGTATGGGAGATTCCCTAATGTTTGGAGGATGTCTAACAGTTGTCCCTCAATATTTGCAGGTGACTCAGGTTACCCCAACCTGTCATGGCTACTGACCCCAGGACAAGGGCAGAGGAACGCTACAATGAGGCACATGGGCGAACTAGGAGGATAATCAAGTGCACCTTCGGCCTCCTGAAGGCCAGATTCCGGTGCCTCCATCTGACAGGTGGCTCCCTATACAACTCACCGAAGAAGGTGTGCCAGATCATTGTGGCCTGCTCTATGTTGCACAACCTGGCTTTGCGACAGCAGGTGCTTTTTCTGCAGGAGGATGGGCCTGATGCTGGTCTTGTGGCAGCTGTGGAGCCTGTGGACAGTGAAGATGAGGAGGAAGACGAAGAAGATGTAGACAACCGAAACAACACCATCATGCAATACTTCCAGTGAGACGCAGGTAAGAAGACTGCTTCCCACATCTCATACTATTGTAGGACCTAGCATAAGTCTGCCTTTTTCACTCTGTGTATGGACCCTGACTTGTCAATTTGGCTTTCCATTTCACAGATCAGGGTCCCAATTTGTGCCCTCTCCTTTGTTTACTCCTGGCCTACAGCTGTGTAACATTGGTATTTGAACAAGTACATTGACATTGCTATATTTCAGAGATTTTGCAATTACACATTTGTGAAAGCACAGACTGACTCCAGATTTTTTGGTGATTCAAGGGTGTTTATTTCTGTGCAAATAAGTGGAGGGGGTGTGAAATGGGCTGGGGTGATGGTGGAGGAATGTCCATGGCAGAGTCCAGTCTCTTGGTCTCACAGGTTCTTTGTACAATGGGGCATAGGAAGGGGAGCAATGGCAGTTAAAGGTGGACAGGGTGACAAAGTGGGACAGAAGGGTGACATTCAGGAGGGTCTTATTTCCTGGCGGGGTCTTGGCAATCTTCTCTGTCTTGTTCCTGGATCTCACGGACCGTTTGCGGGGTGGTTCTCCTTCTGCAAGGGGTGGGGTGCTGGTGGCCTGTTGGTCCTGTGGCGGTGCCTCCTGTCCACTAGCGCCGGTGGAGGTGGAGGGCTGTCATCGTCCAGGCTAGTGTCAGGGGCTCGTTGGTGTGCCACTGTGTCCCTCCTGGTGTTGACAAGGTCTGCCAGCACCCCTGCAATGGTGACCAGGGTGGTGTTAATGGACTTCAAGTCCTCCCTGATCCCCAGGTAGTGTTCCTCCTGCAGATGCTGGGTCTCCTGAAACTTGGCCAGTACCGTGCCCATGGTCTCGTGGGAATGGTGGTAAGCTCCCATGATGTTGGAGAGTGCCTCGTGGGTTGTTGGTTCCCTGGGCCTGACCTACCCCTGTCGCACAGCAGTGCTCCCAGCTTCCCTATTATCCTGTGCCTCTGTCCCCTGAACCATGTGCCCACTGGCCCCAGGTCCCTGATTTTCTTGGGTTGGTGAGTTTGCCTGGGTTCCCTGTAGTGGTGGACACACTGCTGATTGAAGTGTCCTGGGGACAGAGGGATGTGCCCGCTGGGTGGGTGCTGTGGTGGTGTTTCCTGAGGGGGGAGGTTCAGTGGTGGTTTAGGACTGTGTCATGGGAACCGACTGTCCCGAGGTCCCTGATGGGCTGGGCTGGTCACCTTGATCCAGGCGTGCAGAGCTGCTGTCATCACTGTGGGTCTCTTCTGTGGGGGGACTGGATATGTCTGGCACCTCCTGTCCGGTGATGTTGGGTATGGGTCCTGTTGGGGTGTAAATGCATAGTTTTAGTATCTGTGTGTGCCATCTTGTGCATTGGGTGAGGTACCTCTACTCCTGTGCTTGCATCATTGTGTTAGCCCATTTTGTGTGGGGACCCCGTCATGAAAAAGCTGGTGGAAAGGGAAGTCATGATCAGCAAGGCGGTACGGAACTCAGCGCTGCCATGGCTAACCATGACTTTGAATACTCCCAACCCGTCGGGATCCTTGATGCTGATGGGGGTGACGGTCTCCAGACCGTCCGACTGCCAGGATAGTAAACTGGCAGTTGGACCGCCAGGAGTGCGGTGGTCCGGCCGCCACTGCAAGTTTGGCAGTCTCATGACCGCCAAACTGGTAATGAAGCCCTAAGTGTGGAATATTGCAGATGTTTTCAAATGCTTTGGTTTAAGTGGTATTATCAGCATTGTATGGCTGTGTGTGGACATAGTTTAAGTATTGTTTGTACCATTGCTTATTCAATGTCTATTATAATTCTGTGTGGAGAGCAGTGGTTAGTGCTGAACCTGGCCCTCTCTGCAGGTTTATCCCCCAATTTTTCCCTTTTTACTTCCATCTTTTGCTGAAATAATTTTGTTGGCCTCAGGAATCTGTGCACTTTACTACTGCTAACCAGTGCTAACATGCTTTTGCTCACCACCCTAAAACATGGTTAAATTGGCTGGTATCCAATTGGCATATTTAATGAACTTATATGTCCCTTGCAAAGTAGTATACCATATCATCATCATCATCATATCAACATTATGGCCCTCATTCTGACCCTGGCGGTCGGCGGAGAGGCGGCGGTCGGACCGCGACCAGACCGGCGGTAAAAAAATGGCATTCTGACCGCGGCGGTCACCGCCGCGATCGACCGCAACTTCACCACTCCGACCGCCACAGCGGTCATGACCGCCGGGCTGGGGGTTGCGCTCTCCAGCCCGGCGGTCGACCCAAGACCGCCAAGGGTATCATGACCCTGCTTACCGCCGCGGTTTCTGGCGGTCGGGAACCGCCATGCGAACCATGGCGGTAGGCACTATCGGGACCAGGGAATTCCTTCCCTGGCACTGATAGGGGTCTCCCCCACCCCCCACTAGTCCTCCCCCCACACCCTCCACCCCCCTGCCACCCTCAGAGATGTTACAAACCCCCACCCCGACATGCACATACACGCACCCCGTCATGCACACACCCCCAACATGCACATATACACACCCCCTACACACACACATACACGACGGGGACACATACCCGCACACATACATGCAGACATGTGCACCCGCCGAACTGCACACATTACCCATTGACACAGCAGCCCCCCCGCCCGCATACACGCACTCACACACCCCCTCTACACACTCACACGCACACCCCCATGCACGCACACATCACACAACACCCCCCCGCCCCCTCCCCTCACGGACGATCAACTCACCTTGTGCGTTGGTCCTCCGGGAGGGGATGGGAGCCATAGGGACGTGACCGCCAAGAGAAGACCGCCAACAGAAGACCGCCACACAGAAATGTGGGTCGTAATTCTGTGGGCGGTGTTCTGCTGGCGTGGCGGTGGAGGTTGACCAGTCTCCACTTTCCCGCCGACCGCCAGTGTGGCTGCTGGCGGTTTTCCGGCGGAACGCTGCCAGCGGTCGGAATATGCGCAGCGGCATACCGCCGCGGCCGGCGGTCTTCACCGCGGCGGTAACTCGGCGGTCTTGCGAAAAGACCGCCAGGGTCAGAATGACCCCCTATGTGGTTAAAAGCACAGTAAAACAAATATAAACTCTGTAGGAAATAATAAATACAGTACTTAATCTAGTGCAATGCAATTGGCTAATCTAACAATGGTAATAAATACGTTCTATAGTACAATCAATTGAGGTGACAGGTGGGGTGCCCCCAAGAAATAACTACATACTAGGGCAAAGAGCCGGTGAGGCAAAAAATCTCAAAGTAAGCCTGAATCTGGCTCCAAAGTGGGTCCATCATGCCATCCAGCACTATAGATGCCACAGGAGGCAACTCAAACGCCCTGTCTATTACTACAAGGTAAAGCACAGTGTGAGTGAACCAAATACAATTTGAGATAAAAACAACATATAAAAAACATAGTAGGCAGGGTATACATAAGGAAATTTCTAAAACGCAATCTGTTAAAACACCAGATAAATAAACTATAACAAGGATAGATTTCAAGTATTTAAGATATTCTTTCCAGATGGTTATTATGTGTTGCTCTAGCATCATTAACAGAAATGCACTTGGACCGTCAAATCCAGGCTTCCTGGAGGTATTTTGCAACCGCAAACACCACCATCCTGGAAGGATCAGTTCTTAAGATCTTTGCGGCAACCAAGTAACTCCTGATACCCAGCGATCTGCATAGAGGAAATAGCCATTTTTTTCTTCTGGCCATTGTACACTAGAGAAAAAAAAGTGAGGTAGATCTTTCAAGGGTCCTTTACAGCCTGGGCACTCAGAACTCTGTTGATACACACTTGCCCACTTAGCACAGAAAGATCTTATTGGTAAAGTCTGGTTTTGAATTGTAAAAAGGTTTCCTGGCCAATCTCGTCAATCATGTCCTCATAGCTAGGGGTCAACTTGAACTCCAGAAAGTCCAGGGTCAGAAGGCCTCTGCTATTTCCTATGATCTCTTGATGTTCCATCTGTCAATTGGCTAATTTGATCATAGCTCTGTAGCTGGGGGAAGAGCCTTGGGTGTTGCCCACAAATTTTTCAACCCCGGCTTTGTAAAGCAAGGACCTAATATGCATGGGCCAGGGTATCCACTGAATACCAGGGAGAGCAAGCACATTTATGAGGAATGCTCTATAAGCTTTTGGGGGAAGTAAGGACCAGATCCTGTGCCAATACAGTAAAGCTCGAAACTCCACTTCCCAAGAAATTGTCTTGAAAGCCAGGTCTAAGTACAATGGAACTATAGGAGTACGCTTTGGAAGTGCGAACAGCTGCCTAAGAAACCTGTTCTCAGAGAGAGATAAGGCATTACAGCTGGTATAGCCCCATATCTCTGCTCCATATAGCGCTGCGCCCAGAATCTTAGTATTATGAATTTCTATCACTTGAGCAGCTTTCTTACAAAAGGTTTTTGAATAACGATATCAGCTGAGATGAACAGTGCAAAAGTAAGCAGTCTGCCTTGGAGACCTGCATCGACCATTCTAAGTTAGGTGTTAGCTCCATCTCTAGGTAGTCAAAGTTAAACACTTGCTCAATAGGAGCTACATCAACAAGTTTACATTTGTAAACTTTAGCTTAGGCTGGATTAAAAACCATGAATTTAGTTTTTGCGCTATTGAGTTCCAAACCCCACTCCAGACAAAAAGAGTTAAAATTGTTGCTTCAATCCGCATAACAATTTGGAGATCAGGAGAATATTGTCTGCAAAAAACAGAGCTGGCACTCTCCTGGTCCCCACTCTAGGGGCACCACAATCATCTGTGTCCAACTTTCTCACAACATCATTTATGTAAAGGGAGAATAGGGTGGGGGCTGGGACGCATCCCTGCCTAACTCTGTTCCGAAAGCTTATAGGTAGGGTCAACTGCCCCTTGTCTCTCCATCTTACACAAGAGTAATTCTTCTTGTCCAGTCTTACCAGAATAGCCATTAGATTGGGTGATACACCCATATTATCCAGAGTTGTCCAGAGCATGGCCTGAGGTACCAAATCAACGGTGGCACATAGGTCAACAAAAGCAACAAAAAGCTGTCACCTATTTACTGTCACTGTCTTCCAGAAGAGGCAGTTAAAGTGGAAAATCTGATCTACTGTGCTACTACTGCTCCTAAACCCTGCCTGAACTCAGATAGAATATAGTTTGCTTCTATTCACTCTAGGATATGGTTGAAAATGTGTCTACAAAAGATTGTCTGGGAGACATCTATGAGACTGATCAGCCTATAATTGCTAGGGGTACTACATTTGTTCTTCTTATGGATTGGGATCATTTCTGCCAGCCGCCAAGGATCAGAAACTGGCATACCCTTTAGAACAGCATTAAAAAGATAGTTCAGATATGAGCCCCATGTACCCATATAGAGTTTATATAGCTCGTTTGGGTTCTGGTCAGGACCAGATGCCTTCCCTCGCAACATGAAACTGATGACCTCCTCAGTCTCTCTAAGGGTTACCTCTAGGATATCTTGATCCTTTAGTTTTTCTGTCAGCTGGGGGTCCACATCAACTCACCCTTGGGTATCCAAACAGGAATATAGGATACTAAAATGGAGGACCCATTCCTGGGGTTGTACAAAATATTCCACGGTTCTCTTGCCACCACTGGATCACAATGCCAGGTTGGCCCAAATCTTTCACTGTCTTTGGAGGCCAGGGCTTGGGACAGCTCACCCCACAAAGAATAATCCCAGTCCCTCACGGCCCTTTACAGTTCTTTCTTATATCTTGACCTACAAGCCATAATCTGCAACCTAACCTTAGTATTGATTGCTTGCAGTAATTGAGTTTTGGCTACCCTACAAGCCTTGGTATACCAGAGAGTTTCTTTCTGCGCCTTACGTGGGTGCTTAATGTCATGGGCCAACAGCTTTCTTATGTTTTCAAGAAGAAACTCATGGGCTTTTGCCAAAACCTGCCCTCTCTCTTCTGTGGTGAGGTTGTTGAGCAGTTCTATATGCTCCATGGCCATGGAGTTTACTGCCTCCACAAGGTTGGGGTTCCTTTCAACCCAGCTCCATTTAATGGCCTTAACATTATTAGAAAGTTTGGTGTTCCCTACTTGGGCACGGCTCTGGACTTTTGGGGTATTATCAAAGGAGGCCAACAGGGTCTAGCTCAAGGCATTGTGGTCCCTATCCGCCCTTTCAAGGACCACCATGTAATGGACGTACAGCCAGCTCTTTAGACTGATCAAAAAATAGTCAATACATCTTGTGTTACAAGGCCTATTCAAGGTATGATTGCCACCCATATTAGATGAGATCTGTCCATTTATAACTCTTAGATCAAATGTTAATGTGGGACCAAGTATCTGTGCTGCTCGCAGGGACCACTTAGCAGGAGGAAGATCTAGTGGCGTAATTCTCCACTCTCTATCTTGCTGTCTGGGTCTAATGAGCAGAGGGGGTCGAAAGTCACATTCAGGTCACCCGCTATTATGAGTTCCGCAACATCACTATGCTCAGTCAAAAATATCCTCCTGGGCAAATATCACTTGGGTTTCATCTTTCCCCCCTGTTTGGGACTATGCTGCTGTGGTTTTCTGCCCACCAGGCTCCCTCTATCAAAGGAGTACTACCAGGCGGGTGGAAGACTGGTCGTGAGAGAGAAGCTTGATGGGACGGTGGGATAACCCATACCCGAGATAAGGGAATGGCCTTGGAGTTCCAGGCCCTCCGTTGGGTGAAGTAATTGAGGTAGAGTTTAAAGCCACCTTCGTTGGCCTATCCTAAACAATGTTTGCTTCTGTATCTTTTACTAGGTCTTTCAAGGCCATAACCTCATCCTTAAGCTCCCCAATTGCCTCTAATAGGTTTGCTAAATGAACGGGTGCCCTGGAATATTCAATGTCTGGAGCCCCCGTCTCTTTAGAGCTTGTAGTGGTGTCCTGAGGGCTTGGGGCGGCGACCCTGTTTTTTCAATTAATGTTCGGGTATACTGACAGCATGTCTGTGGGAGTGCAAAGTGCACTTTGTAGCGCATCAGATAAAGCCGCAGCAAATCTGCAAAGGGAGCTTCATGGCACTGGAGCAGCTGGAACAATGAATCCCCTGGTGCCTGTGAGGTCCCTCTCTGTTGACTCTGGGTGTCCCGTGCCACGAGAGTGCAAGGTGCGCTTTTGTAACACATCAGATGAAGCCCCGTCCCCTTGCAGTGACTCTGCAAAGGGAGCTCCTGGCACTGGGCAGCTGAAACAACGTGTCCCCTGGTGCCTGCAGGGTCTCAGGAGTGAGGCTCTCCTCCCTGGTATCTCTCGGTATGCCATAAACCCAGGGCCTGTACATTAAATGCTACCAGTGGGCCTGAAACACTTAGGGGGTCATTCTGACTTTGACGGGCGGCGGAGGCCGCCCGCCAAAGTCCCGCCAGCAGAACACCGCTGCGCGGTCAAAAGACCGCCACGGTTATTCTAGGTTTCCCGCTGGGCTGGCGGGCGACCGCCAGAAGGCCGCCCGCCAGCCCAGCGGGAAACACCCTTCCATGAGGATGCCGGCTCCGAATGGAGCCGGCGGAGTGGAAGGGGTGCGACGGGTGCAGTAGCACCCGTCGCGATTTTCAGTGTCTGCATGGCAGACACTGAAAATCTTGGTGGGGCCCTGTTACGTGGGCCCCAGCAGTGCCCATGCCATTGGCATGGGCACTGCAGGGGCCCCCAGGGGCCCCACGACACCCCATACCGCCATCCTCTGCCTGGCGGCCAAAACCGCCAGGAACAGGATGGCGGTATGGGGGTCGGAATCCCCATGGCGGCGCAGCAAGCTGCGCCGCCATGGAGGATTCCCCAGGGCAGCGGAGAACCGGCGGTACACCGCCGGTTTTCCGTTTCTGACCGCAGCTGTACTGCCGCGGTCAGAATGCCCAAGGGAGCACCGCCAGCCTGTTGGCGGTGCTCCCACGGTCGTTGGCCCTGGCGGATTTTACCGCCAGGGTCAGAATGACCCCCTTATTGTACCACCCACCTATTAGTTGCATATATGACAGGCCTTGAGCTCTTTTTCAACTCTTTCATCTAAGTATGGAAACCAAACTTAGTCTTGGAGAGCTCTTTTTGTGGCAATGATACCACAATGTCCTTCGTGAGCTACTTCAATTACTTTCTGTCACATACTCTCTAAAATCAGGATTCTTGACTCTTGCTGTAACTCCTTCCTGAATAATGGACAATTCATCTTTGACAATTTTGTATTTTTGATATTCACCATCATTATTGAGAGGTTGACTGTGTTTGTTCCACAGCTGATTTGTAATTATGTCATTTAACTTTAGCATGTAACTATCATGGCTTGTGGCAGAGATAATCTGGGCTAACAATACATTGACTTGACAATGAAATTCATGTAGGCCTCAGCAGTTTTGGAAACCCAGATCTGTGACTGGGGGTGAATGTTTGATTTGTTCTGCATTCCATCCATCAACTGTTCTTTGTGCCTTTGTCGCCCTAAGTGGGAAGGGTATGCCCAGACTTTGGTCTTGTGTTTGCTATGCCACCAGAGTCAAGCTAGCCTGGCTGAAGAGTGGTGATACCCCCAAAACTAATGCTAGGATGCTTGTTTCTGGTCCAGGGAGGACCTGGCCTGGCAGTTCGGGCTAGACTGTTCCCCTGGGCAACAGGGTCAGGATTTATTTGCAGATGGGTCCAAACTGTAATGGTGTGGCGAACAACAAAAACTGATGGATTTAACCCACATCTGTGACTGGGGGCTGAATGTTTGATTTGTTCCTCATTCGTCCATCATCTATTCTTTTTGCATTTGTCACCCTCAGCTGTTTTGGATGCAGTACTGTGACCTTTTATAGGCACTCTCGAAAAGTAGTCAACAAGATTCTTATTTTTTCTTGGAAAATTCACAACTGTACAATCATACTCCTGCAATCTTAATCCCCATTGTTCAATGCAAGAAAGCATATTGGATTTTGGACTGCAAAAGATGGTCAGCAAAGTTTGATGATCAGAGACCAGTGTGAAGGGCTTTCAATACAGGAATATATGGAAATGTTCACAAGCTCATACCACAGCCAAGATTTCTTTCTCAGGTTGTGAGTAAGCACATTCTGTTTGTGACAAGCTTCTACTAGCATAGGCCACAATATGCAGTTGAGCATTTGGGTGTCCACTAACTGGGCTAGCATCGACCACAACCTCTGTATGAAGCTTTAGATTGAAGTATGCCATTTCAGAAGCATTTTCAATGGCGTGTTTGATTCTGTTGAAACTTCTCTCACATTCTTGTGACCACTTGAAAATAAGCATTTGTTTCATCAAGTCTCGTAATGGAGCACCAACAGTGACAAAGTCTTCTATGTATCTTGAACATTAACTGGCCAGACCAAGAAAAGAACAAACCATTGAAACATCTTGAGGGGGACCAGCATTTGACAAAGGTTGTACTTTTGCAGGCTCAGGTGTCATACCCCCATCAAAAAAGATTTGGGGGCGTGGCCGGGAACATGGTGGCTGTCTGAGGAGCCGGTAGTGGAGGACGCCGTTCCTGGAAAGATAATGTGTTGTTAATACAATCCCTTACCGGGGGTTCGCAGGGTTCGGGAAGCGTGACGGAAGCACGTCTGAAGGGATTTGTTTTCTTTTTTCTCCCCGTTTTTTCGATTCAGCAGCGCTGCAAAGGACAAAGGAGCTGGCTGGGGACAGCACTCCTGGGAGCACGGAGCTGCTCCGTTGCTGAGTGCCTCTCTGAAACTCAACCGGTTCAGAGAGGCAGCTGCTCGTGTTTCCCTCTGGGGGAATCAAGGCAGAGCCAGCACAAGTGTGGATACCGGTGGAAGCAAGAAGAATAGGTGCTTCAGGATTGTTCAGCAGGCTGAGGACTTGGTGACTTTGAGTTTGGTAGGAAAGCACCGAGACTGGAAGGCTTTTTTCAGGCTAATGTTAAAAATGTTGTAGAAACTTTATTAGAACTTACGGTGGACAAGATAAAGGGGCAGGTGGGGTTCAGGAAAGAAGGGGGGAAGGTGGCATTTAAAAATTGTGCTGGTCAAGTAGCATATTCCCTCCGTAGCGCTAAGAAAAGTAATAAAAGAGTTGAAATTGAAAGTCTGGTCCCCCCGCCTCAGAAATCGTCTTTTGGGAGAAGTAAAGCAGCGCAAGATAATAGTTCTGTTAGGAGGCAACTGCATGCAAAGAGCGTTGGTGGGCTGAGTTACAGGAGAGCTTGTGTCACCCCTTCAGTTAGGTCTTATTTTCAATTATTGCCAGGTGCTCCCAGGGTGTTAGCCTGAGAGACGAATACGCAAGAGTTGGACAAAATAAACAGATTAGAGTTTGCCGCTAGTCCAGAGGGTAGAGGCTCAGACCTCCGGGTGGATGGGGGAAGTGGGTTACAGCATCCTCTTCCTGTGAATTCCATAGAGAGGCAAACAGAATTGAATGTAGTGCAGGTTTCCCAACCCGTCGGAAAAGATCATGGGCAATCAATTGCGAATATGTTAAAAGCATTATCTATGGAACTGAAGAATGGCTTTGAGACATCTAATGCCAATCAAGTGGAGATAAGGGGTCTCTGTGAAGATCTGGGGAAGAAAATTGATGATCTGGCAGGGCGTACTGCCGCTTTGGGGGAGGAAGTGGGGGAGTTAAGAGTGGCGGTGGAAGAAAATAAGGAGCAGATAAGATATTTAAAAGAAGGAGAAACAGGGGTGATGGCGAAAATGGAATCCCTGGAAAATAATTTGAGGAGGAATAATTTGAGGTGTCTTAGGGTCCCGGAGGGGCTGTAAGAAGGTGACTTAAAAGGGTTTAAGGTGCTTTTGAAAAAGCAAGAGGTGAATGTGGAAACATCAGAGGAAGATATTGTTAAAGACATTCAAAGGGTTCACCGGGTTCTGGCTAAAATGCCTTCCAACAGGGTCAGACCAAGGAAAATCTTAGTTTATTTTCAGACATACTCCTTGAAGGAACATATTCTCGCCCATGCGCTAAAGAAGAAATCATTGATGGTAAACGGGATCCCCTTTTGAAATCAGGTCAGACCTTGCGGCTGTGACTTTGAATAAACAGTGGGAGCTGGAAAAAAGAATAGATATTCTGAGAAAACTGGGGGCTACAGCTCAGTTGAGATTTCCTACGTCTCTAAGAGTTATGGTAAATAATAAGATGTGTAATTTTACGGACTGGAAGGAGGTGGACGAGTTGATTATGAAAATTGAGAAAGAGGGCAGGAATGAGGCAGATCTAACTTAAGATTGGAGTGTTCCCCCGGTAGGGAGGTATTGTGGGTAAGGTCGTAACTTAGGAGCAGTGATCCTCCTCTGACCTTGGGTCAGGTCAATGTTTGGGTGGGTTCCCAAGGGAGGAGGGGGATTGGGTAGGGTGTAGGAGGAGGGTGGAGGGGGGCACTGTGTGGGGTGTGTAATAGAGGTAAAAAATATTATTTTTGGTGTAAGTAGTTTGGGGGAAAGGGAGGGAGGGGTGGTGATGGTGAGCACTGGGTGGGGAGTATATTACGGGATAAAAAGATCCTCAATGTGGTAGGTGAACCTGGGGCGTGGGGGAGGGATGAGGGGGTGGGGTGGAAGAAGGTAGGCGGTTTGCACATCAGAAAATGGCAATGAAGAACTTGAGACTCCTGTCCTGGAATGTAAATGGTCTCAGGGTAAAGAGTAGACAGAAAAGGTTGGTGCAATATTTGAGAGATGTCCCGTTCGACGTCTTGATTTTACAAGAGACTCATCTTTCCAGGGAGGAATGTTTTGAAGTTTTTAAGACATGCGGTGGGTCCAGCAGATAGCCAGCTCAAATTGTTTGAGTGGTAGAAAAGGAGTGGCTGTTCTAATTAAGAAACATGTCAGTTTTACTTTTCTGGAAGGCCCCATAGATAACTCAGGAAGGTGGGTGGTGGGGAAGCTGTCTGCTTTTGAATATCGCTTTACCTTGGTAGGATATTACGGTCCTAACAGGGATGATGTAGGTCCCTTAAGGGAACTCTCAGATTCTCTTTTACAATATTTAGATCCAGTTATATGGGCAGGTGATTTTAATGTTGTTTTGAATTACGAACTAGATAGATCAGCGGGTAGTAGGTCCAAAGTAAACGAGAAAATGCAGGGTCAGATTCGGGTAATGATGTCTCAATGGGGGTTATATGATGTTTGGAGGGATAAAAGGGGCTCAGAGAGAGGTTATTCTTATTATAATAAGAAGTATCAGCATCATTCCAGAATTGACTATTTCCTGTTGAATATGGGTTTGAGGGACTTAGTTGAATCAGTTGTACATATTGGGGCCCATTTATCAGATCACTCAGCGGTTAGTTTAGTTCTTAGGTTGCCAACAAAAAGGAGGTAACGTAGGTGGACTCTAGATAGAACTTTGCTTCTGGAGGATGAGATAGTTACAGAATTGTGGGCGGATTCAGAGGAATTTTTTAGGATAAACTTGGGTTCAGCTCCCTTGGCGATAGTTTGGGATACATTTAAGCCCTTTTCGAGGGGATGTCTGATTAGGATTGCTGCATATAGGAGGAAATTATATAATGGAGAAATAAGTAGGTTGGAGACTCAAATACGACAATGTGAGCAGGGAATGTTAAGTAAGGAGCAGGGTGAGGAGTTGGACAACTTTGTTAAGCAACGTCAGACAGCTAGTTTGGAGTTGGCAGCTCTTTTGGATCGCAGGGTTAGATTGAGATGTGAAGCTAATAGGGTGATGCATTTCGAGTATAGTGAGAACAGTAATAAATTGTTGGCTTGGAAGATAAAATCAGATAGGGTCAGGAATCGGGTGACAGAAATTCGAGATGAGAACTCGGGTAAGATTAGTAAAGGTGCTGAGCAGGTGGAAGAGGGATTTTTTAATTTCTTTAAGGATTTATATACGGAAGATTTGAAGCCATCTGAGGAGAAATTCAAGGAGTGGCTTGGGGAATTAGAGGTACCGACTCTGGATGAAGAGGAGAGAAGGTTGGTTAATGAACCGGTACGGCTTAGTGAGGTAGAAAGGGTCATCTCAGCTGGTAAATTGGGGAAGGTAGCAGGACCAGATGGGTTACCGATGGAGGTTTATCGAACTCTGGGTAGTAGCATTTTAAAAATCCTGAAGCAATTATGTGACACGATTATGAGGGGAGATGAGAACCTTCCTCCTTCTTGGAAAGAGGCGATTATTACACTAATTCTAAAGCCCGATAAGGACCCTAGGAAGTGTGATTCATACCGCCCAATTTCACTGTTAAATTGTGACTATAAAATCTTTGCTAAACTCCTGGCTGATAGATTAAGGATGGTGATGGGGAAACTCATACACACAGACCAGAGAGGGATTCTGAAAGGTAGGCATATGCAGGATTTGACACAGGGATTGGTAGGGTCGATTGATTTAGCCACGTCATTGCATATGCCTTTGGCGGTGGTAATGGTGGATGTAACAAAAGCATTTGATAGGGTTAATTGAAGTTACTTGATGACGGTTTGTGAATCATATAAAATCGGAGGCCAATTTATTAGAATATTGAAGAAAATCTATCAGGACCCAAGCGCAAGAATTTTGGTTAACGATACACTTACTCCGTTAGTAAAGATAGAAAGAGGGACGAGACAGGGGTGCCCCTTTATCCCCTCTATTATTTGATCTTTATATTGAACCATTAGCCTGTAGATTTAGGAGAGATAAGAGAATACCGCCTTTCCGGTGTGGAGACCTGGTTAAGAAGGTCTCTTTATATGCGGATGATCTAATGATTCATATAGCGAACCTAAGCCAGTTCTACAAGTGTTAAAGGAGGATTTTGGGGGGATCTCTGGTTATGCGGTTAACAATCAAAATACTGAAATTATGGCATGGAACATGGAACTAAATGATGAGGTAGCAAATGTAAAAAAATAAGTCAAATATTTGGGGATTACGGTAACACAGAATTTATGTAAAATGGCGGAAATAAACCTTGCTCAGGTTATGAGGGAGGTGGACCTTTTACTGAGGAAATGGCTAAATCTTCCACTAACTATAATAGGTCAGATTAATGTAGTAAAAATGGTGATAGTCCCTAAATGAACTTTTATTTTTAATGCATTGCCATTAATGTTTAACAAGGTTGCTTTAAAGAAGTTGCAGGGGAAAATTAGTAGTTTTATTTGGGCATCAAAAGGTGTTCGTATATCATGGAAAAACCTCAGGAGAAAGAAAGAAAAAGGTGGTCTGGCAGCTCCTGATATACAGTACTATGCATGGGCATATTTGTTAAAAAATGTAGGACTGAGTTTTGTTGCATGTCATCGTTCTGAGCTGAGGCAGGTGTTATCTGTTATGATGGAAGGCCAGGAGGTTCAGAGAAGTTTTTTGTATAAGTTTGGGGAATCGAAGTTCTTAAAAAAAAAACGATTTAAGATATTATATGATTTGGCAGTGTTGTGGTATGAGGTGAGGAAGATTACGAAGTTGTCATATTATAATGAATATGCGCTGATTTGGGACTCTCCTGGATCCCCGGAGTAGACTAAACACGCACTGGCTATTCCCCTGAAAGAGGCAGGTTTGTTGCAATGGAAACATCTTTGTTATAACAGTGAACTTAGAGACTTTGATAATCTTAATATTGAGGTAGGAGGAGGGCTGTCTAAGTTCAAATACCTTCAGATGAAGTCCTGGGCTGGGAATGTAGCAGAGGACGTGGGAAGTACTAATGGACTGGTGGACCAGATGCAGCTGGATACCTCGATGAAGAAGGAAGTGGCGAAATGGTATTGGCAGATGTTGGATATTGTGGATGGGGAATTTAACCTCCCGGAAGAAATCTGGAGGGAGTGCTTGCCGGAGCCGCAGCTTAAAGACCTTTGGCAAGTATCTACTACACTTTTGTATAACACTGTTAAACCTGCTATGTTAAGGAGAAATCATCTATTCTCTATCCACAGAGCCTTCTGGACTCCCCAAAAATTGTCCAGGCTGAGACAAGATAACGTGGTGATGTGTAAGAAGTGTGGTTCTGCATCAGCTGATGGTTTACATATGTTCATTGACTGCCCTTTACTTCGTACGTTTTGGCAAGAGGTGGGGGATGAAGTTAATAACATTCTTCCCTCAAGCCCAAAGGTAAGACCTTTGATTGTGATGTTTGGCTCCTCATATGAGACACGGAAGAAGGGTAGAGACGGAGCTAAACTGTTGTTTTATATGATGCTGGTGGCGAGAAGGGAGATTTACAGGAAATGGATCAGCCCTGTCCCCCCTACTTTTATTGAATGGAAAAATTATTTAATTCACTATTATAAGTTTGACTGTTATAAAGTTTGTAAGAGGATCAGATTTTGGAATCCGCTGAAGCAATGGTTGGGAAGTGGGGAGGTATAAATAGATAGGAGGTGATCCTATGATTATATCCTTCCCTCTGCTTTCCGCACTAGAGTTTTGGATGGAAGGTTTGTCCCGGACAGGGGTGATGAGGTTAGGGTTTGGAGGAGTGCAGTGGGGTGAGAACCTTTGCTGCCTCCCCACTATTGGTCATGTGAGGGAAATTTGGAAGATATATGAGGATACAAAAAAAAAGTTTTGGATAAAGAGCTTTAGTTTTGTTGTGTTGACTGCATCACTGTGTAGAAAAGGTTGTAATGTAGCTGCAGTCTTCTTCAAGTTCCAACTGATGATACATTTTATTTAAATCAATCCAAGAGAAAACCTTTGCACCATTCAATTGCATTATCATGTCTGCAATGTGTGGATCTGTATGTCATTCTTGTTCAAGTGCTTTGTTTGCCTGACGTATGTCAATGCACATGTGTACACCTCCTTCATTGACCTTTTTAAGCACCACTACAATGGGAGAAACCCATAGCCTTGGACAAGTGGAACTCTCAATAATATCATGCTTAAGCAATGATTCAAGTTCTTTTTCAAGAGGTCCTTGTAAATGAAAAACAATCCATCTATGTCTCTGAGCAGCAGGGCGGAAATCCTCATTATTATGCAGTTTTACTTTCATTGTCTTAAGCTTTCCTAAACCATGAAAAAATAAAGGGAATTGACTTACTATTTCGCTGTGAGCTTTCATGTTGTAATTCACAGAAATCAATCCCATATCAGCAGCCGTATTGAAGCTGAGTAGACAGGCATTTGACGCTGCACCCTGAAGCACATGGATCAGTGCTTGCAACTTTGTTTTCTTATGTTTCACTGATGTTATAAATGAACCAAGACTCTTTAGGGGTATCAATACAGCTTAAGTATACACTGTGAGTTATGGAGACAGTTTATTGTATTTCTCTTTAGGCATTATGTTTATCAACACACCACTGTTAATAATGAAAGGTACTAAACAATCATTTATTTTCAATGAAATCTTGACAGTGTTTGTAGGATTTTTCTGCTTTGGTGTGTGTCAGCTTTTCTTTGACTGACATGATTTAGATGACGATAGACTTTGTTTAGTATCAATTTGTCTCAACTGATATCGCCATTTGGGCTTGTGGGCATGTGTCCAATGATGCTTCTGGCAGCCTTTTTGTCTTCGCCCCATGAGGCATCGTGGCTTTCCACAGCCTTTACATATGTGTCCAATGGCGGGACACTTTCCTCTGTGTGGAAACGAAAATCCACATTGAAAACACAACTTCTTTTTATGTGTAGACATCACTTTGTGCTCTTCAGTCTTTTGCTTTTTATTAGTTTTCACACTCATGACTTACTCCCTATGGGCACCTCCAGTCTCCATGTCAGCAGTTTGTCTCTGAGCATATTCCTCAGCTCTGGCAGCCATCAGCACTCGCTCTAGACCAAGAGTTTCTCTCAGCATTTGTTGCCTGAATAAATCGGGCAAGGACCCATCAATAACTCTGAGATGCATAGCTTCTTTATCATTATTATATTCTTTGAACTTACAGTGTTTGATGAGTGCATCGAGTCTTTCTGCAAACTCATCGATAGTTTCACCAACTCCTTGACTGAAAATGTATCGTTAATAATCAAAATTTGGTACTTGATTGAAATTGAGATTCAAAGTATTTTTTATCTGATGTTACGTGACTTCTTCATCAATTCTGGGCATTTTCTTTAAGAATTCTTTCACATCATCACCAGCAAGATTTGTAAGACATTTGATAATCTTTCTGTTGTTAATCTCTGCAAGGGCCTCAGTGTAATCTTCAAATTTCTCTGTCAAAGTTGTCCATCTATTGCCAATATTTTGCTTTTTGGCAGCATCAAAAAGTAATGGTGGTTTCAGGAAAGTAGCAGCATTGTAACTGTTCATGGGAGTGGCTGGGATTGAGGATGGAGCTCTTTCGAATGTTGTTGGCTGTCCCTGAGAATCTGCATCATCACTGAGGCCCGACGATAGATCAGCCTCTGGGTTATCCAGGGCAGAGTTTGGAGTTTTGACATTCTTCTTGGTCTACATTGGAGCCTCTTCACTCGTGGAGACATCTAGAGTTGTTCTGAGCTTTCACCTGCAGCTTTATAGGTGTGTTGCTTCACGCATTAGACAGCTCAGCAAGCACAACTACAGTGTGTCTTCTTGAATCTCCCCACCCAGAACTGAGGTCGTAATTCTCCACTTATCAAGACCCTGATAAGTGTAGTACAAGTATGTTTCCTTTTATTTATACTGTCAGCCAGCGCTATTATTCACAATGTTATGTGATAAATTCTGATTGTCCTTGGCTGCACCTTGTAAACCTGGTTGTATCTGCCTTCAGCGTCAGTGCTACATAACATTTACAACTTTATATTGAGTGGCAGCACAGTACCTTTAGTATAGTCTTGGTCGTAGCTTCTTGACCAATGATGCGTAGCCTTCTTAGTGAAGCTTTCTTTTTGGTCAAGTGCTTCACAACAGCTGGAGTTGCACTTTGACTCCTCATATGCCAACCTCAACTTGGGACTTCGACAAAGGCACATAGCAAACCTTCTAGGAGAGTACTTTCTTCTTTTGGTTACTTATCCCTTATCTCATAGCCAGTTGTAGCATCCTCCTCAGCCTGAGTACCTGGCAATGACTACACAACACACAGGTGTAGGGGTTGCTTTTGCTCATTCCAGGTTGGCTTGGATGGCAGGAGTGGCTCGCAGGGCTTTGTTGGGGTGGGGCAGCGCATTGGACGCGGGGATCACATGGGTGTGGGGGCGCGGTGGAGTTGTGGGGGGAAAATTAATAGAACAAAAAAAAATGTACTTACCTGCTCCTGCACCACGCCGCTCCTCTCTCGTCGCTGCAGGCAGGCACATGCTCCCAGTCTGCCCTGTGGCAAATCCTGACAGGGTAGACTGGGAGCCTGTGCAGGCTCTCTGCAGCCTGGCAACTGTGTTGCTGGGCTGGAGAGAGCCTACTGCGCATGTATGTTTGCCCGACCCAAGACCGCCGGCCAAACATACATGCGCAGTGAGGAGAGTGGACAGTGCACTCCCCTCATCTCGTAATCCCCAACATGGTTTATTATCTTTTCATTTATTTAAGGTGATTTGCGGCAGCTGCTTCTGGCGGGGGCAACCCTCCGCCATAAAGTGAAAGATTGAGAGAAAGAGAGTGATTTAGACTTTGATGAATGATATACTTGGAGATATTTCTGGACAAATTGAAAAAAAATTAAAAAAAATCACAATTAAATAGAATGAGATCACCTTTCAGTATGTAACTTAAATATTTATAGTTGAAAAGAAACTAAAGCAGGAAATGACCATACACTCTCGTAGACACAACCTGTAACCTTCAGTGTGCATGTCAGAGACCTTAATCACTAGGCTAGAGGTGACTCCTCACTATGCAGTGTCCAGACTTAGCTATGGCCCTGGCCACTGGAATTATGCACCAGGTGAGGGCCATATTATGCAGCAGTGTTGAGTAAATTATGCCTCAAGAAAAGGCAAATTATGACGCATAGTGTCACATTTTGTACTGATACAACGTCATTATTTCATGATTGTTAAACTTGGTAGCACTGTCTGGGCATTGGTTGTGCCTCAATAATACCAGTTTAACATCACAGTATAGCAATAGGCAACTGAAAGGTGACCAGTCCAGCTTTGCAAAGGGCCTTCCATGGCGCTACAGCATGTGTCGCTGCATTTCTAATAACCTTTGAACCACTTGAGCTAGAAAAAAAAAATTTTTTGGGTAAAAATCTGCAGATTATGCAGTAGATGATGGATAGTGTGACACATATGGCAAATCTATCATTATGTGAAAATTGCCACGGCCACACAATCACATAATTCCAGTGGCCCTGGCTATGACATTCAACCCACTAACTTTGAGGGTGAAAAATACTTCAATGTTTGATCACTAGGAATGTTTAACAACGAAAACACTAGAAAATAAATAGACACACTGCAAAGTAGTACTAGGATTTGAACCTTCAGCCTACTGAGTGACAGCACAAGACCTCGATCATTACACCAGAAGTGGCTTTGCTCTGCTCTGCATCCAAACGTAACTATAAAATTCTTACCAAACATCTTGCTAGTCTGTCTCTTTGACGTCATTGTACGCAGAGACCATTTCAATGACAATCTTTCTCTCTTCCATCCCATAGAGAGAAAGCATGACAGGACTGCAGGGGAGTCTCAATGCCCCCATGGTCCTAGCCGGCTCCACGCATCCTGCAGGAGCCAGCATTGCTCGCACAATCAACGACCTGCTTTAAATAGCAGCTCCGCACTTGCAGGAGCAATAATTTAATCTGTTTCCCTGCACGATTATTTGTGTGCAGACAAACAGATGAAAAGTCTGCTTTGTGTCAGCGGGAGCTGTTTGAACTAAGGGGTGCTTGAAAAGTGGCGCAGCACTAGGTGCAGGGCCACTTTTAATAAATCTGCCTCTAAGATTTTCCCAGCCACTCTGAATATGTTGTACCTAATCAATGTCAACTGTCTCAGACCGAGTAGCATACTATATAACAAGTCATGTCACATGAATAGGCTCTGAGAATGCTCAAGCACAATGTAGTAGAATTATGAGAATGTATAATGTTTCTTTTTGCTTGTTCTCTATTGGTGCATATCCTTTGAAAAATGCAATTGTGTAGTAAATGTATGAAATTCCTTCTCTAAAGTCCTATAAACGGATGTGATGTTAGGAGCCTCACCGTTTCCATTCCTTGGAAGGTGAATCCATGCTGGATTTCCCGTGGAACTTTAGAGAGTTCTTCTTGTACTTTGCAATTTATTTGCTTATCTACTTATTGATTGGCATTCTCATTGATAATGTCTACAGCTTCATTCTAATACATGGGATTTAATTAAGTAGAGACGGGTCCATCAGGAGCACAAACGTCTGTTAGGGACTACATGGCTCCGGTCCAAGCCGTTGGTGAACATTGGGCAAGTAAATGAGGCAAAGGTTTGTGCACGAATAGATCTGGTAGCAGAATTTATGTTTTCTAGTGGATCTGTCTAGTGCTAATGGGACATAGTTGGATAAGGTAAGTTGACCACAGACTTGATTACTCTACCTTCATGGATCAGATGGTTTTGACCTGAGATACAAAACTGACCCAGCCCAATCTGATCCTGATTCCAAGAGACTGTGGAGAGATGAGGTAGTTGACACGGTAACCCAGAAAGAATGACATGAGTATTAATAGGGATTTATGTGCTTGCAGAAGGTGGATGAGAACTGAGTTAAAGCATTGCATGTTGGGATTTGTATTTTGGAATGTTGTGGTAAAATGTAGTGGACGGATTTTGAATCCAGCTACTATGCACCATTAGTTTTTAGACTCGTAAGCATGGCAGTTATTGTGTTCTTGACTATATTTTTCAACTTTTGAACGGTATATGGATCATTTCTGAAGAAAGACATTTATGGTATAAAGTTGTAATGAGGCATCTCAGTTAGATTTATCAAGTTGTCGAAAATGTCTGTTAAGATGAGGTGTACTTTGAGGTGCTTACAGTTAAATGAGATTGATAGTTGTTCATTCCTTAGTGCACATGAGTAAGCATGCCGGATAGAGTAGACCTTCGCAGGTCAAGACATTACTACTGTGTGAAAGTACATAGTCGGTCATTATGACTTCAGTGGTATTTATGTATACTGTACTGCTGGATTTCTGCCACAATTTAGGTGGCAATCCGGCAGTATCGATGCTCGCGGTCGGTGGTGTTCTGCCATTGCTATCACCAGCACTGCCAGTAGGACGCCTCTATTGTACCATTAATACGGTCTGGCAGTGTTCTGCTGGCGGGCGGTGCTGGTGGTAGCAGCGCCCCTTCCCATTCCCTGCCGGACGACCTCCTCGCTGGACAAGGTAAGTCAGGCATCCAACAGGGGAGGGGCGGGGGAGGGTGTAAAGTGTTGTGTGTGAGTGTGTGGCGTCTGTGTGTGTGTATGAATGTGTGTGTGTGCGTGTATGATTGTGAACGCTGTGGTGTATGCATGGTTGTGAGTGAATGCATGTATGAATGCTGAAGTGAGTGCGTGTCTGCATGTCTGTGTGAATGCATGCCTGAATGTCAGTGAGTATGTATGAGTGAATGCGTGTATGGATGAGTGTGAGTGGATGCGTATATGGAAGTGTAGGTGAATGGGTGTATGCGTGGTGCATGTGGGTGTCTGTGTGCATTTATGCGGGGCGGGGGTGGGGTGCTCTGACTGAAGGGGGTGCAGAGAGGGGGGATGTGAGTGTGTGTGGGTGTGTGTCTGTGTATGGCTGTGGGGGGTGGGAACAGTTGTGTGGTGGGTGCAAGTCTGCGTGTGTATGAATGGGTGTTGTGAGGGTGAGTGTGTGCGTGTCAACGAGAGTTTGTGTGTATGGAGTGGGGGTGTACGTGAATGGACTGGGGTGGGGGTGTATGTGAATGGATCGGTGGTGGGGGTGGGGGTGTGTGTGTTTGGATCAGGGGTGGAGGGTTAGGTGCTTGCTGGGGGTAGAGCAGGCGTCTACCGGTGACAGGGAAGGAATTCCCTGTCACCGGTAAGCCCTACCACCATGGTTTTCGTGACATAGCTACCACCGAGGAAACCATGGCGGTAGGCCTGCTCTTTATGCTGCTGGCGGTGGACCACCGGATCTGAGATGTAAATCTCCGTCCCAAAGGTTCATGCCGCTATGGCGGTATGAGTGGAGATGTGGCAGTACACACCGCCAGCCTGTTGGCGTTGATACAGCCACATTAACCCTGGCATTCAGAAGATCGCCAGGGACATAATGAGGGCCACAGTATTCTCTGTATCATAGAATTTCTGTTTAGAAGAAGCAGACAAACATTAACAGTGAGAAAGGTGGGAAGAGTTCAGGGGAAGCCAGCAATGCATTGATGCTTATGTCACAAGGTGCTGCTAAGGGATTGGCTTGCAAATGCTGAAGTTGTGCTGCACCTGATTGACCTTTGACCGAGACACACATATTGGTGGGCAAATGGTGAATTCCACAGAGTAGAGAGTGTGTGAGAATGGAACAAGGAGCGATTGACAATAGTGACAGAATGGGAAATCTCTTTTTTGGAAAAACAGATAAATGCACATAAAGAAGAGACGTTTACACCCTAAGGTACACCAGCTAGGGAAATGGCAGCAAGGAGATGGTTATACACATGCATGTGGCTCAGTCAATGGCACAAATACAGGGCAAAAGATGGGGGATTATGGTTCTCACTAAGTGGCACCTTCCACATTATAAACATAGAAACCTGAGAAGGAGAATTTATTACTTGAGGCCCCAGCCTAGACCCACACGGCTTGAGGCTCTGAATCTTTGGGAGCAGGTTGTAAATAAAAACAAAAAAAGAAAAAACAATCATTAAAGATCTGTGATAAAGCTTATCTAAGGATAAGTGCAAAGGATGATGAGAGGCAGAAGAGATGGAGAAAGAAAGTGATTGAGATGATAGGAGCTTACCCTCTGATAGTGAAGATAAGTAGAAGGAATAGCCTAGCGATATAAAAAAACCTAAGGATGAGACAAAGGTAGAGGGTGAGGATAAGGAGGAGGATGTTTTCATAGACAAACTATTCAGAATGAGCCCACCCCATATAATGCAGCATCAGGACCAGGGATTACCCTGACCCTTCTGAAAGCTACTACACCTCCAAGTTATATTGAATCTACTGTCTCACTCTGTGTCCAGACTTCAACACCTATTGCATTAGTTAAATCCGACCTTCAGATAGCCCAAGTATCTCTCACGCCTTTCAACCATCACTGGCATGCCCCAGAGTCCCATGCTTCAGAGTATTCCTCTGAAATTTGTCAATGTGTCCAGTATATTAGATTCTTGCACCCCAAAGGGTGAAACCTTGCAAACCCCATGCTACGGATGTTATGATAACCACCACAACTCCTCAAGCTACCCCACAACCCAAAGAACAGACTTCTCAGAGACTCAATGCAGCCCAACTAAAAATCAAGCTTGAAGAGATTGTAAAGGGCAATGTAGGGTTGGATTTATGGGACATTACAACAAGAATGAGTTACTTTACCTGAGTAAAGAGGCTGTGATGGTGGCACGTGCAAAAATAGAGAGCGTGGCGAACAAATGTTGATTTAATCGGATGCAAAAAAAGAAATTACGAAACAACGTCAGGGTGATGATGGGTGACAAGAAATTGAGATTGTTAAAACTTCAGGTATTGAAGATACACATGAGGTAACTGATCTAGATCATCAGCATGTGAAGCGATATGGAGAAATTTTGGCAGTTGGTTGTGGTCTAAGAAAGCAACGTTGAAGGTAAAACAGAAGAAAGGATCCACAAGGGATGATGAGGTAGAAGTCACAGAGGGTGTAGTAAAGGAATACTCTTTGAGACAGGTTCAGGAAATAGAATAAGTACATGTTCCCTGGTCTCAGACATACCACTTCTATTTCACAAATTCTCTCCTCAAGTTGAGGGTAAATACTGAAAAATGGTACGGTCAGATGGAAGACATAATGACCATTTCAAAGGTCCTATGGGAGGATCTGGATGCGCTTTTTGAAGTGGCAGTCATAAGGGATCTGTGGGTAGAATGTGAGGGAGCTGTGGATTGTTCGATGCAAGAACGCCATAGAGTAGCAAACACAAATGCACTGTCACCATTGGTCAAAACCAAACATAACACAGTCATTGCTCACTTTAAGACTAAGGTTCCACAAAAGGAAAAATATTGGCCCTAGATTTTTCAAACATCCCAAGAGCCAAAAGAATCCATTCTTGCCTACTTTGGGAGATTTATACAGGTGTACTTGTAGCATAGTAGCCTGAATGACCCCATGGAGATAACGTCGGAGGGTTTCTCACCTCTGTTGTACAAGTGTTGAGACCTGAAATTATTAATCAAATTATACAGGGTGTTATCAACTGGTACAAAAAAACAAGTGGATGAATTCCTGCTGCCTGCAAAATATTTCAATCACATGTTAGATGCTGTTGGATCCGGGCCTTTTAACAGGGTTATGCCCAAACTTTTTGCCTTCTTGCGATTATTTTTTCTGACCTGTTTTTGATGGCTTTAGGACTCTGGGCACTTTCCAACTGCTAACCAGTGCTGAAGTGCATATGATCTCTGTTTAAAATGTATTGGCAAATGTTTTATCCATGATTGCCATATTTGATTTAATAGTAAGTCCCAATTAAAGTGCACTATGTGTGCCCAGGGCCTGTAAATCAAATGCTACTACTCGTGGGCCTGCAACACTGATTAGTATTCCACCTACATGAGTAGCCCTGTAAACATGTCTCAGACCTGCCACTGCAGTGTTTGTGTGTGCAGATTTAAACTGACATTTCAACCTGACAGGTGCACCTACTTGCCAGGCCAAAACCTTCCCTTTTACTACATGTAAACCATCCCTAAGGTAAGCCCAAGGCAGACCCATGCACTGGGTTTAGTGTATTTAAAAGGTAGGACATGTACTGATGTGTTTTACATGTCCTGATGGTGAAATACTGCTAAATGAGGTTTCCACTATTGCAAGGCCTAGCTCTATATTTGGGTATCATGGGGATTGCCTTGAAATATCTTAGTATAATTTCCCATATGGAGCAGCTAGAGATATGGAGATTGTGTCTCGGAACTCACAATTTAAAAATACATCTTTTGGTGAAGTTAACTTTTAAATAGTAAGTTTGAAAATGCCACTTTTAGAAAGTGGGCATTTTCTTGCTTAACCATTCTGCGCCTTTACTTGTCTGTGGAATACACGTCTGAGTGAGGATGACAGTTGGGCTGTTGGTACGTTCCCACTAAACAGTCACACAAAGGGAGCTGAGGTGTGCTTTGCATATCCTAATGGGTCTTTCTGAGCTAGAGTGGTGGGAGGAGCTGACACCTGCACCTGAATAGGGCTGTGTCTGTCCTTACACAAAGCAGTCTCCAACCCCCTGGAGTTTGTCAGGGGCCAGGGCGGGAAAGGCAGGGTCTTGTGCACTAAAAAGACTTCTATTTGAAGTTTGCCTATTTCAAAGACAGAAGTGAGTATAAGTAATGGACCTCTGGAACACATCTGGACTGAGGACCTTCTGCTAGGAAGAAGAGCTGGATGCTGAAGGAGGGACTGCCACTCTGCCTGTTGCTTTGTTGTGCTGGCCTGCTGCTTGCTGCTTCTGTCCTGGGAGTAAAAGGACTGGACTTTGCTTTCTACATCCTGCTTCCCAAGGCTCTCCAAGGGCTTGAGCTGAGCTGGCCTCCTGTTAAGAAGTCTCAGGGACACCAAATATTTAATCTTCCTCTTAGGTGGTGCCAAATCCAGTTCTGGGCCGTTGAAGGAGGTTTTTTGGTGCTACAAGAAGAAAATCCATGCTTCGACTCACTGCGTTGTTTCGAACCGCTGTAAAGATTTGACGCATCGCTGCTGCCCGCATTGCTTGAGGCATCATCCATGGTTTTCAATGCAGGCCCCAGCTTTTCATTGCAGCACATCAAAAGAACCACGCTGCATGAGTCTTAAGCACTTCATCACTGAGTTTTGTGATGCACCTCCCTGACTCAGATGCAGCACCTGCTTCATGGTTGTGAGATCGACCCATCGTGGCTTGACTTTCGACGTACCACCAATGTGTTGTCCCTGGGCACCATTTTCTCCATCGACACCACACTGCATAAGGAACCAACCTTTCATGCTGCAAACAATGCCTCACCTCCCCTGTGACAGTAAGGAGCGGACGCATCACCATGCCTACAACAGTAAGGAGCCGACACATCTCTGGCTCTTTCGACACATCATCTCCCTTCGGCCTGCATCGTCTTTGTTTTTAATGCATCTCAGGTACTTTGGCCCATATTTATACTTTTTGACGCAAAACCACGCTGGCGCAGTTTTGCATAAAAAATATTACCGCCGGCTAACGCCATTTTGGTGTGCCGTGCGGGCGTCAAATTTATACTTTGATGCACGGTGGCGCAAACCACAGGTGTAAGTCATTTTTTTTTATGCACACCGCAGCGTCAAGTCGTAAAGCAAAACAACGTTAACGCCGCGGAAATGATTGTAGGTCGATTTACGACACCGCAAACCGGATATGCAATGTTTTTGACGCAATATCTTAAAAATTCCCCGTGAACACAGCCATTTCAGCAGAGGAGGGCCAAAATGGATCCCAGATGCCTGTACAGACCCCAAGAAGATGACAACAGACCAGGATCCAGTCAGGAGGACCCACACAAGAACCAGGACACTTTTAAGAAGAAAAGAAAGTGTCGCTTCAGTGCAGAGGAGCAGGAAATTCTGGTTAAAGAGGTGACGGAACACCAGCACCAACTGTTTGTTACCTCAAAGTTGCCAATCAGTAGAAGAGAGGCAATATGGCAACAAATTGTTGACAAGATTAACAGTGTGGCAGATGTACGCAGAACAGTCATTGAGTGCAATAAACGCTGGCATGACTGCAAGCGCAGGACCAAGGAAAAGATGGCCAGGAACAGGAAGGCAGCACTGCAGACTATAGGTGGGAGTCCGGCACACCAGGAGGTCCTGGACCACATGGAGGAGATGGTCGCAGCCGTCATCCCTGAGGAGATCGTCACAGGGATTCAAGGACAGGACAGCGCAGACTACCAGGAGACAACACACATTTAGGGTAAGTCGCATGGGGAATTAAAAAGCACTAATGTCAAATGTAAGCAGGGGGGGATACCGACCACAAAATGCATGGAAGTCATCATATACATGGAGTGGCATGGGTAAAGGTGTATGGCATGGGGGCATGGCCTGCACAGAGAAAAGTTGGGGCACACCATTACACTACACCAACAACAGTCCCATGGGGGCATGCTGCCATGCCAACGATGGAGCAAAGGTAAAGCCACGCCAGGAGGGAAGGGCACAACGTCAAACTGACATCCCGTCACACGTCAGCCACCATACCCCCTACATTATCTAGAGCCCAATTAACAACCTCTAGTCATACCAACAACTGGAATGTAACAGTGACAACAGTTGCCACTACCACCTCCGCTCTGTGTGCAGCTCAAGTAGCCAATGGCAGTAACATCCCCATGGATCATACACACCTAAATTAGAGGGTTGAGGATGACAACTTCAATAATCCTCTGAAACAAGACAAAGGCTCCAGTCCTGTCAAATGCGAATGCCCATAGTTGTTGCAAACATCAGCCAATGTTATCCACATTAGGAGCTACACAGCACTAAGGTCACACCCATGCTGCATATGTCAGGGTCCATCTTGTGCCTGGGTCACAATGTAAAATCCCAAATGTCATACTGCTCAGACAACAGCATTGAGGGGGAGGACACATGTAACTGGTCACTGAAATACACCTGCACAGTCAGTGGAGGAAATAGGACACTGCTACGACTATCAGGGCAATCCAATGTACCACACATTCCCTAACATCAGCTGTACACATTACCAATGCCAACATCCATATCGTGCCATAACAATGCTATGCATAAGATACACTACATGTCAACTACATATAAGTGGATGTGAAAGATCAGAGACTGGGGCAGGTCCAGATTGTTAAGTGTGGTACCAGTGCCATCGGAACACCCACAGCAAGTGAAAGGTCTCACCATGAGAATGGATGTAGACGGAGGGTTGAGTAGGACAAGAAGGTGATGATGCTGAGAAGTCCAATAACTTAATACTATACATGGGACATGCAGGTGGGCCATAGGCCTGGGAGAATGCCCATCTGAAAGACTGGAGCAATGAACAGGAAACAAGATCACAATGTGAAATCATCACAAGGCAGGCATGTCACATCAACAAATGCCACAACACACACACACTAATTGTACCACATTTCATTTCAGAGGACGATGGATCTCCTGCGGGTATGCCTGTCCCGGAATACCCTGATGACATGGATGACGAGCTGACAAACATTCCCCAGCAGACCATTCAAGATGTCCTTGGAACCCTTCAGACCCAACCTTCAGTCACAAGGAGGAGCACAGAACAAGCAGCCATCGCAGAGGATCCACCCACCACCCCAACTGTAAGACCTGCCAACTCCAATACAGCTGAGGACTCAGACGACACAGGCACCAGCTTTGAGAGAACTGTAGTTGGGGTACAGCGGGAGCTGGCCAATGAGGTGGGGATGCAAACTATGGCAGCCAGCCTAGAGGGGGTGCGTTCGTGGATGATGTCATCTGCAGATCAGGCAGCAGCTATGCAAGCCCTAACATCCATCCTGCAAGGACTACAAGAAACTGTCAAGGAATTCACCACTGCAGTAAGGGAGTTGCTACAACACCTCGCACCCCAAACCTTCCACTGCATGCACAAATGCAATCATGACCCCCTCAGGGCCGACCTGCCTGCCTACCATCGTGATGTGGCTGCTATTCTTAAGAATCAACAGATCCTCCTTGCTGCAGTACTGCCCTGAAGACCTTCACAGGTAGCAGTGACCAGGATGTCTGACTCCACATCTTCTAACACTGAGGTGTGTGGTGCCCCTTCACAACCACCACCACCACGGACAGAGGAGGCAACACACACATCAGAAGAAGAAGACATGGAGCAGATCACCCTCACACGGAAAAGTACCCAGAAGGACTAGTCCCTGCCACATGGCCAACTATTACCAAGGTCCAGCGCTTTGTAACATGCCAGTCTTACAACAACTGTACTCAATGACTTTTCTGCAAACCACTGTATATCTTGTCAGCCACCCAGTGCTTGTCTCTCTCTCTTACTCATTGGCAAATCCTGTCCCTCTGCTCTATCTGACACATCACTCCAGCATGTCAAAAGCATTTTCCTTTACCACTTGTGTAGGTTCACAATGGAAAATGTCACTATAATGGACTCACAATCATGGACAATGTACATATAGCACTACAGCACTTTTCAATAAATGGCACTTACACAACAACTTTGTCTCTGTGTAATGTGACACATCAACTGTGCAGTAGATAACTGAAATGTGACTCCTGTCAAATTACGTAGCTTGTCAATACAACTGTCCTGAAATTATGTAGTTAGATAAATTTGCACACTGGCCAGGATTTCATCATACTCTGCCCTTCCTAAGGGTAATATCTGATGAAGTGAGAAACCATACACCATCATGCTGTGTTGGACAGAATAATGCTTCCTCAAGGGATATCTAAGTCATCAAATAGTGGCAGCAAAATGTTGTCACCATGCAATACTAATGCATATAACAGTGCACACAAATCTAAGCAAACACTCCAAAAACTGCATGAATGAAGGTGTCTGAGTTTACACCCAAATAGGTAATCATGCTGAACAGTGTCACAAATGATCTATGTGAGTCATGAAGACGATACTACAAGAGTGCTTACGACCACTCACCTTAGAAGGGTGCCCTTGAACATCACACTCCAGTCAGACCTAAAACAGTTCCCCCAATACCAAATCTGGAAGCACTGTTTGTGACTTTGAAAACATACTTATTGAAAAAAACACATTGGGACCCATATTAACTGTGATTGGTGGTTGCAACGAATGGTGGAATCTTTGCAAGGTAGCTCTGGGGTAGCTGCAAATCTTACAGCTCAGTTGGGATTTGTTTGTAGCATAGGACACAAATGTAACAGAACAAAATTAATGTACACTAATGCCAAGGCCCTGATCAACAAGCATTTAACACATACTGTAAAGGGTTCAGTATATATTTATTAAACGGTAATCACAGAAGAGGAAACTCAGGGAAAAGTCTTACCTACCCTAATCTACCCTAACTACTCATTACCCACAACTGTCCCTAACTAACTTAACCTAAATTTACTTATCACATGTAATGAAATGTTCTAAACATCAACCCCCACCCCCTTATGAGACAGGACACGTGGAGGACAACAGATACTAACCTAAACACATACTATACTAAACAAATATATATTTTTTTTATATTTAAAAAAGAAAATTGGATTTTTTTTTGTAAACACACAAGAACCCCAGCAGAGCCCCCCACCCACCCACCCACACACTTAAAAAGTAAAAATAGAAAGAATCAGGACCCCCCACCCACTAACACTAACTAAACTAACAGCCTATACTAACCTAACACTAAGCCCCCTAAGCCCACTAAGTATGAGAACAAGGAGAGAGGAGGGAGGGGAGGGAATCATGTCCATATCAAAAAGTCTAGAGGTTGGCCCTCCGGAGGGTCCGCTTTATGGACCGCACGTGCCTGTTCATATGTCGAACATCCCGCTGCAGGTGACTGATTTTCCGTAGCACACGGTCCATTTTACGTTCCGTTGCCTGAAGGGGCCTGGAGCAACTGTAGACGTTGGGACAACAGTCCCAGCTGTGGGTGGTGCCACCTGGGTGGAAGTGGTGGTTGTGCTAGTGGTGGCTGGGGTGGGCAAAGTAGGGCCACCCTGTGGGAAAGCCCTCCATGCTCCGGAGGCCCGTTCATTCCGGTATCTTCAGGCCATCTGTCTGAACCCTGACTCTACCAGCAGGATATGTTGGTACCTCATAGCCCGCCTCTGGAACTCACGGACCTGCATGGGTGTCATGTTCGCAGCTGTGAAGACAAAGGCAAACAATTTACATTAGGAACTGCACAAGAAGTAAATCAGACAGTACATCTACTGTACTTGTAAGAGCTCATATCACCATACAGATTATTGAATGTCCCTGAGGAAGTACATGGCAGGTCAGCCTACAAAGGTCATATCACACATAGCACATCCAAACCCTACAAGATGGGTAACAACTGGCATTAATTTGGCATCTGAGTTCTGCCAGTTGTCAGCTAACAATCATGCTGCACATCCTCCACCAATGCCTGGGCTACAGATGTCAGTGTACGGGATGGAAATCTAAAGCCACATGGTCTGCAAGTTGTAATTGGACTTGCTAGTATAGTACTTATGTGCCATACCTGAGTGTGTATACTGGCTTCCGAACAAACATTCACTTATTCACATATCTGTGTAGCATACTGGTAACATCAGTCCTAGGTACCCTATTCACAAACCCATGCCTGTGTTTGAGGGTGGGGGGGGGGTGGAGAAACAACGAACAATTCCAAACAACATGGACACCCAGGAGTCTATAGAAAGCTGGACATGTGTTTGGCTCTACACACACACCACAGGTAAGGTCTATCATAAAATAGGAGACAGCAAACCCTTGACCAATCCTAGCACCACACATGTCAGGAAATGCAGACCTTTGTCCACATCATGTACTTCCAGTAAGGCATGACTTACAACAGACACAGAGTTGCATGAACACCCATGATCATGATTTGCATGTACACCTAGGCCATTGCACTCAAGTGCCACATGCTTGTAGCACTACATGTGGAACTACATGCTGCTAGGAAGTTCAACCTACATTTTAATAAGTACTTTGGTGAATAGGGAAGCAGAAGTCTGTTGGAAAGCGATTTGCAGTCCCAATCTGGGAGAATGTGGGTCTGACAGGCAGACTAAACCTGAGATGAGTTCCAGTGCGACTCTTGTTGATACAAGTGTTATCCACATGACTCTCCCCAGTTCTCATTGCGGGGCCTACAGGAATTACTTACAATCCCTAGATAATACAATAGGATAAGCATTGGCCAACTCAAAAATGGTGAGAAAATGAAATCCCACTCATGGAACAAGACAAATGATTGGCCAGCGCATCACACCTTGCTATGTATTCAACACACAGGAGTCCATCAACATCACCAGCAAACACAACACATAACAGACATGTCAACACTTACTGGAGTGGTCGGGGTCCTCAAATGTAGCCACCTCTTCCACAGTGTAGGGTGCTGGTCCACCTGTAAGGCATGGAAGGAAGAAATGTGCTCAGAATCTGTGCACTGACCAACAATTTCAAAGACAAAAAAACAATGTGTAAGATGACATAAGTAATGAAAGCCATTCAGACATGATGATACTGCATCTGATATATCACGGCTAACATGTACATAGCATGGGTCTCCTGTGACAATTACACACATATCTGCACGCATGCAGTGGCCCTAACTATCATGTGGTGGCAAACATGCTCCTTCATTAGTGAGCAGAAATAATAATGGTGTGTAATCGTCTCATCATGTGCATCCAAGAGAGACATCCAAAGCCTGGTTACTTGAGGACTGCATTACCAGTCAAACAGCCTATGTGGCCATGACACAATTATGACACATAGGTACAATGTACAGAGGGACAGGAACTTTTGTAAGCCCTCATGTTGTTACAGTTTCTTCATTTGATGTGGCCCAGCAATGGTGATTTGCACCAAACATAGAGATATTAACCCATGTGCATACCTTTGGACTGCCATCCCTAATTGGAATGTGGCACAACAAACTCCAAATACCAGTCTAAGATGTTAGCTGAGGGCACCTTACAGCTTTTCCCGATGTTTTGAAATCCAGATCTGACATGTATCCAAAAAGATGAAGGACCACAATAATCCCTAACATTCATAGAACTTCCAAAAACGCTTTCCTTACACACTCACCAGACACACATGAGACATATGTCTGGGCCACATTGCTATCATCAATTGACATGAAGCCAGCACTAATTTTCTACATCATGTAGTGTTTCTAAAGTCAGTCTAGCTATTGCGTCAACAAAGGTTGCCAATATTTTAGTAAATCTATACTTCACTGGCAAATGTAACCTATATAAACATGATAGGCTTGTATTTTGTGTTGCTGTCTGACAAAAAGGCGGCACCAAATTAGATTCAGCAAAAGTATTCCGTAAATTTGCAGAGCACATGCTTCCTGACAGCTAGCAATTGTGGTCCTTCACATAGTCCATCAATGACCCTGTATGCTTCCGCAGCATTCCACACAGTCAGCAACTTAGCCGGAAGATATTGTACAAATCATCTGATGTCACAACAGAGCTTTTAATTGTGCACATTTACATGATTTGTACTCACCAACAGGGCCACCAATCACTATTCCCAGGTGGTCCAGCAGATCTTGCTCCCTGGTGATGAGGTCAGCCCAACGGTGCTTCAGCTGGTGGTCATTCCTCTGGCTCCCATACATGCGCTGCAAGTGATGCAGCACCTTTCCCCACAGGATTCTTCGCGCCTCAGTGTGATACCTCTGTATTACCCTGCCCCCTGCCCCCTGCCTCGATCATGAGTGGGAGGAAATGGCACACCTGCCATAAGCTCCTCCTCACCCATCCTGCCAAGACGTGGCCTACCCAACATCTCAGCACTGAAAAGGGGAATAGGGGATAAAGAAGAAGAAAGGAGAAAAGGGGGAAAGTAGAAGTACAAAAAAAGAAGTAAACTTAACAACTAAAAGAGCCCAACTATCCCCAAACTAGCACTACCTACAACAGACTCCCACAAACAACAAATACAATACAATACCGGACAATTGTAAACAAAACACACTCAGACAGTATAAAACAACAATATTTATTTCACAAAGTAACAAGTAAGATAGCACACAGGACACCAAAGCACAAAATCACTAGACAACACTCTGAACACAGCCACACAGCCTAGAAGATTCACAGACTGCAAAGTGAAAGTACACCCACTGTACATATTCTGTAAACAGGATATCCTATTACATCACTTCCTGCATAAAATGGCCGCCGTTTTTATTGTTATGCGTCATATTTTTTCACACATACAGATTGTGCTTAATATTTTGCGACGCACAGGAGTGAAAATTAGGCTGCATCCAAATAATAGGAAATAGTCTTTACAATTATTTGAATGCGGCCTAATGTTTACTCCTGTGCATCGAAAAATATGACGCACATTCTGTATGGGTGAAAGAAATATGACACATAGGGGGTCATTCTGACCCTGGCGGTAAAAGGCTCTTACCGCCGGTCAGAAGACCGCCATCACCCCGCCGCGGCCGCGGTAAACCGCCACGGTCATTCTGACCCACAACTGCCAAACCGCCAAAAACCCGACATCCACTGAAGCCCGCCTCATCAGCGGTCAGCGATAAACTGGAGATGACCAAACCTCCACCGTCACGCCAAATCAAACACGCCCATGCCATTACGACCCACGAATCCACGCGGCGGTCTTTCAACCGCGGTATTCCATTGGCGGTACACACCGCCGCGCTCAAAATACACACACCTTTACAAAACACAGCCACATTGGACAATTCGAAATACACACACCTGATACACATACACACACCACACCCACACACCCATCACCATATAAAACACACACCCACATCACCCACAAACCCCCACAAATCGAAATTCAGAGACAAGGCGCAATACACAGAGAGAGAGCACAGGGAACGCAAACCACAACACACACAGGAACCCAACATTATCACCCACACCACATCTACGCACAAAACACCACACACCACCACACTCATCACCACAAACACCACCCCACACCTCATCCACACCACCCCATGGCACCCCAAAGACACCCCAGGTTCACAGACCAAGAACTCAGGGTCATGGTGGAGGAAATAATCAGGGTAGAGCCCCAGCTCTTCGGCACACAGGTGCAGCACACCACAATAGCCAGGAAGGCGGAGCTATGGCAAAGGATCGTCGACAGGGTCAACGCTGTGGGACAGCATCCCAGAAATCGGGAAAACATCCGAAAGCGCTGGAACGACCTACGGGGGATGGTGTCAAGATACAACATCGCTGTGCAGAAGACTTGCGGCGGACCCCCACCCACTCCACCCGAATTCACAGCATGGGAGCAAGAGGTCTTGAACATCCTGCATCCTGAGGGCCTCGCTGGAGTAGGCGGAGGAATGGACTCTGGTAAGTCTAATCTCAACTACTTCACCCCCCCCAACCACCAGCATGCCAACCCACACCCCCACCCTCACCCCTAACCCCCCAGCACACATACTCCCTGTTAATGACTCACCAGCACAACCCACCCAACCCAACCCAAACCCCTGAATGCCAACACAAACCATGGACACCCATCACCTAAGCATGACCACTGCACATACCCATCCCCCCCCACAAACCACCCTCACAACTCCTCCCACATGGGACTGCCAGCACTGGGGGACAAGGGCACCCACAAATCGCACGCCACAGCACACACAAAATCAATAACCATATTCTTTTACCCCTGCAGGGCCCGAATGCCAACACACCGGCCAGGAGGGTCCAGATTTGTCCATCCCACCCCCAGAACAGGCCCCCAGTGATGACAGCAGCTCTGTCGACCTAGAACCTGATGACCAGCCCGGACCATCGGGGACCTCTGGACAGTCGGTTACCCTCAGTCAGCCCCAGGCCACAGCAGACCTACCCCCCTCAGGAAACACCAGCACAGCACCCACCCAGCGGGCCCAGCGTCTGTCTCCAGGACAGGTCAAGCAGCGGTGTGTCTACCAGTACAGGGCACCCAGGGTAACCCACAACCCCAACAACAACAGGGACTTGGGGGCACTGGTAGTGGGCACACCGTCCAGGGGACAGAGGCCCAGGAACAAAGAGGAACTGGGAGGGCTGCTGTGCGACAGAGGGAGGACAGGCCTAGGGAACCCACTGTCCAAGAAGCCCTCACCACCATCATGGGAGCGTACCACCACTCCCAAGAGATGATGGCGACGGTCCTGGCCAGGTTCCAGGAGATCCAGGCCATGCAGGAGGGCCAGTACATGGGGTTCCGGGAAGAACTGCGCACCATCAGTTCCGCAATGGGTACAATCGTGGTGGCACTCAACCAGATTGTCACCACATTGCGGGACCATGTGGCCCCCCAAAGGGCCCCTGCCACTAGCATGGAGGAAGAACAGCCCACCACCTCCGCCGGCGCTAGTGGTCAGGAGGCCCCGACACAACAGCAACGGCCCTCCCGGACCCCACCCCCTGCAGAACAAGAACCACCCCGCAAGAAAGGCCTGAGATCGAGGAAGAAGACAGAGTAGGATGTCAAGACCCCCGCCATGCACGGAAACCCCTGGATGTCATCCCACTGTCCCACTTGTTTACCCTGTCCAACCTTGAACTGCCCCTGCTCCACCTTCCACAGGCATATGGACAATGGACCTGTAGGAACGACAGTCTGGACACTGCCATGGACATGCCTCCACCATCACCCTGTTTCAACTATACACCTATTTTAAAACTTCAATAAACACAATTATTGCACATTAACCAACTGGATTCTGCTATCTATTTATTTAAACCAAATGTATTCGAGATAACCAACAAAACATTTCTAGTTACATTGTGATGACAACATACCAGTGTCACACAGCGGTAGTCCATGGGGAAAAAAAACAGAGGGCACTCCGTGGGGATCAGATCACTGAAATAGGAAGTGATATACACAACTAAGTTACCATACATTGGGGTGAAAGGTCAGACAGTAGAGAGCCACTACAGTTACAGATATAATACAATGCAGGAGTAGATTATTACCTGTGTGTCACTGGAAATACTGCAGTATCACTCTGTCCCTGTTGTCTGTGTTGTCCTCTTCGTCTTCCTCCTCTTCACTCTCCGCAGGCTCCACAGCGGCCACAACACCACCATCTGGACCATCCTCCTGCAGGAAAGGCACCTGGCGTCGCAAAGCCAGGTTGTGAAGCATGCAGCAGGCCACGATGATATGACACACCTTCCTTGGAGAGTACATTAGGGATCCACCAGTCATATGCAGACACCTAAACCTGGCCTTCAGGAGGCCGAAGGTCCGCTCAATCACCCTCCTAGTCCGCCCATGAGCCTCATTGTACCGTTCCTCTGCCCTGGTCCTGGGATTCCTCACTGGGGTCAATAGCCAAGGCAGGTTTGGGTAACCAGAGTCACCAATTAGCCACACACGGTGTCTCTGTAGCTGTTCCATCACATAAGGGATGCTGCTATTTCGCATGATGTACGCGTCATGCACTGACCCTGGGAACTTGGCATTTAAATGGGAGATGTACTGGTCAGCCAAACAGACCACCTGGACATTCATCGAATGATAATTTTTACGCTTCCTGTACACCTGCTCATCGTCTTTTGGGGGAACCAAAGCCACATGGGTACCATCAATGGCACCAATGATATTGGGAATGTGTCCAAGGGCATAGAAATCACCCTTCACTGTAGGCAAGTCACCCACCTCAGGGAAAATGATGTAGCTCCGCATGTATTTCATCAGGGCAGACAACACTCTAGACAACACCTTTGAAAACATAGGCTGAGACATCCCAGATGAAATGGCCACGGTAGTTTGAAATGATCCACTTGCCAAAAAATGCAGTACTGACAGCACCTGCACTAGAGGCGGAATCCCTGTGGGTTGGCGGATGGGTGACATCAGGTCTGGCTCCAGCTGGGCACACAGTTCCTGTATAGTGGCACGGTTGAGTCTGTAGGTGAGTATGACGTGTCTTTCTTCCATTGTCGACAGGTCCACCAGCGGTCTGTACACGGGAAGATTCCTCCGTCTCCTCGCAAGTCCCAGCGGACGATGCCTAGGAAGGACAACATGGAGCACAGAGTCAAGCAACCCACAGGTAAGTGCCCACAGCATGCCCAGTACACGAATCTCTCGGGATTGAATGGCTAGTATGATTGTCGGTGCAAGGCCTAGCCATGTGTGACGCAGTAGGAATGAAGCCATGTGCGCCCTTGAAATGGCGGCTGCCTGACCTGTGAAGTGTGACAATGTGAAGTGAGGTCATTGCGCAAGCGTGGCACACCGTGGCGGTAGGCGGTCGCTGTCCGCGGCGCAAAGCCGCATTGGACAACATTGAACCCTATGGGTTTCAGGAGCCAATGGCGGTGAGCGCCGGCGGTCGCGGTACGCACCGCCGCTGTACGCACCGCCGCGGCACGAACCGCCGCGGCCGTAACCGCCATTTTCTCTCGGCTTGATCACACGAGACCTGAGCATCCACAGGAGAGGACCTATACTTCAAGTGCTGCTGTGACCTCGGTCTGGAAGTGACAATGGCTGCTGCGACTGGGGAAAGGGCCCCCGCCTTCAGTTCCGAGGAGTTGGAGAAGCTCGTGGACGGGGTCCTCCCCCAGTATGCGCTACTCTACGGGCCTCCAGACCAACAGGTGAGTACACGGGGGCAATGCATAGTGCCCAATGCCTGGGCTGAGTGGGGAGGATGTACGATGGAGGGGAGGGCAGCGAACCCCGATTTAGATGGGCGCTTGAGGACATCACAGCAGACACAAGGGGGTGAGTACCAGCACATTCAGCTATTTTGCGCGCAGTGGAGGTGCCTGGGTGGGGGAGGAGGGCTGTGGGTATCCCTAGGCCAAGGCGATTTCTGTAGGATAGGCCCGTCCGTGAAGTATGGTCCTGTGCCCCCGCCCCCCACCTCTGTAGGGTGCCTAGTAACGCGATTCATGGACCAGTGTATACTGTGTGGGCAGTTGTCGCCCATAGGCTTGTAGGGCATGACCCAGTGAATGAGTAGTGTACCCCAAGTGCGCAGCGTAGTGCAGGGGGCTTCTGTGTCTGTCCTCTCTGCCAACGGTGTCCCCAATGCATGCACTCAACTTGTCTTTATGTTTTCCACCCCCCCCCCATTTTCTTTGTTTTACTGTGAATGTGTGCATTAGCATCATCAGGCGGAGGAGAAGTGGCATCGGCGCAAGAGGGAGCTGCATCTCACATGGCCCCGGAGGGCCATGCAACGGACTCCGACATGACCAGTGAGACGGAGGGCGAGGGGGGCTCCACCACGGGGACCCGTGGAGACGGCAGCGACACCGACACGTCCTCGGAAGGGAGCTCCCTTGCGGTGGCGGCAACATCCGTGCCCACCGATCCTACAGGTACAGCCGCCACCCAGCGCACCAGCTCCGCCCTCCCATCAGCCCCTCGGCCTTCGGCCTGTGCCCGCAAGGCCAGGAAGCCGGCCATCTCATCGCCCCAGGCACCTCAGGCCCTTCCCCAGTCACCCCTGCTGCCCTCAGTGAGGAGGTCATTGACCTCCTGAGGACCATCATTGTTGGGCAGTCTACCCTTTTGAATGCCATCCAGGGTGTGGAGAGGGAGGTGCATCAAAGCAATGCATACCTGGAGGGCCTTCATTCGGGTCAGGCTGCCCATCAACGATCGTTCAACGCTCTGGCCTCAGCACTGACGGCAGCGATTGTCCCTGTCTCCAGCCTCCCTCTTCTGACTCCCTCCACCCAGTCCCACTCCCCTGTTCCTCTGCCTATCCCATCCACACCTACAGACCAGCCTGCACACACCTCAACACCCAAGGGCAGCTCATCCAGACATAAGCACCACAGGACACGCAAGCATTCACCCAAGCAACATCCAGATGCAGACATGCCAACAGCCACTACCTCCTCTGTGTCCCCCACCTCCTCGTCTCCCTCCTCCCTCCCTGTGACGTCTCCACACACACCTGCAAGCACACCACCATCAGCCATTGCACCCATCACCAGCACACCCTCCACACCAGTCCGCACACGCGCAGTCACCACCCCCACTGCCATGTACACGTCCCCTGTGTCCTCTCCCAGTGTGTCTGTCACCCCCGCTTCCCAACCACACAAACGCAGGCAGGCACCCAACCAACAGCCATCCACCTCACGTCAGCCTCCTGCCCAAGCACCTGCACCCAAAGACAGCACACTTGACTCTCCTACAACCACATCCTCTTCCTACACTCCCATACCCAACCAGCCACCCTTCCCATGGCTCCAAAGAAAATTTTCCTCTCTAAAGTGGACCTCTTTTCCTCACCTGACCCACCCCCTCCCTCCCGTAAGAGTTCCACAAACACCTCAGCCACCACCAGCCCAGCAACTCCAAAGAACGTCGTGCCTGGTTTTTGGAGTCCGCCCTGTCCTTGGGCTGGGACATCGTCCAGCAGCAAAGGCACAGCCAGCCCCCCCCCCCTGGGAAGAGGACCAAAAAACCGAAGGGCAGGCGCGACAGGCCTGATACGCCTGCCCCCAAGGAGGGTAGCCTTGCACCGTCACCTGCCACATCGGGTAAGGGAGCCACGGACAGTCTGCCAAGGAGGGCAAGGGCAGCAAGGAGCAAAAGGCAGGGAGCAGCCGACCTGGCCATGAGGGCCCCACCAGCCCCATTCCGGGGGTATCAAAGGAGAGCCAGGGCCCCAGGACTCCATCACAGGAGGGCCCCACAACGGAAAGGTCCGATGCAGACTGAGCGGCAAGTATTGGCCAGGTGTGGTTCACTGGAAACACAAGACAGGTACCGCTGAACAGGGCCCCGCCGTGAGGAGCACCGCTGAACAGGGCCCCGCCGTGAGGAGCACCGCTGAACAGGGCCCCGCCGTGAGGACCACCGCTCCGCTGGGCCCTTCATCTCAAGCACCGCTCCGCTGGGCCCTTCCTGTCAAGCACCGCTCCGCTGGGCCCTTCCTGTCAAGCACCGCTCCGCTGGGCCCTTCCTGTCAAGCACCGCTCCGCTGGGCCCTTCAACTCAAGCACCGCTCCGCTGGGCCCTTCCTGTCAAGCACCGCTCCGCTGGGCCCTTCCTGTCAAGCACCGCTCCGCTGGGCCCTTCCTGTCAAGCACCGCTGGCCCATTGGCAGTCCCGGTTCTGTGTCGGGCAGGCCTTCACGACGTACTCTGCCCACCATGCCTCCTCCATGACCAGTGGTCTCTGTAATCCACCTGATGGACTGTGGCTTTGCACTCCCCAGGATGTAACAGTGGGCAATCCACCCACTGTAGAGACTTGTGAGACTGTGGCTTTGCACTCCCCAGGATGCCACAGTGGGCAATCCACCCACTGTAGAGACTTGAGAGACTGTGGCTTTGCACTCCCCAGGATGGCACAGTGGGCAACCCACCCACTGTGGAGACTTGTGAGACTGTGGCTTTGCACTCCCCAGGATGGCACAGTGGGCAACCCACCCACTGTGGAGACTTGTGAGACTGTGGCTTTGCACTCCCCAGGATGGCACAGTGGGCAACCCACCCACTGTGGAGACTTGTGAGACTGTGGCTTTGCACTCCCCAGGATGGTACAGTGGGCAATCCACCCACTGTAGAGACTTGTGAGACTGTGGCTTTGCACTCCCCAGGATGGCACAGTGGGCATGGAGGCCCTTCGTGGATCTGGCGTCGTGGACTCATGTGGCTGAGGTGCCCCCCTCTCCCCCCTGAGGTGCCTGTCTTTTTATTTTAGTGATGCCCCAGCAGTGTTCTCTCCAATGGACTCGATCTCGTGTGTGGGCTTTGCCCATGTGTTGCTGCACATTGGCCCACGGACATTTGGACTTTGAATGACTGGGCCGGACTTTTGCTACTTGTATGGATATAGTTCTAGATGTGTATTCATTCTTCATATATTGCTAAGGTCGCTATACTTTATTGTTGCAATAATATGGTTCTACTTTTACATTCATTGCCTTTTGTCTTTGTTTTTTGGGGGGGGTTGGGGGTGTCACTCTGACTTTTTTATCTGCATAGGTGTGTAGGTATTTCGGTGGGGGTGAGGGTGGGGGTGGGTGTGTGGCGTATGTGTGTGCCCGTAACCTTTCCTCCTCCCCCCTCCCCTGTGTCGTAGGTGCAGTACTCACCGTTGTCGTCTGCGGCGAGGTTCGTGATCCTGGAAGAAGAGCAGGAAGGCAATGGCTGGGAGGATGTGGAGTTCGGGTTCCATGCTGTTCCGATTCCGCGTGGAGTGTGTCGAGGTAAGCGTTTTCCATTGGAGATGTCTGTTTCCGCCGTGTTTTTATCGGCGGGGCTCCCGCCCCGGAAAAGGTGGCGGATTGGTGGGTCGTGATAGGGTGGGCGGTACATTGTCTGCCGCCGGCCTGTTTGCGGTGACCGCCGCGCTGTTTGTTTGTACCGCCGTGGCGGTCGGAGTGTTAAAGCGGCGGCCTGTGTTGGCGGTTCCCGCCAGGGTCAGAATTCATATTTTTAGGCCGCCAGCCTGTTGGCGGGTTGGCCGCCGCTTTAACACTAACCGCCAGGGTCAGAATGAGGGCCGTAATGCTAAAAGCATCAAAATTTCAGGCCATGAACTTGTTTTGGGGATTTTTTCCATTTTAATGTTTTGTTACATTTGGGACACAACTGAGATAGGCTGATTGCACCCACTTTGGTGTTGATGGTGTATGTTCACATGTGAGACATCATACTGCAGCGGACCATGATCCGCTCCTTCCTTAACAGGATTTTGACGCTTGGCTGACACACTAGATGGCCATATGTGTGGCCTACCTATATGTATTGCACAATTTGGGCATGTTTGGCATCAGGAGAGGATAGCAAGGTGACGCACATGAGTACAATACCTCAATGCCTATGGCTCAATGTGTGTGCAGTCGCTACTAATGTAGTTGTTGACCCAGTGTGTGTGCATCAAAAGATATATTATTGCAAATATGCTTCTATGAATGTGAAGTCAATGTGTCCAAACCTTAGATGCAAGTCAATGTGGAAATGAGAGAGGAAATGTGTTAGTCATACATGTAGCAACATCCGTTGTGTGCACTTCCAAGATTTTGGGTGACGTAGACACCACAAATGGAAAAGCATGCACCAGATAGATGGCAGACGCTTGTTCATGTCAATGATCCACAATTTGGCCATCCCATGTCCTAGATTTTTGGTAACTGCTTCCTAGGCACTTGTTGGTGAACCCCACAGTGAGTCAGGCACATGCATAGACGAAGTGGGTACCATGTAATTGGCCCAGACAGCCAAAGGTGAACCACAAATGTATTATGACGCCACAGTTGAGGTCATATAACTGAGCCACAACTCTCCAGTGGCAGTGGTGGACCAGCAGACGAGGCAGCACGTGTCCACATTTTTCCAGTGATCGATTGCTCAGAGATGTCTTGTTCATCTGTGTGGTCCAATGTTGATCCTGTATATTTTTAGGAGTGTATGTTGTCACAGTTACGTCCAGGTCTCATCATGAGTCAGTGGCAGCTATTCCTGTGTCTACTGAGTATCCTTCGGAGATCAATGTGAGTAAAGTTAATGAGGACATGAGAACCTATGTCACTGAAGACGTGTAATGAGACTGCCAACAGGGCAACCTTGGTGTGCTGAGTTAGATAATGTCTCAGGTGTCATGTTCTGGCAGGTGTCATTACAACATTTGTACACATGTTGGCCTCTAAAATTCCCACTGCATCTGGGAACATCATAGCCTTTGTGCTGATTATTCTCGCAGCTATTCACCACGCACAGCCCATCAATATGTTGTGAGCAATGTGATTCAGCGTGTGAACTGTCAGGGTCCTAACATGTGTGGACTTTTCATGGACATTATCAGAGGTTGCTGGTTCTGCTGGAGGCACCGTACCCAATCCCTGCATACGGCCCTGGGACACTGTCACACTTTGTCGTTCATGCATACATGAGACCCAAACAAGGGATGGGCCATGATTTTGGTATGCAAAGACAATTTAACAAATATGGTACAATTAAAAGGAGGATGATGCTATACAATGTATTTGGGTATGCATTGATGAAGCACATGACAAAATACCCTCTGAGGAATGAGAGGTTTGGTAAAGCAAGTGTGGTACATATGTAGCCACAATGAATCTTTAGGGTAACGCACAGACAGGTACCAGTCAGGCTGACAGGATGCAGGGTCAATCAGGATCCAGCAATTTCACAAGTTACATAATCAGTGGTCTGACTAAGACTGGTTGGAGGAGGAACATGAACACAAGGGTTGTGTTACACGGCTTAATTACTAGCAATGCATAACGGTGTATTTGACAAAATGGCAACTTCTATGCTGTTCCAGGCATCAGCAGGGGCAGTGCATGTTCAGATGGGTGGTGTGCATGGAGGTGATCACAGGTGTGTGCTGCATCAGTTTATCACAAGTCCTGTAGGTGAGATTTGCATTCAAATGGCCAATAGTACCTTTCACACGGGAAGCAATCTACAGGTGATAACAGGTCTTAGAAACTACAAGCCAGTGTATTAATTGACCTGACGTCCATGCAGTCAGATGCACTATGACAATGGTATACCATAGGAAAGGGTGTAGCACACTGGATTACTATTGTTAGTCTGTGTGTGCAGAGGAGGGAATATCGGGGTACACATATTACTATTCCAGGGACCTCTTCAGACAGGTGGGTTTTGACCAGGAGCATGGGTGTGTCAGGAGTTAGGAAATGGGCTGACATGTACATGGTATGTCATGTGCGCAATGCTTGTCATATGTGTGGCACTTGTGCTGTCTATGTTCTGCTTAAATGGAACTCTAGTCACAGATAGTCCTTGCAAAGATTGGATGCAATTGGACTTACTGCTGTCAAGGGTCTGGTCATACATTCCTCTTACCGATGCAATAGCACATCAACTGCCTCATGTATGAGGCTTGTTTTCCCCTTATTGAGTGATGGTGCCTTAGTTGTGTGCCATATGCTGTGATGAACCATGTTGCCAACATGTATGCGTGAAATAGGTGTGGTCCTCTGCTATTGCCTTTCAAAGGTGAAATGTACAGGATATATGTCATTTACAGTGTGTGTGTATGTGACCGTTGTATGATAAGCATCACAATTGCTCTGGGATTTTCTGTGTCCTGATCGGTATATCAGCAATACTCCATGAGGCTACACTCTTATTCTGATAGTTAGAGATAAAGGTGAGCACAAATGATTAGCCAAACCATGCTATGGTGATTATTATCGGTGTTTATTTACATTAGTTAATACAGTGGTGATAGTGATTATTTTTAAAAGAAATTGTTCACGATATGTTGGCGCCTACGTAATCCAGCAGCCGTGTTTTGTTGTTCCCCCTCATGTTGCAGGCCACCATCCTCCTCTTCCTCCTCTTCAGGCATGTGTGGCTCTGGTTCCAAGAGGGGAATGTTCCTTCTTATGCAAATGTTGTGCAGGATGGCACATGTTAGAATGATCTTACAGACCATTTCAGGGGAATATAGGAGATTACCACCAGTGATGTCGAGGCACCTGAATCTCAACCTGAGGATGCGAAGGTCCTCTCGACTAAGCTGCGTGTCCTCCTATATGCGTCATTGTAGGCACGCTCTGCTGCAGTGCTTGGGTTGCCAAATGGTGTCATAATCCATGGCTGGATCCCATACCCCTGATCAGCTGAAAGAGAAAATGAATGGGATCATGTTGATGTAGCTTGCCCCATTGAAATCACCTTGCATGGTAGTAGTTGTCTTGTGTTGTCTGTGACTCTTTTGTGTTATTGTGTTGCATCTTAGGCTTGTAGGATGTACCATCTGCATTGTGTTGTTTCCTTGGCTGAATGAGTGTTTGGCTGCTGACCAGTTGTCAGCAGTATGTTTTGGGATTTGCAGTACAGTGTGCCCTCCCTAGCATTGTGACTTGTGATACAGGTGTCCCTGTGTCATCACTGGGGGTGAGATGATAGTTCCATACACAGGTTCAATTTGACAGTGTTGTTAACGCGTTCATATCAATGTACCTGGGACATCCCATATCTTTAGACTTATGCAATGGATTAATGTAAACATAATTGAGACGCTTACATTTTGCAAGGTGACAATTAGGCAACCCACTCCAAATGTTGTGATCATTGACATCTTAACATTAGACTGTACACTAATTTCAGATGTGTGACAGGTTCAATGGTGACCTATGAAACATGGCTAGCGATGTCACGACCTCAGTGTGTTCCTGTCGACATGTTGCTGTTGTGGTGTATGTGTTGTGTGTCCTAGAGGGTTGCTGTGCAGTGTATATAAGTAGGTTTTTGTACTTACCAACAAGTAGTCCATTGCCATACCGTCCATCCTGGAAGTGTTGAATGATGGTGCTGTGACAGAAGATGAATGAGTCATGGACACTCCCCGGATATTTTGCCACGATGTTGGTGATCAATCCTTGGTGATCGACAATGGCCTGCACATTGATGGAATGTGTGTGCTTCCTGTTGTGGTAGAGGTGTTCAGTTGCAGCAGGTGGCACAAGGCGTACATGTGTGCAGTCGATTGCACCAAGGACATGTGGGAAGCCACTAATGGGGTAGAACCCCTGTTTTGTTTCCTGCTGCTTCTGCAGTGTGTTAGGGAAGCAGATGTGGTGGGGTGTGAGTCCAATGATGGCATCCAGTACTTTGGGAAAAAAGGCAGAGAATGATGGCTGTAATATTCCGGCAACCAGGGCACCAGTTGTTTGAAAAGAGCCACTTGCCAGCATGTGAAGTACGGCAAGCAGCTTGGTTTCTGTAGGGATGGTGCGGGGTGTCAGCAAGGTGGGTGCCAACTGTGGCTCAATGTTTCGCAGCAGCCGCTGATTGGCCTGCCAGTTCAACCTGTACCTCTGGATGATGTGATGTTCCCTGAGGCCATGAAGGGTTGTTTTGGTGTGGAATATCCTCTCCTGCCTTCTGCGCTGCCTTTGGGGTCCCTGCTGGTGTTGTGGTAGCTGCTATTGCTGGGCTCTGCGTCTGCGTGCACCCTGGATGAGAAGCACCTCCATGTCTCCCTTTTGCTGCTCTGCTGCTCTGCTGTTGCTTCTGTGTGTTCTGATTAAATACAGGTGTATTTGCCCCATTAAAAATGCCTGCCCTGACCCAGGCGTTAAGTTTTAACGCAAATCGGGCTGTGCGTCATTTTCCAGCTCCACCTACCGGCGGTGCGTTATTTTTGCCCGAAAGCATAAATACGACGCACAGCCGTTTAAGTCATTTTTTGGACTTGAACGCCTACCTTGCATTTGATTAACGCAAGGCGGGTTGCCGCATCCCAAAAATGACACACACGGCGGGATTTTGATGTCCGTGGGCTCGGGCGTCAAAGTTTAAATATGAGGCAAGGTTTGCGCTGAATGTGCGTCAAAATTTTTGACACACATTCGGCGCAGACGGAGCATAAATATGCCCCTCTGTCGTAGTCAAGCGCTTCCTCGGTTTCAAGGTACTACAATTACATTTAATATTTTTAAAGTGATATCTTTGCTTGTGAATGTTGGATTTATGTCGTTTTGGGCTTCTTTTACTTAGATAAATATTGGCTATTTTTCTAAACTGGTGTGGAGTACTTTTTTTGGTGTTTTCACTGTGTTACTGTCTGTTTGTACATATACTTTATACATTGCCTCTGAGATAAGCCTGACTGCTTCAGTAAAGCTATCAAGGGGGTGAGCAGGGTTTATCTTAGCTGTCTGGCTCCCTTACCCTGAATAGAGGGAGGGTCCCTACTTAGACAGCGTTTGAACCACTGCCAACTAGAGACCTCATTTCTAACAGATGCCAAATGTAGAAGGCTGAAAGAAAGGTTTATGGTAGTAGCACATACTCTGCTACCTCAGAAAAGAGGAGTGAAAAAGATTAAAAATGCCTAGGCCAGAGCTAGACTTTGGCCCTCATTACAACATTGGCGGTAAAAGCTGCGTACCGCCGTGCAGAAGACCGCCAACACACCGCCGCGGAATTCCGCCACAGCTATTATGACCCACATTTCGGAATCCGCCAAAAGTCAGACACCCACACAAGTCCGCCACACCAAAGGTCAGTGATAAACTGGCAAAAACAAAACCTCCAACGTCACGCCAACAGAAATACGCCCACACTGTCACGACACACGAATCCACGCGGCGGTCTTTCAACCGCGGTATTCCATTGGCGGTACACACCACCGCGCTCAAAATACACACACATCTACAAAACACAGCCACATTGGACAATTCCAAACACACACACCTGATACACACACCACTCCCACACACCCATTACAATATAAAACACACACCCACATCACTCACAAACCCCTACTACCAAAAATTCCAAAAGAAGGCCAGAGAGAGACAGCACCAGCAAGAACAACAGCATCCACAGGCACACAACACCATCACCCACAGAACTTTCATGCACCTCACACAACACCCCACTACATATCAGCACACTTATCACCACACACTCCACCCCACACATCATCTACACCACCCCATGGCACGGCAAAGACACCCCAGGTTCTCAGAGGAGGAGCTCAGGGTCATGGTGGAGGAAATCGTCCGGGTAAAGCCACAGCTATTCGGAGCACAGGTGCAGCACACCGCAATAGTAAGGAAGATGGTGCTATGGCGAAGAATAGTGGACAGGGCCAACGCAGTGGGACAGCACCCAAGAAATCGGGAGGACATCAGGAAGAGCTGGAACGACCTACGAGGAAAGGTGCGTTCCGTGGTCTCAAGACACCACCTGGCGGTTCAGCGGACTGGCGGCGGACCCCCAACTCCTCCCCCACAACTAACAACATGGGAGGAGCAGGTCTTGGCGATTCTGCATCCTGAGGGCCTCGCAGGAGTAGGTGGAGGAATGGACTTTGGTAAGTCAAATTTTAACTATTACATCCCTCATCCTACCTGCATGCCAGCACATACCCCCATCCCTCACCCCCATCACTCTAACTCCTCACAAATGTCCCTACATCACAAACCACACATCCTGACACCAAGCCCTGCATGCAACAACAAAGCATGGACACCCATCACTAAAGCATGCCCACTGCACATACCCATACAACCCCCTAAACCATCATCACACAAGGTCCCACACAGGAATGCAAGCACTGGGGTACACGGTCACCCACCTATTGCACACCATGGCACACACAGATGTAATAACCACCCTTTTATACCCCTGCAGGACCCCTACCCAACGTCACCGGACAGGAGGGTCCACACATGTCCACACCACCCACAGAGGAGGCCCACAGTGATGACAGCAGCTCTGTCCAACTGGATCTAGATGACCAGCCCGGCCCATCGGGGACCTCAGGACAGTTGGTTCCCTTCACCCAGTCACAGGCGACCACAGTCCTTCACCCCCCTGGAAACACCAGCACAGCACCCACCCAGCGGGCCCATACCTCTGTCCCCAGGACACGTCAATCAGCAGTGTGTCCACCCAGTATAACCCACCACCCCAACAACAACTGGGACCTGGGGGCAGTGGTAGTGGGCACACGGTCCAGGGGACGGAGGCCCAGGAACACAGGGGAACTGGGAGGGCTGCTGTGCGACAGGCCAAGGGAACCCACTCTCCACGAGGCCCTCTCCTCCATCATGGGAGCCTACCACCACTCCCAGGAGACGATGGCAACGGTACTGGCCAAGTTTCAGGAGACCCAGCGCCTGCAGGAGGAACAGCATATGGGCTTCAGGAAGGAACTCAGAACCATCAGCTCCACCCTGGGCACCATCGTAGGGGTGCTGAAGGAACTTGTGAACACCAGGAGGGACACTGTGGCACTACAAGGGGCCCCTGACACTAGCATGGACGATGAACTGCCCACCACCTCTGCTGGCGCTAGTGGACAGGAAGCCCCGCCACAGGACCACCACACCAGCACCCCACCCCCTGCAGAGGGAGAACCACCCCACAAACGGTCCCTGAGATCCAAGACAAAGACAGAGCACAATGCCAAGACCCCCGCCAAGAAATGAGACCACCCTGATTGTCATCCTTCTGTCCCACTTTGTCACCCTGTCCATACTTAAACTGCCCCAGTTCCACTTCCTATGCCCATATGGGCAATGCACCTGTGAGACTAATAGACTGGACTCTGCCATGGACATTTCTCCACCATCACCCCTCACCATTTCACTACCCCCTCCAATATTGAGTACTTAAATAAACACACTTAAAGCACAAAACAATCTGGAGTCTGTCTGTGATTTGGAAATAGTGTATTAGCAATTACAGTGACAAAATGATCTTTCAATTGTAATGTCAACATACCTATGTCACACAGCTCTAGTCCATGAGGAGTCTAAGCAGATGTCACACATTGGGACCCACATCTGTGAAATCGTAAGGGAAAGTGACAACTCAGTGACCATACACTGGGTGAAAACGACAGACAGTAGAGAGGTAGTAGTGTTTAAGTACATGTAATAGGCAGGTCTGTACTCTTACCTGTGTCTCACTGGAAATATTGCTGGATCACTGAGTCCCTGTTGTTCATGTCTTCTTCCTCTGCTTCCTCGTCTTCACTGTCCACAGGCTCCACAGCTGCCACAATACCGCCATCTGGGCCATCCTCCTGCAGAAAAGGCACCTGTCGTCGCAAAGCCAAGTTGTGAAGCATACAGCAGGCCACGATGATCTGGCACACCTTCTTTGGTGAGTAGAATAGGGATCCACCTGTCATATGGAGGCACCGGAACCTGTCCTTCAGGATGCCGAAGGTCCGCTCAATCACCCTCCTAGTTCGCCCATGGTCCTCATTGTAGCGTTCCTCTACCCTTGTCCTGGGATTCCGCACTGGGGTCAGTAGCCATGACAAGTTGGGGTAACCAGAGTCACCTGCAAATGGTGAGGGACAACTGTTAGACACGCACTAACCTGAAGGGATATCCCCAGACCCAGACAACCATTCCCACTGACTTGCGTCCAGGTGCTCACCTAATAGCCGCACACGGTGCCTCTAGAGTTGAGCCATCACATAAGGGACGCTGCTATTCCGCAGGATGTAGGCGTCATGCACTGAGCCAGGGAACATGGCATTCACATGGGAGATGTACTGGTCTGCCAAGCATACCATCTGTACATTCATCGAATGATAACTCTTCCGGTTTCTGTACACCTGTTCACTCCTGTGGGGGGGGACCAAAGCCACATAGGTCCCATCAATGGCACCTATGATGTTGGGGATGTGTCACAGAGCATAGAAATCACCCTTCACTGTAGGCAAATCCTCCACCTGAGGAAAAACGATGTAGCTCCGCATGTGTTTCAGAAGGGCAGACAACACTCTGGACAATACGTTGGAAAACATAGGCTGGGACATGTCTGATGCTATGGCCACTGTTGTTTGAAAAGTCCCACTTGCAAGGAAATGGAGCACTGACAGCACCTGCACTTGAGGGGGGATTCCTGTGGGATGGCGGATTGCTGACATCAGGTCTGGCTCCAACTGTGTACACAGTTCCTGGATTGTGGCACGGTCAAGCCTGTATGTGATAATCACATGTCGCACCTCCATTGTCGACAGGTCCACCAACGGTCGGTACACTGGAGGATGCCACCATCTCCTCACATGTCCCAGCGGACGGTGCCTATGAAGGACAACAGAGTCAAACAACTCAAAGGTACATACCCACAATTTACACAGAACACCATTCATACACAAAAGATGGTCTGTATGTGTGTAGAGTCTAGGCCTATGTATGTGTGACGCAGTTGAAAATGAAGCCAGGTGGGACCCTGAAATGGCGGCTGCCTGGCCTCTAAAGTGGGACAATGGGATGTGAGGTAACTGCGCTGGCGTTGTACACCGTCGTGGTAGGCGGTCGAAGACCCCAGCGCAATGCTTCATTGGTTAACATTGGACCCTATGGGTCCCAGAACCCAATGACGATGTACGCCGGCGGTGACGGTACGCACCGCTGTGGACATGACCGCCATTTTGTATCTGTTCAATCACTCGATACCTGATCTTCGACAGGAGAGGACCTACACTGGAAGTGCTGCTGTGACCTCGGTCTGGAAGAGACACTGGTTCGAGTGTCTGGGGAAAGGGCCCCTGCCTTCACATCGGAGGAGTTGGAGAAGCTCGTGGATGGGGTCCTCCCCCAGTACACGCTACTCTACGGTCCTCGAGACAAACAGGTAAGTACACAGGGAGCATGTTGTATGGGCCATGCCTGTGTGGAGAGGGCTGGATGTAAGAAGGAAGGGGGGAGAGTGCTGCGTGCACGAAAGACAGTGAATGCATGTGCCACATGGCAAGGGTAGGGATGGGGGCCAATCACTTTGATGGTGCAGTTGGTAATAACTTCTCTTTTTTCCCTGTACATTTCATGTAGGTCAGCGCCCACCAGAAAAAAGATATTTGGCGTGCCATCGCCAAGGACGTCCGGACCGTGGGGGTCTACCACAGACGGAGCACCCACTGACGTAAAAGATGGGAGGACATTCGCCGCTGGAGCAAGAAGACGGTGGAGGATCAGCTGGGGATGGCCTCTCAATGTGGGAGGGGTGCCCGTCGCACCATGACCCCCCTGATGTTCAGGATCCTGGCGGTGGCCTACCCGGAGTTGGATGTGTGCTTGAGGGCATCACAGCAGCCACAAGGGGGTGAGTACACTCTCATTCTGCTGACTTTGCGCGCAGTGGAGGTGTCTGGGTGGGGGAGGTGGGCTGTGGGTTTCCCTAGGCCAGGGCGAGTTCCGTAGGCAAGGCCCACCCATAAGGCAGGCCATGTGGCACCCCAACACACATCTGTAGAGTGCCAAGTACACCTAGTCATGCCCCTGGGTCATCTATGTGTGCAGATGTCATCCATAGCCTTGTAGGCCATTTCCCAGAAATTGAACTGTGGACCCCAAGAGCGCGGCGTAGTGCAGGGGGCTTCTGTGTCTGTCGTGTCCGCCAACGGTAGCGGTAATGCATGCACTCAACATGTCTTTCTTCTGTCGTACCCCCCCCCTTTTTGTGGTCTCCCTGTTCTTGTGTGCATTAGCATCATCAGGCGGAGGAGCAGTGGCACCGGAGCACGAGGGAGCTGCATCCCACATGGCCCTGGAGGGCGAGACTGCAGACTCAGAGTTCTCCAGTGGGACGGAGGGCGAGGGGAGCTCCACGCCGGGGACAGGAGCTGACACCAGTGGCGCGGACTCATCCTCTGATGGGAGCTCCCTTGTGGTGGTGGCAACATCTGTGCCCCCCGCATCTACAGGTACAGCCGCCACCCCCCCCTACCAGCAGCGCCCTCCCAGCAGCCCCTCTGCCTTTGCCCTGTGCCCACTCACCCAGGAGGGTGGGCATCACCTTCGCCCCAGGCACCTCAGGCCCTGCCCCAGACATCCCTGCTGCCCTCAGTGAGGAGGCCATTGACCTCCTCAGGTCCCTCACTGTTGGGCAGTCTACCATTTTGAATGCCATCCAGGGTGTAGAGAGGCAGTTGCAACAAACCAATGCATTCCTGGAGGGCATTCATTCTGGTCAGGCAGCCCTTCAGCGAGCTTTTCAGACTCTGGCCTCAGCACTGATGGCAGCCATTGTCCCCGTCTCTAGCCTCCCCCCTCCAACTTCCTCCAGCCAGACACAAACCCCTGTACCTCAGCCTATCCCAAGCACACCTACAGACTAGCATGCACACACGTCAACACACAAGGGAAGCTCTGGCAAACATAAGCACCACACATCCCACAGGCACTCATGCAAGCATCACACACATGCAGACACACCAACATCCACTGCCTCCACTGTGTCCCCCTCCTCCTCGTCTCCCTCCTCCCTCCCTGTCCCGTCTACACTCACACCTGCATGCACTACCTCTACAGCCACTACGTCCCTCTCCAGCACACCCACCACCACACCCCGCTCACGTGCAGTCACCACCCCCACTACCATTCACACGTCCCCTGTGTCCTCTCCCAGTGTGTCTGTGACACCCCCTCCCAAGATACACAAACGCAGGCACACACCCACCCAACAGCCATCCACCTCACGACAGCCTCCAACGCATGCACCTTTACCCAAAGTCACCAAACGTACACCTCCTACAACCACCACCTCTTCCTCCACTCCCAAACCCCCTCCAGCTACCTGTCACAGTGTCTCCCAAAAACTTTTCCTGTCCAACCTTGACCTCTTTCCCACACCTCCCCCACCCCGTCCGTCTCATAGGTCCCGAAGTAGCACCTCAGCCACAACATCTCAGGGACCAGTGGTGCCTGTAGTCACCGGAATCTGGAGTGCACCGGCCACCAGGGCAGCCAGTGTGGCACGGAGCCACAGCACAGACAGTCCTCCACCTGTGAAGCATCAGAAGTTAGCCAGTGCCCGGCGGGAGAGGGGGAAGACTCCAGCCACGAAAGCTGCTCCCAGGGGTCCCGGTGGGAGTGTGGAGTCAGCTGTGACACCTTCCAAGGTGGGGAAGGGCCACAAGAAACCCTGCAAGTCTGGGAAGAGCAGCACGGCGGAGAAGACCACTATCATCCCGATGCACCGGAGCCCACCACCAGCACAGGCCCAGCTGCCCAGGACAGGACCGCCACCACCGGCCCACCTGCCCAGGAGACCACCACCAGCACCAGCCCAGCTGCCCAGGAGGCCACCGCCAGCACCAGCCCACCTGCCCAGGAGGCCACTGCCAGCACCAGCCCACCTGCCCAGGAGGCCACCGACAGCACTAGCCCCGCTTGGCCATGAAGGACTGCAAGCAAAAGCCCGCTGGGCCATGAAGGACCGCCAGCAAAAGCCCCGCTGGACCATGAAGGACCGCCAGCAAAAGCCCCACTGGGCCATGAAGGAGCGCCAGCAGCTGAGACACTGCAATGGAGACCGCCATCTCATGCACCGCTGCACAGGGCACCGCCGTCTCAATCACCGCTGAACAGGGCACCCCCGTCTCAATCACCGCTGAACAGGGCACCGCCATCTCAATCACCGCTGAACAGGGCACCGCCATCTCAAGCACCGCTGAACAGGGCACCACCATCTCAAGCGCCATCTCAAGCACCGCTGCACAGGGCACCGCCATCTCAATCACCGCTGAACAGGGCACCACCATCTCAAGCACCGCTGGCCCATGAGCGGCAAGGGCACTGATGCAACGTCACGGGGTGAATGATGCACTCTGGGCACCATGCCCCCTCCAGAACCAGTGGAGATTGACATCCACTACCTCAGTCCTTGGCAGGATGGAGCACTCTGGGCACAATGCCCCCTCCAGAACCAGTGGAGATTGACATCCACTACCTCAGTCCTTGGCAGGATGAAGCACTCTGGGCACCATGCCCCCTCCAGAACCAGTATAGATTGACATCCACTACCTCAGTCCTTGGCAGGATGAAGCACTCTGGGCACAAAGCCCCCTCCAGAACCAGTGGAGACTGTCATCCACTTGAGAGACTGTGGCTTTGCACTCCCCAGGATTGAACAGTGGGCAACCCACCCACTGTAGAGACTTGAGAGACTGTGGCTTTGCACTCCCCAAGATTGAACAGTGGGCAACCCACCCACTGTAGAGACTTGAGAGACTGTGGCTTTGCACTCCCCAGGATTGAACAGTGGGCAACCCACCCACTGTAGAGACTTAAGAGACAGTGACATTGCACTCCCCAGGATTGAACAGTGGGCAACCCTCCCACTGTAGAGACTTGAGAGACTGTGGCTTTGCACTCCCCAGGATTGAACAGTGGGCAAGCCACCCACTGTAGAGACTTGTGAGACTGTGGCTTTGCACTCCCCAGGATTGAACAGTGGGCAAACCACCCACTGTACAGACTTGTGAGACTGTGGCTTTGCACTCCCCAGGATGGAACAGTGGGCATGTGGCCCGCTCGTGGATTTGGCGTCATGCACTCAAGCGGCTATGGTGCCCCCCTTTCCCTCCCCCTGAGGTGCCTGTTTAGTTGCTCTCTGATACCCCTGCAGTGTTCTCTCCGTCATGGTCGGGGATCTTGTGTGGGCCTCGCCCATACGTGTGGTCCCAGTGTTCCACAGACTCTCTTAGAGCACTACCTGGACTACTATGCTTGGTATATATTGTGTACATGTTGTATATATATATTTCTGCCTACTTGCTTTTAATATATTACAATGGTTACACTCATTTTTTATTGTCTTTGCATTCTTCCGGGGGGTTTGGGGGTGTAACTGTGATGTATTGACATGCATTAGTGTGTGTGTTGTAGTGGGTGAGGGTGGGGGTGTTGCGTGGGTGTGTCCCTGTTTTTTCCCTCCCCCCCGTGTCGTAGGTGCAGTACTCACCGTTGTCTTCGCCGCCGGTGTTCGTGCTCCTCGTAGAGGAGCAGGAAGACTATCGCAGGGAGAATTTGGAGTTACGGGTCCATGGCGTCCTCGTTCCTCGTGGGGTGTGTAGAGTTGAGCGTTTTCCCTTCGGGATTCCTGTTTCCGGCATGTTTTTATCCGCAGTGAATCCGTCCCGGAAAAGGTGCCCGATTGGCCTGTCATAATAGTGTGGGCGGTACATTGTCTCCCGTCTGTCTGTTGGCGGTGACCGCCGCGCTGTTTGTCTGTACCGCCATGGCGGTCAAAGTGTTAAAGTGGCTGTCTTTACTTGACGGTTTCCGCCACGTTCGTAATTGCTAATTTTTTACCGCCGGCCTGTTGGCGGTCTTACTGCCGCTTTAACACGGACCTCCAGGGTTGTAATGACCATATTTGATCCCAGTGTAGGATTAAACATACAGATAGTCTCTATATCTCACTGAGATCAAATTATAGGCACTAGAATCTGTAGTCTGATTATAGACAGTTCTTACTAACAAAGACTTACGTTCAGATCTAAAGGAATCAGTCAGAGAAGATGTGAGGGATTTCACAGCACAGGAGATTGTGGTGATTAAAGGTACTAAACCCCTAAAGATAACCCTCAGACCTGATTCAGCATTCCCTCAAACAGGTCCTTACAACTTCACCCAGAAGCCATTAAAGGAATAACAACTTTCATTGAAATTATACTAGAACAGAGCATTTTGAAGGAGGTTATTAGGAGTCCATGCAAGTCTCTGATTACGCCCTTTAAAAAAGCAAATGAAAAGTGGAGGATAGTTCAGGATTTAAGATAAATTAACCAAATAGATGTTGCTTGCTATCCCGTGGTACTGAATCCTGCTGTAATCCCATTCCAAGTTAACCCAAAAGTGGAATGGTTCAGGGTCATTGACCAATGTCAGGCATTCTTTTCTGCTCCCTTTCACAAAGAAAGCCAGTATCTGTTGACCTCTGGATTCCAAGAGAAAACTATTGTGTTGTATCGCACTCAGGCATACACAGAGAGCCCCTCATATTTCAATCAGATACTCTGGAAGAATTTAGAAACCTTGCAGTTGCCATGCAGGTCAACCCTTGGTCAGTACATCGACCACCTACTTGTTTCATCCATGACAAAAGAAGCTTGTAAGCAAGACACTATTGCCCTACTCAACCACCATGCTGAAAATGGGCATAAGGTTCCCCAGAAACGCTATAGTATTGTCAAAAGGAAGTTAGGTACATGGGACATCAAATTGAGAAAGGTGTCAGAAGGGTGTCCCATGAGCGCATCAAGACTGTGCTCAAAATGAAATTCCTTCCCACACAGACAGAAGTGCAATGTTTTGGGGAATGGTTTGCTGTTGTGGACAATGGACCCTAAACTCTTCCCTTGTGGTGAAGTCTTTACTGAGGCTGACATACACCAATGTCACTGACCCAGTACCCAGGGATGACAAGAGCATGGAAGCCTTCCAGGAGCTCAAAAACTTACTCTGCAGTGCACCCGCTCTTGGAATGCCAGACTACACCAAAGAGTTCAAACTCATCTGCCATGAGCACAACGGGTGTGCCTTGTTTCTTTTGACACAGATCCATGGGGAGGTAAAATAACAAATGACCAGTGGCCTACTTTTAAGCAGCCCTTGACCCAGTAGCTGTAGCATTGCCTGTTGTCTCAAGGCAGTCATGGCACTCAGTCTAAGCATTCAGCAAACAGAAAGGATAGTGATTGTTCACCTGCTCATTGTTATGGTGCCTTATTCCACTGAAATTGTCATGACTCAAACTCAGCATTTGACCTAAAGGCACTTAATCCTCTATAAGAGAACTATTTTGGCTGCAGATAATGTTTCCCAAAGAAGATTTAATACCCTAAAAAATGGGTACTCGCATACATTTTCCGGGGGAGCAAAAACTTTGGTCTGTGATGTGACCTAGGGCCACATTGATGCTAGCAGGGTGGTGGTCGGGGGCGCAAAGGGTGGTGAAATTGGTAACGTTGGTCCGGGGAAGATAAGCATATACATATCTAGTGGCTGAACTGCATATTATGAAACCAGAAGACCTCGGGTTATTCCCAGCTTCCTACTTTACTAAATTGTGTGATCCTCAGCAATTGTTTTTCCCTTTCCCTCCTTTTTCTTCATTATCACATATGGACCACTAAATACATGGCTTTAGGATATGCACTGCGTAAAATTTCCTGTTTTTGATTTAATAAACTAGAATGCTGTTCTTGTATAATAGAAACCCAGGCCACCCTAACATTGCACATAACAACTCACTTGCCTTTTAGTTCACTGTTGCCAATGTTGTCAGGGTGGGAGGATTAACTAATGTTTCTACATTCATGTTTAAAAACTATCACTTTCAAAAAGTACTTCTTAAATCACTGATCTAATCTGATGTACTAAGGTGAAGCGGTGCTGCATGTTAATGAAATATACTTTTTGAATTTTGAAAAGACTTTGTCATATTTTACACTGTTATTGCAAGATGCCTTTAAAAATGAAGGTGTTTCTAAAAATAAGCAGTGTAAGACACCCCAGTTACTTCTCTTTTTAGCTTCAACTAACCTTAAAATAACTGTTTGCTTATTATTTAACATATTTTTAATGTTGGTGCTGAGTCGAGTTGTAGGAGGCTGGTCTGGTTTGTAGTGGGTAGCTTGGGTACTTACACCTTATACCAGGTCCAGTTATCCCTTATTAGTGAAATGTAGTAGTGTTCTTGTAGCTATAAATATAGCAGAGCAGCTTAGGCTGAACTAGGAGACATGCAAAACTCATGCAATACCACTTATAGGTACACAGTACTTATACACAAGTAAAGACAATGCTCACTGTTACCAAAAATAAAGGTAGAGGCAATACTCATTCTGGAGGTAAGTATTATACACCATACATACACAAGACACCAAAATAAGGCAAGTAATTAGATATAGGATAGTTCAAACAATAGGAAATGCTATAGAATGCAATGGGAGAAAATAGGTCTGGGGCAACACAAACCATATGCCAAGAAAGTGGATTGTGAATCACAAATTCCCCCCAAGACAGGAGTAGCGTGTGCAGAATCGCTGGGAGAGTAAGAATACAGTAAAGGTAAGTAAATTACCCCACCCCAGAGCCCAGAAAAGCAGGAGTAAAGTACTGCAAGTTTCCATAGGACACACTACACCTCGTGATTGGAATTATTGCAAGAACCAACCAAGTCTGCAAACAACAAATGGTGGATTCCTGGACCTGAAGACCTGCAAAGGAAGGAGACCATGTCCAGAAGTCAAAAGAAGTTCCAGGAAGGACAGAAGCCCCTGCCAACCTAGAAGAGGGTGCAAAAGAAGAGTCCCCGGTTGGACAAAGACTGCAGAAATGCACCCTAGAAAGATGCCAGCGGGTTCCTGCATGATGCAAAGGATGTTGCACGTAATGAAGTTGGATGCATGCGAGTTTTGGCACTGGATTCCTCCAACAAGCCTTGGTTCTGGCAAAATTGCATCTTGCATCAAGTAGGCACATCTGGACCCAGGAAGGACCTGGGGGGCTCAACTCTGTGTGAGGAAGCACTTCAGAGAGCCCTCGGAGCACCAGATAGCACCCACAGGTGTCCCAGCACACTGGGACAAAGGAGGTGCAAAATGCGCTTGGTGCAGCACTACAAAGGAAGCTTCCACACCGCCTGAGAAAAACTCAGCGAAATGAGCATCGCAGGACAGAGTTCTGGGGACCTGGACCAGGCTGTGCATGAAGGAATGTTGCAAATAGTGCACAGAGGCCTCAGGAGGTGAAGAAGACGCGGTGCACAGGGGTACTGTCGTTCTGGGGGAAGGCAAGGTCTTACCTCCTCCAAATTGGGACAGCAGGACCAAAGGACAGTCTGTGTCGAAGGTGTCCACCCTCTGTGTTCCAAGGAGCAAGCTTGTCACCAGGAAAGGAGTCCAAGAGAACTGGTTGTTGACTTAGACGTTGCCTATGTGAGCAGGGGAGTGACTCCGTCACCCAACGGGAGATTTCTTTGGTCATTCTGGTGCAAGGGGAAGACAGAGAATCCTCAGAGTGTGCACACCGTGGAATCTGTTGCAGTTGGTGGCTGGAGCTGAAGTTGCAGAAGAAAAGTATCCCTTGTAGATACTTTGTTGCTGTTACAGCGGTTCCTGGAGCAAGCAGAGGTTGATCCGAGGTCAGAGGATGAAGTAGTAGTTGCAGAGGATTCCTGCTGGAAACTTGCAAGTAGAATCTGAAGAGAACCCACAGGAGAGACCCTAAATAGCCCTGAGAGGGGGATTGGCTACCTTATCAGGTATGGACCTATCAGGAGGGGTCTCTGACGTTACCTGCTGGCACTGGCCACTCAGAGTTCTCCAGAGTGCCCCCACACCTTGCAAAGCAAGATGGCTGAAGTCTGGGACACACTGGAAGAGCTCTGGGCACCACCCCTAAGGTGGTGATGGAGAGGGGAGTGGTCACTCACCTTTCCTTTGTCCAGTTATGAGCCAGAGCATGGGACAAGGGGTCCCTGAACTGGTGTAGACTGGCTTATGCAAGGAGGGCACCATCTGTGCCCTTCAAAGCATTTCCAGCGGCTGGGGAAGGCTACCCCTCCCCAGCCTGTAACACCTATTTCCAAAGGGAGAGGGTGTAACACCCAGCTCCCAAAGGAAATGCTTTGTTTTGCCTTCCTGGGACTGAGCTGCTCAGACCCCAGAAGGGCAGAACCCTGTCTGTGAGGTGGCAGCAGCTGTAGCTGCATTGCAAGCCTCATAGAGCTGGTTTGGCAGTACCTGGGATCCATGGTGGAGCCCCCAGGATGCATGGAATTGGCTCCCCAATACCAGCTTTGGAATGGGGGGACAATTCCATGATCTTAGACACCTTACATGGCCATATTCGGAGTTACCATTGTGAAGCTACATATAGGCATAGACCTATACGTAGTGCACGCGTGTAATGGCGTCCCCGCACTCACAAAGTGCTGGGAATTGGCCCTGAACTATGTGGGGGCACCTTTGCTAGTGAAAAGGTGACTGCACACTTAGTAACTTTGCACCTAACCTTCAGCAAGTGAAGGTTAGAGATGTAAGTGACTTATAATTTACTTAAGTGCAGTGAAAATGGCTGTGAAATGGCAGTCCTGTAAAAGGGTTTGTCTGAGCTCCTTATGGGTGGCAAACGAAATGCTGAAGCCCATAAGGATCTCCTGGAACCCCAGTGCCCTGGGTTCCTAGGTACTATATACTAGGGACTTATAAGGGGGGGTCCAGTGTGCCAATTGAAATTGGTAAATGAAGTCACTAGCCTATAGTGACAAATTTAAAAGCAGAGCGAGCATAAGCACTGAGGTTCTGATTAGTTAGGCACTACACAGACATACACATTAGGCCACAAACTATGAGCACTGGGGTCCTGGCTAGCAGGATCCCAATGACACAGTAAAAACACACTGACATACACTCACAAACAGGCCAAAAGTGGGGGTAAACATGCTAGAAAGAGGCTACTTTCTCACACCCACTCTACCCCTCATAAATCAGACAATACCCCCTAGACATAAGGCAGGGCATTTCCAGTGCAATCCTATGAGAAGGCAGCACTCACAGCAGTGAGACAGACATGGCATTTTGAGAGCTACATGTGCTGTGTGCACCCTAAGTGGGGTTTTAGAAGCTCCTTCCCTGTGCCATGTAACCTTTGCCCACATAGCTAAACACATTTCCCTTAATAGACACTGTTGCACTCCAGAAGGTTCACAGGCTGCCATTTACACTGATAACCAGTACGAATTCTGTGTTCACACAACTTTGGTCAATAGTGGTTGGAGAGAGGGTTTTGGACCTCTGCTGGATCCCCCATCAGGTATGGATTGTAAGTATCAAATTTATTGGAAGCCTTTCAGTTGCCGAAAAAGATTGCTGACGTAAAGTGAGATGTGGTGATGACTTTATCACTAGAGGCAATCACAATGTGGATGAGGTTGAGTGTTATTATGCTCTTGAATCCAGCACCTTTCATAGAACCAGCTTTAAACATACTATTAAATACTGTACAAGCTTTCAAGGAGTTAATGCTTTTGCAGCATACAGATCCAGAGACTGAAAAGGTCAAATGGAAAGAATGGGATGTAAGAAGGATGCTAACGACATCTGGGTATCAACTGAGGGAAAGCCTATACTTCCAGATTCAATGCTACTGACTAAATTGAGACACATGCTGGGGCCAACACATGTGGGGCATAATGGGTTGGTATCACATTCAAGCAATATTGGCATAATCCACACTTTTGTGCGATGTGAGAGGATGTGTGCCAGCTTTGTGCAATGTGCCAAAAGCAAAATATGGGCAAGAAGCTTGTTGTGAGCATGAGTCACATAGGGAAGTTTGATGGTCCCTTCAACCATCTCCAGATTGACGTCATGGAGATGCCCTGATATAATCAGCTGAGGTATATCTTAGTCATTCTATGCCTAGTCGATCGTTGGGTGGAAGCAAATCCCACCAGGAGATGAGGCAGCCTGACAGTTGCCAATCTACTACTGCAGGAGTTGATCTCATGACTTGGGACACCAGTTGTAGGAAGTTGGCTCTGTATGTGCTATTTCAAAGTAAGGAATAGCATGCACAGAGTCCAAGGGTTCCCCTTAGAGGTAAAATAGTGGTAAAAATAGATAATACTAATGCTCTATTTTGTGGTAGTGTGGTCGAGCAGTAGGCTTATCCAAGGAGTAGTGTTAAGCATTTGTTGTACATACACATAGACAATAAATGAGGTACACACACTCAGAGACAAATCCAGCCAATAGGTTTTTATATAGAAAAATATCTTTTCTTAGTTTATTTTAAGAACCACAGGTTCAAATTTAACATGTAATATCTTGTTCGAAAGGTATTGCAGGTAAGTACTTTAGGAACTTCAAATCATAAAAATTGCATGTATACTTTTCAAGTTATTGACAAATAGCTGTTTTAAAAGTGGACACTTAGTGCAATTTTCACAGTTCCTGGGGGAGGTAAGTTTTTGTTAGTTTTACCAGGTAAGTAGGACACTTACAGGGTTCAGTTCTTGGTCCAAGGTAGCCCACCGTTGGGGGTTCAGAGCAACCCCAAAGTCACCACACCAGCAGCTCAGGGCCGGTCAGGTGCAGAGTTCAAAGTGGTGCCCAAAACACATAGGCTAGAATGGAGAGAAGGGGGTGCCCCGGTTCCGGTCTGCTTGCAGGTAAGTACCCGCGTCTTCGGAGGGCAGACCAGGGGGGTTTTGTAGGGCACCGGGGGGGACACAAGCCCACACAGAAATTTCACCCTCAGCAGCGCGGGGGCGGCCGGGTGCAGTGTAGGAACAGGCGTCGGGTTCGCAATGTTAGTCTATGAGAGATCTCGGGATCTCTTCAGCGCTGCAGGCAGGCAAGGGGGGGATTCCTCGGGGAAACCTCCACTTGGGTAAGGGAGAGGGACTCCTGGGGGTCACTTCTCCAGTGAAAGTCCGGTCCTTCAGGTCCTGGGGGCTGCGGGTGCAGGGTCTCTCCCAGGCGTCGGGACTTTAGGTTCAAAGAGTCGCGGTCAGGGGAAGCCTCGGGATTCCCTCTGCAGGCGGCGCTGTGGGGGCTCAGGGGGGACAGGTTTTGGTACTCACAGTATCAGAGTAGTCCTGGGGTCCCTCCTGAGGTGTTGGATCTCCACCAGCCGAGTCGGGGTCGCCGGGTGCAGTGTTGCAAGTCTCACGCTTCTTGCGGGGAGCTTGCAGGGTTCTTTCAAGGCTGCTGGAAACAAAGTTGCAGCCTTTCTTGGAGCAGGTCCGCTGTCCTCGGGAGTTTCTTGTCTTTTCGAAGCAGGGGCAGTCCTCAGAGGATGTCGAGGTCGCTGGTCCCTTTGGAAGGCGTCGCTGGAGCAGGATCTTTGGAAGGCAGGAGACAGGCCGGTGAGTTTCTGGAGCCAAGGCAGTTGTCGTCTTCTGGTCTTCCTCTGCAGGGGTTTTCAGCTAGGCAGTCCTTCTTCTTGTAGTTTGCAGGAATCTAATTTTCTAGGGTTCAGGGTAGCCCTTAAATACTAAATTTAAGGGCGTGTTTAGGTCTGGGGGGTTAGTAGCCAATGGCTACTAGCCCTGAGGGTGGGTACACCCTTTTTGTGCCTCCTCCCAAGGGGAGGGGGTCACAATCCTAACCCTATTGGGGGAATCCTCCATCTGCAAGATGGAGGATTTCTAAAAGTTAGAGTCACCTCAGCTCAGGACACCTTAGGGGCTGTCCTGACTGGCCAGTGACTCCTCCTTGTTATTCTCATTATTTTCTCCGGCCTTGCCGCCAAAAGTGGGGCCTGGCCGGAGGGGGCGGGCAACTCCACTAGCTGGAGTGTCCTGCTGGGTTGGCACAAAGGAGGTGAGCCTTTGAGGCTCACCGCCAGGTGTGACAATTCCTGCCTGGGGGAGGTGTTAGCATCTCCACCCAGTGCAGGCTTTGTTACTGGCCTCAGAGTGACAAAGGCACTCTCCCCATGGGGCCAGCAACATGTCTCGGTTTGTGGCAGGCTGCTAAAACTAGTCAGCCTACACAGATAGTCGGTTAAGTTTCAGGGGGCACCTCTAAGGTGCCCTCTGGGGTGTATTTTACAATAAAATGTACACTGGCATCAGTGTGCATTTATTGTGCTGAGAAGTTTGATACCAAACTTCCCAGTTTTCAGTGTAGCCATTATGGTGCTGTGGAGTTCGTGTTTGACAGACTCCCAGACCATATACTCTTATGGCTACCCTGCACTTACAATGTCTAAGGTTTTGTTTAGACACTGTAGGGGTACCATGCTCATGCACTGGTACCCTCACCTATGGTATAGTGCACCCTGCCTTAGGGCTGTAAGGCCTGCTAGAGGGGTGTCTTACCTATACTGCATAGGCAGTGAGAGGCTGGCATGGCACCCTGAGGGGAGTGCCATGTCGACTTACTCGTTTTGTCCTCACTAGCACACACAAGCTGGCAAGCAGTGTGTCTGTGCTGAGTGAGAGGTCTCCAGGGTGGCATAAGACATGCTGCAGCCCTTAGAGACCTTCCTTGGCATCAGGGCCCTTGGTACTAGAAGTACCAGTTACAAGGGACTTATCTGGATGCCAGGGTCTGCCAATTGTGGATACAAAAGTACAGGTTAGGGAAAGAACACTGGTGCTGGGGCCTGGTTAGCAGGCCTCAGCACACTTTCAATTGTAAACATAGCATCAGCAAAGGCAAAAAGTCAGGGGGCAACCATGCCAAGGAGGCATTTCCTTACACAACCCCCCCCAAACGAAAGAGGATGAGACTAACCTTTCCCAAGAGAGTCTTCATTTTCTAAGTGGAAGAACCTGGAAAGGCCATCTGCATTGGCATGGGCAGTCCCAGGTCTGTGTTCCACTATAAAGTCCATTCCCTGTAGGGAGATGGACCACCTCAACAGTTTAGGATTTTCACCTTTCATTTGCATCAGCCATTTGAGAGGTCTGTGGTCAGTTTGAACTAGGAAGTGAGTCCCAAAGAGGTATGGTCTCAGCTTCTTCAGGGACCAAACCACAGCAAAGGCCTCCCTCTCAATGGCACTCCAACGCTGCTCCCTGAGAAGTAACCTCCTGCTAATGAAAGCAACAGGCTGGTCAAGGCCATCATCATTTGTTTGGGACAAAACTGCCCCTATCCCATGTTCAGAGGCATCAGTCTGCACAATGAACTGCTTAGAATAATCTGGAGCTTTGAGAACTGGTGCTGAGCACATTGCTTGTTTCAGGGTGTCAAAAGCCTGTTGGCATTCCACAGTCCAGTTCACTTTCTTGGGCATTTTCTTGGAGGTGAGTTCAGTGAGGGCTGTCACAATGGATCCATATCCCTTCACAAACCTCCTGTAATACCCAGTCAAGCCAAGGAATGCCCTGACTTGAGTCTGGGTTTTTGGAGCTACCCAGTCCAGAATAGTCTGGATCTTGGGTTGGAGTGGCTGAACTTGGCCTCCACCTACAAGGTGTCCCAAGTAAACCACAGTTCCCTGCCCTATCTGGCATTTGGATGCCTTGATAGAGAGGCCTGCAGATTGCAGAGCCTTCAAAACCTTCCTCAGGTGGACCAGGTGATCCTGCCAGGTGGAGCTAAAGACAGCAATATCATCAAGATAAGCTGTGCTAAAGGACTCCAAGCCAGCAAGGACTTGATTCACCAACCTTTGGAAGGTGGCAGGGGCATTCTTTAAACCAAAGGGCATAACAGTAAACTGATAATGCCCATCAGGTGTGGAGAATGCTGTCTTTTCTTTTGCTCCAGGTGCCATTTTTATTTGCCAGTACCCTGCTGTCAAGTCAAAGGTACTTAGAAATTTGGCAGCACCTAATTTATCAATGAGCTCATCAGCTCTTGGAATTGGATGGGCATCTGTCTTGGTGACAGAATTGAGCCCTCTGTAGTCCACACAAAACCTCATCTCTTTCTTTCCATCTTTGGTGTGAGGTTTGGGGACTAAGACCACTGGGCTAGCCCAGGGGCTGTCAGAGCGCTCAATTACTCCCAATTCCAGCATCTTGTGGACTTCCACCTTGATGCTTTCCTTAACATGGTCAGACTGTCTAAAGATTTTGTTCTTGACAGGCATGCTGTCTCCTGTGTCCACATCATGGGTACACAGGTGTGTCTGACCAGGGGTTAAGGAGAAGAGTTCAGGAAACTGTTGTAGGACTCTCCTACAATCAGCTTGCTGTTGGCCAGAGAGGGTGTCTGAGTAGATCACTCCATCTACTGTACCATCTTTTGGGTCTGATGACAGAAGATCAGGGAGAGGTTCACTCTCTGCCTCCTGATCCTCATCTGTTACCATCAACAGATTGACATCAGCCCTGTCGTGGGAGAGCTTAAGGCGGTTTACATGGATCACCCTCTTGGGGCTCCTGCTTGTGCCCAGGTCCACCAAGTAGGTGACCTGACTCTTCCTCTCTAGTACTGGGTAAGGGCCACTCCATTTGTCCTGGAGTGCCCTGGGAGCCACAGGCTCCAGAACCCAGACTTTCTGCCCTGGTTGGAACTCAACCAGTGCAGCCTTTTGGTCATACCAAAACTTCTGGAGCTGTTGGCTGGCCTCAAGGTTTTTGGTTGCCTTTTCCATGTACTCTGCCATTCTAGAGCGAAGGCCAAGTACATAGTCCACTATGTCCTGTTTAGGCTCATGGAGAGGTCTCTCCCAGCCTTCTTTAACAAGGGCAAGTGGTCCCCTTACAGGATGACCAAACAGAAGTTCAAAGGGTGAGAATCCTACTCCCTTCTGTGGCACCTCTCTGTAAGCGAAAAGCAGGCATGGCAAGAGGACATCCCATCTCCTTTTGAGTTTTTCTGGGAGCCCCATGATCATGCCCTTTAATGTCTTGTTGAATCTCTCAACTAAGCCATTAGTTTGTGGATGGTATGGTGTAGTGAATTTATAAGTCACCCCACACTCATTCCACATGTGCTTTAGGTATGCTGACATGAAGTTGGTACCTCTGTCAGACACCACCTCCTTAGGGAAACCCACTCTGGTAAAGATACCAATGAGGGCCTTGGCTACGGCAGGGGCAGTAGTCGACCTAAGGGGAATAGCTTCAGGATACCTGGTAGCATGATCCACTACTACCAGGATATACATATTTCCTGAGGCTGTGGGAGGTTCTAGTGGACCAACTATGTCCACACCCACTCTTTCAAAGGGAACCCCCACCACTGGAAGTGGAATGAGGGGGGCCTTTGGATGCCCACCTGTCTTACCACTGGCTTGACAGGTGGGGCAGGAGAGGCAAAACTCCTTAACCATGTTGGACATATTGGGCCAGTAGAAGTGGTTGACTAACCTCTCCCACGTCTTGGTTTGTCCCAAATGTCCAGCAAGGGGAATGTCATGGGCCAATGTTAGGATGAACTTCCTGAACAGCTGAGGCACTACCACTCTCCTAGTGGCACCAGGTTTGGGGTCTCTGGCCTCAGTGTACAGGAGTCCATCTTCCCAATAGACCCTATGCGTTCCATTTTTCTTGCCTTTGGACTCTTCAGCAGCTTGCTGCCTAAGGCCTTCAAGAGAGGGACAGGTTTCTTGCCCCTTACACAGCTCCTCCCTTGAGGGTCCCCCTGGGCCTAAGAGCTCAACCTGATAAGGTTCAAGCTCCAAAGGCTCAGTTCCCTCAGAGGGCAGAACTTCTTCCTGAGAAGAGAGGTTCCCTTTCTTTTGCTGTGTTGCAGTTGGTTTCCCAACTGACTTTCCTGTTCTCTTGGTAGGCTGGGCCATTCTTCCAGACTCCAGCTCTACTTGTTCACCCTGTGCCTTGCATTGTGCTCTTGTTTTCACACACACCAGTTCAGGGATACCCAGCATTGCTGCATGGGTTTTTAGCTCTACCTCAGCCCATGCTGAGGACTCCAGGTCATTTCCAAGCAGACAGTCCACTGGGATATTTGAGGAGACCACCACCTGTTTCAGGCCATTGACCCCTCCCCATTCTAAAGTAACCATTGCCATGGGATGTACTTTTCTCTGATTGTCAGCGTTGGTGACTGTGTAAGTTTTTCCAGTCAGGTATTGGCCAGGGGAAACCAGTTTCTCTGTCACCATGGTGACACTGGCACCTGTATCCCTCAGGCCCTCTATTCTAGTCCCATTAATTAAGAGTTGCTGTCTGTATTTTTGCATGTTAGGCGGCCAGACAGCTAGTGTGGCTAAATCCACCCCACCCTCAGAAACTAGAGTAGCTTCAGTGTGGACCCTGATTTGCTCTGGGCACACTGTTGATCCCACTTGGAGACTAGCCATACCAGTGTTACCTGGATGGGAGTTTGGAGTGGAACCTTTCTTGGGACAGGCCTTGTCTCCAGTTTGGTGTCCATGCTGTTTACAGCTATGACACCAGGCCTTTTTGGGATCAAAGTTTTTACCCTTGTACCCATTGTTTTGTGAAGAGGCTCTGGGCCCACCCTCCTGTGCAGGTTTTTGGGGGCCTGTAGAAGACTCTTTACTATTTTTAGTTTTGGTTGTCTCATCACCCTTCCCCTGGGGAGTCTTTGTGACCCCTTTCTTTTGGTCACCCCCTGTTGAAGTCTTGGACACCCTTGTCTTGACCCAATGGTCCGCCTTCTTTCCCAATTCTTGGGGAGAAATTGGTCCTAGGTCTACCAGATGCTGATGCAGTTTATCATTGAAACAATTACTTAACAGGTGTTCTTTCACAAATAAATTGTACAGCCCATCATAATTACTTACACCACTGCCTTGAATCCAACCATCTAGTGTTTTCACTGAGTAGTCAACAAAGTCAACCCAGGTCTGGCTCGAGGATTTTTGAGCCCCCCTGAACCTAATCCTGTACTCCTCAGTGGAGAATCCAAAGCCCTCAATCAGGGTACCCTTCATGAGGTCATAAGATTCTGCATCTTGTCCAGAGAGTGTGAGGAGTCTATCCCTACACTTTCCTGTGAACATTTCCCAAAGGAGAGCACCCCAGTGAGATCTGTTCACTTTTCTGGTTACACAAGCCCTCTCAAAAGCTGTGAACCATTTGGTGATGTCATCACCATCTTCATATTTAGTTACAATCCCTTTAGGGATTTTCAACATGTCAGGAGAATCTCTGACCCTATTTATGTTGCTGCCACCATTGATGGGTCCTAGGCCCATCTCTTGTCTTTCCCTCTCTATGGCTAGGATCTGTCTTTCCAAAGCCAATCTTTTGGCCATCCTGGCTAACTGGATGTCCTCTTCACTGGGGCTATCCTCAGTGATTTCAGAGGTGTTGGTCTCTCCTGTGAGGGAACCAGCATCTCTGACTATTATTTTAGGAGTCAGGGTTTGAGGGACCCTGTTCTCCCTAGATAGGACTGGTAGGGGGGAATTTTCCTCCAAGTCACTATCCTCTTCCTCTGAGTTGCCACCCTCAGAGGGGTTGGCCTTTTCAAACTCTGCCAAAAGCTCCTGGAGCTGTATTTTGGTAGGTTTGGGGCCCATTGTTATTTTCTTTATTTTACAGAGTGACCTTAGCTCCCTCATCTTAAGATGGAGGTAAGGTGTGGTGTCGAGTTCCACCACAGTCACATCTGTGCTAGACATTTTGCTTCTAAAAGTTGGAATACTTTTTAAGAATCTACAACTGGTTCTAGAATCTAATTCAAACTTTTACAAACTTTTAAACTCTAAAAGAAATGCTAAACAGGATCTAACACAAGGCCCTAGCAGGTCTTTTAAGGATTTAGAAAACTTTTCAAATTGCAAAAATCAATTTCTAATAACAATTTTTGAATTTGTCGTGTGATCAGGTATTGGCTGAGTAGTCCAGCAAATGCAAAGTCTTGTACCCCACCGCTGATCCACCAATGTAGGAAGTTGGCTCTGTATGTGCTATTTCAAAGTAAGGAATAGCATGCACAAAGTCCAAGGGTTCCCCTTAGAGGTAAAATAGTGGTAAAAATAGATAATACTAATGCTCTATTTTGTGGTAGTGTGGTCGAGCAGTAGGCTTATCCAAGGAGTAGTGTTAAGCATTTGTTGTACATACACATAGACAATAAATGAGGTACACACACTCAGAGACAAATCCAGCCAATAGGTTTTTATATAGAAAAATATCTTTTCTTAGTTTATTTTAAGAACCACAGGTTCAAATTTAACATGTAATATCTTGTTCGAAAGGTATTGCAGGTAAGTACTTTAGGAACTTCAAATCATAAAAATTGCATGTATACTTTTCAAGTTATTGACAAATAGCTGTTTTAAAAGTGGACACAGTGCAATTTTCACAGTTCCTGGGGGAGGTAAGTTTTTGTTAGTTTTACCAGGTAAGTAGGACACTTACAGGGTTCAGTTCTTGGTCCAAGGTAGCCCACCGTTGGGGGTTCAGAGCAACCCCAAAGTCACCACACCAGCAGCTCAGGGCCGGTCAGGTGCAGAGTTCAAAGTGGTGCCCAAAACACATAGGCTAGAATGAAGAGAAGGGGGTGCCCCGGTTCCGGTCTGCTTGCAGGTAAGTACCCGCGTCTTCGGAGGGCAGACCAGGGGGGTTTTGTAGGGCACCGGGGGGGACACAAGCCCACACAGAAATTTCACCCTCAGCAGCGCGGGGGCGGCCGGGTGCAGTGTAGGAACAGGCGTCGGGTTCGCAATGTTAGTCTATGAGAGATCTCGGGATCTCTTCAGCGCTGCAGGCAGGCAAGGGGGGGATTCCTCGGGGAAACCTCCACTTGGGTAAGGGAGAGGGACTCCTGGGGGTCACTTCTCCAGTGAAAGTCCGGTCCTTCAGGTCCTGGGGGCTGCGGGTGCAGGGTCTCTCCCAGGCGTCGGGACTTTAGGTTCAAAGAGTCGCGGTCAGGGGAAGCCTCGGGATTCCCTCTGCAGGCGGCGCTGTGGGGGCTCAGGGGGGACAGGTTTTGGTACTCACAGTATCAGAGTAGTCCTGGGGTCCCTCCTGAGGTGTTGGATCTCCACCAGCCGAGTCGGGGTCGCCGGGTGCAGTGTTGCAAGTCTCACGCTTCTTGCGGGGAGCTTGCAGGGTTCTTTCAAGGCTGCTGGAAACAAAGTTGCAGCCTTTCTTGGAGCAGGTCCGCTGTCCTCGGGAGTTTCTTGTCTTTTCGAAGCAGGGGCAGTCCTCAGAGGATGTCGAGGTCGCTGGTCCCTTTGGAAGGCGTCGCTGGAGCAGGATCTTTGGAAGGCAGGAGACAGGCCGGTGAGTTTCTGGAGCCAAGGCAGTTGTCGTCTTCTGGTCTTCCTCTGCAGGGGTTTTCAGCTAGGCAGTCCTTCTTCTTGTAGTTTGCAGGAATCTAATTTTCTAGGGTTCAGGGTAGCCCTTAAATACTAAATTTAAGGGCGTGTTTAGGTCTGGGGGGTTAGTAGCCAATGGCTACTAGCCCTGAGGGTGGGTACACCCTTTTTGTGCCTCCTCCCAAGGGGAGGGGGTCACAATCCTAACCCTATTGGGGGAATCCTCCATCTGCAAGATGGAGGATTTCTAAAAGTTAGAGTCACCTCAGCTCAGGACACCTTAGGGGCTGTCCTGACTGGCCAGTGACTCCTCCTTGTTATTCTCATTATTTTCTCCGGCCTTGCCGCCAAAAGTGGGGCCTGGCCGGAGGGGGCGGGCAACTCCACTAGCTGGAGTGTCCTGCTGGGTTGGCACAAAGGAGGTGAGCCTTTGAGGCTCACCGCCAGGTGTGACAATTCCTGCCTGGGGGAGGTGTTAGCATCTCCACCCAGTGCAGGCTTTGTTACTGGCCTCAGAGTGACAAAGGCACTCTCCCCATGGGGCCAGCAACATGTCTCGGTTTGTGGCAGGCTGCTAAAACTAGTCAGCCTACACAGATAGTCGGTTAAGTTTCAGGGGGCACCTCTAAGGTGCCCTCTGGGGTGTATTTTACAATAAAATGTACACTGGCATCAGTGTGCATTTATTGTGCTGAGAAGTTTGATACCAAACTTCCCAGTTTTCAGTGTAGCCATTATGGTGCTGTGGAGTTCGTGTTTGACAGACTCCCAGACCATATACTCTTATGGCTACCCTGCACTTACAATGTCTAAGGTTTTGTTTAGACACTGTAGGGGTACCATGCTCATGCACTGGTACCCTCACCTATGGTATAGTGCACCCTGCCTTAGGGCTGTAACGCCTGCTAGAGGGGTGTCTTACCTATACTGCATAGGCAGTGAGAGGCTGGCATGGCACCCTGAGGGGAGTGCCATGTCGACTTACTTGTTTTGTCCTCACTAGCACACACAAGCTGGCAAGCAGTGTGTCTGTGCTGAGTGAGAGGTCTCCAGGGTGGCATAAGACATGCTGCAGCCCTTAGAGACCTTCCTTGGCATCAGGGCCCTTGGTACTAGAAGTACCAGTTACAAGGGACTTATCTGGATGCCAGGGTCTGCCAATTGTGGATACAAAAGTACAGGTTAGGGAAAGAACACTGGTGCTGGGGCCTGGTTAGCAGGCCTCAGCACACTTTCAATTGTAAACATAGCATCAGCAAAGGCAAAAAGTCAGGGGGCAACCATGCCAAGGAGGCATTTCCTTACACCAGTTCACCTTGAACCAGATCAAAAAAGCTACTTTAAGCACAAAGTGATAAATTGCTATGTACAAAGTTATGGATTGACCTAAGATTCCATTGTAACTAAAGACGAGAAGTGTCATTTATTATGTAGAGAGTGAGTGGGACGATTAAGGGGAAATTGGCCAAAATGTGCACATCCGCATTCCTCAAATGACCTGATGCACTTCACCTGGTACTGATGATCATTCAGAGCCTGCCATGCAAAAGAATAGGACAAGCTCCTCATGAGGTGTTGATGGGGGGAGCCATAAGAATTCTGTCTGTTCCAGCTGCTGCTATGAATGTCACAGATCATCTGGTTCAGGAATATTACAAAGGATTATCCGATGTGGTAAATTCTATCTTTCATCAGGTCGATGCATCACGCCAGCTGTGTGAACCACTGCATGTCATGACCTGAACCTTGGTGATTGGGTTCATGTGAAGAAGCACATGCACAAGTCATGTATGGAGGAATATTCAAGAGGACCTTACAAAGTGATCTTGGTCATCAACACTGCTGCGTTCCCGAACTGAATACATACCTCCCATACCAAGCGGGTGAGGAGAGAAGAGATAGAAGCAGAGCCAAAATCCACTAACTTCTCGAGTCCACCTAGGTTTGAGGTTGATGAAGCATCTGAAGAGGAGGAGGAAGGCCTGTCTGAACATTCTCAGCCTTCCATAACAGAAAAGCAACAGCTGCAAGAACAGTACCATTATTCCAGTTGTCGCGGACTCTGGACTAAAACTAAGGTTTCAAGAAACAGCAAAAACTGTAAACTGCAATTGCACCAGAAGTAGAGAGCAGTGACGGCTGCTGCAAATCTCAAGGGGAGGGGTTGGGGATGTGACGGAGACAGAGGGGGGGGGGAATAAAAAATAAAATAGATTTACCAAGCTGTGGTCTCCATCTCCTGCCACCTCGTGCTCCTCTTCCCTCCATGTGGTCTACCAGCATTTGCTAGGACACCAGCACAGACTCCCCAGCACTCCTGACTCTTCTTTCATGCCACATATAGCACAAAAGAGGTGTCAGGATTGGTCTCGGCGGCAGTGACTGCCACTCAGACCATGCCCTGGGGGTCTGTGCAGTTTCTCCAGCTCGGCTGTTAAACACAGCCGGGCTGGAGTAACCTAAGTGCGCATGTGTGTTTGGCCGGCCTGAGACTGCCGGCCAAGCACACATGCACACTCTCTCCTTCTCCCCCCTCCCACCTCTCACCTCCCGTGGCCCAGCCCCACCCCTCCCTGTACTGCTGGCTGACCCAGCAGATGAAAAATGAAACGATAGTGCAGCTATTGTTATATTTTTCATCTCCTGGCTCTTGGCCAGTGCGTGACGCTCCTTCGACATAGCGAACGAGACGCCCCTGGTACAGAGTGGTGTTGAAAGAGAATGTTCCACTCCTGAAAGGGAACTGAGCCAGAAATTACAAGTACCTTGAGAAACTGAGCACCACTGGAAGAAGGATGGCCAATAACTAGGGCCAAACGAAAGAGAATGTTGACTTTAAAGCACTGTAGGGAGGAATGGCCAGTGTAACCGACGTCAATTACTCCTAGCCCAGACTACCTGGTGTTATTGTATATATGCACCTATATATACTCGACCGTTCCCTCCAGTAAGCAGCCTTGTCGCTTTGTAATACCTTAGAGGTAAAATGAGAAAGCCGGCTCATACCTCAGACACAGGCCCCAGGGCTACCGCTGGTCCTCCTGATAGAAGGAGCTGCTTGGGCCCAGGGTTGGGAAGAATGTCAGTAAGCTCAAAGAGATCTTAATCGTTTTGCTGCGCAGGCTACGACGACCTGGCCCATAATAGGTTGTTGGCACTATTTTTACTTTCTGTCATTTCTCCAAGGTGATAGCGTGTAGAAAATATATCTTGAGCTTTCCTGGCATTACGTCCAGGGGGTTAACTGCCAAGGAATCTCATTTATTTCGTTTCCCTTTTCCTCAATATTGACTTGTTTACTCTCCTTTGGAGACCCCGGCTTCTCATACCCAGTGAGTCAGTGAATGTACACAAACAGCGTCAGCAGCAACACGGCGCCTGCTGGGTGCCATTGCAATTCTGTGCCATTCCTCAAGTCTTTGTGCGCTCAGCAAACATGGCGCATCTGAGGGTTTCACGGACTTTTCATGCCTGCCTTTCACTTATCTAGTCTCCAACAGTAGCAGCCAGCTGTGCATTTTATAACGTATCTCTGTTCACAGGAAGCGCTGCAATTCCCCCACTAAAACACTAAAGCTGATGACTAAAGACGTTCGACAGAGAAAGATTTTTATTTTAAATATTTCCTTTAAAATTCACTATCTTTTCAAAAACCCGTTTGTAAATATAGCTGTCTCATAGTTTGCTCAGTTTCTTCTCCACTGATGTGTTTCAGGACACGTGTCCGCTTAGATAACTGTAGGCTGTTGCTACATTGACTACGTTTCTTTGTCGTTCCTGGAATTAAAAGTTGCACCTTTTGTTATTGCCCTTTCAGTTCCAGGTTAGGATTCTTCCGAGGCAATTAATGCTGCTTTTAAACTTTGACGAGATCGGGTTTACATACTGAGAGGGCTTTTCTTAAGGAAGATTCGGAAGCCTATCTATACCAGTGATGATGGGCGTATGCAAAAATACTTTTTCCGAAAATTAAATAAGCAGCACCTCACATAACAGTAGAAATATGTAAAAAATACACAAGAAAAAATATATTTAGTAACCCCTGCATCAACAAGCATTGGCAAAGCCAAAATGTTTTGCTTTTTTTTTTTTTGGGTGCTGCCTTTGCCAATGCTTTTTGCTGATGATGTGCTGCATCCGAAAAAAAAAACATTGGCAATACAATGGGCCTCGCGTTTGTGAGATTTAGACCCATTGGTGTTGTAAATGACAATGTTTTTTACCCATGTGGTTTGGTTTGGAGTGGAGTGGAGTGGAGTGGATGTATGTGACGTGGAGTGGAATTATGCTGGTTGGTTTGGAATTGTTAGTTGTGGAATTGTGTATGGTGGAATTGTGTGGTGTGGACTGGAATTGTGTAGTGGAATTATGTGGCATGGTGTGCAGTGGAATTATGTTGATAGTAACTGTGGTATTGAGTGTACTGGAATTATGTGGAGTGGAATTATGTGTCATGCAGTGTAGTTATGTAGAATGTTGTTTTATGTTGTGGAGTGGTATGTAGTGGGGTTTATGTGGTGTGCTGTTGAATTTTGTGGTTTGATGTGTAATTCTGTGGTGTGGATTGAATGTATGTGGTGTGTTATGTAATTGTGTTGTTCAGTTGAATTATGTGGTTTGTTGTCAAATTATGTGGTATGGAATTAAATTGTGTGGTCTGGAAGTGTGCCGCCTTGAGTACAATTATGCTGACTGGAATTATGTGTCATGGTATGGAGTGTACTTATGTGGATTGTCGCTGTGTGGCATAGTGTGGATTTATGTGGTATTGAGTGGAGTACAATTATGTGGCATTAAGTGGAATTATGTTGCATTTAATTATGTTGTGTGGTGTAGAATTGTGTGGCACTGAATTGTGTGGTGTTCTGTTGAATTATGTGGCATGCTTTGGAGTGGTATTATGTGGCATGGTGTGGAGTGTAAATATGTTGCATGGTGAGGACACTTAGAAGTACAGAGATCCACCATATGCGTAAACTACTCCCCAAAAAGTAGGGGAGGACCTACTAACATTTCTTCTCTCACTCCCCCAAACTCCCATACCCTTACCAGATTAAGTGAACAGATCAGAGACATGGACAGTGAAGCAAACAAGGCTAGACCAGTCAAAGCCGGAGGCTAAGTGGGGTGTTGAGTGATGCAGCATGCCCTGTCAGTGTATATCTGCTGTTACCATCCATGTGAAGTTAATCCTCATACCCTGTATGTGCCCCATGTAACACCATATTCGGTTACAGGGAGTTCATCTGAATGGCAAAGCTCCTATACGCACACCATATGAAGGAGCATAATAAAGACTACTACAAGGCACCCCTTAGGAGACACTCATTAGGCCCCAGCCCGTTTGGTGTGTAGGATAACACCAGGCAAAAGGAATTATAGGGGTCCTCCACCAAATGTCACAGAGGATCACACATTCTACGTTAAGCCACTGTCTGCTTGACGGTTTTTGTTACACGATTCCCGTCGAATGTGGGTACTCAGAGCACATATTCACAAATGTATCAATGTAAGCTAAACGAGAAGTTCATATTCAAATATTGCCAGTACTTTAAAACGCAATTGAAAGTGAGCAAGCAGTTTCACACAGTCAAGTACACAGAGCAACGGCTATCAGCTTGCGCACTAATGGTTGTTTATTTTTTCATTAAAAAACTCCAAAAAGAGGACAACATTTGCAGAAGAAGAACACATCTAAACAGGAAAACTGCATATTTAAAGGACATAAACGTGCCAGCTGGTTCAAGGTATAAAACTTCATACAATGATAAGACAAACATCACACACCATTTGTGAAGTTGCTCAAATCTCCCCTGAAAAAAAACTTCCTCCAGCACTCTGCAACAAATGGAAGGGTGGCCTTTCACCAGGAACATCAGCTGAAAAACACAATGGGCTTCATTACGATTTCGGTGGACGGTTTAAGCAGTCTGCTGAAATTCCGACGGGGAGGTTGTCACCAATGTGGCAACCTCCCAGCTGGGTCCATTATGAGTTTTCAGCTAAGCCAGTGGGTGGAAATCTGAGTTTCTGGCTGCCGGCCTAGCAGGAAACACCATACAGCATTGTCTCCAGCTCCAGCTTGCACCAGCACCCTCGCAATGTTTAGTGTCTGCAAAGCAGACAGTGAACATTGCAACGGTGCTGGCCAGGGGGGGCCCTTGCACTGCCTATGCCCCTGGGGCCCCCTGCATCCATTCTCCACCAGCCTTTTAATGGCGGCTACTTGCAGTTCTATCCTGGCTTACTAGGGCCGCCTTGATCAATCACAAGACTGCTGGGACAACTAATCCTGGCGGTGCTGGTGGTTTGACTGCAGCAGAACTGCTGCAGTCATAATATAGTGCTCGGACCACCGCATTGGTGGCGGTCCAACTGCCATCCACGAACCTGGTGTCCTGAGACCATCAGGTTTGTAATGAGGGCCAATGTGTCCACATCACTGATTCAAGAGAGCTCTGTCTGCTCCATCCTTACTGTCAAAGCCAGGAAGAGTTCAGACCAGTCAGTCTCCCCGAATTATATGCTAACGGTGCCTATAGACTGCGCCACACAACCCCATTCACCCCTAGATCTCCTGGCTCATCAAATGCATAGCGAGTTTGCAAAACATGTGATATATCTGCCAGCCTAAAGAGCTATATAATTGTCAAGAGGATATCCAGTGGAGATTCTGCATCAACAGCAAAGTATATATTATGTAACGCCCCAATAATTAGCTTGGTAAACACGTTTTGAATGATATGCCACCGATACATGGCCACTCTGCCCTCTAACCACACAACCGGCTAAAACGGGGCAGGCTTCTAGGGTGACAAATTCAGGACAGTGAGTATAAAACTTCAGGACAAAGGGTCAAAATTCAGGACAAAAATTCAAGGCAGAAGGTCAAAATTCAGGACAAAAATTCAGATTATGGATAGAGAAATCCAACTGGGTTCAGAAAGACGTAGAACTGGAATGCGCCCCTGCTGCTGAGGGCCAGGCTCCATGTTCTATTTCCCTAAGAAGGGAAGTCCATCAAGGTATTGATTGAGCCACCCTGGCTTTAGGCTGGAAGGGCGGTTGTGTTGGACCTGGCCTTTTTTCTGGGTTATCCCCAAACTTTTTGTCTTATTCGTTCGATTTCTTTTTACCTATCTTTTTTGGCTTTAGGACTCTGGGCACTTTACCACTGCTAACCAATGCTAAGGAGCATATGCTCCCTATCTAAATGGTATTGGTGATTGAGTTCTCCGTGACTGGCTTAGCTGATTTACCTGTAAGTCCCTAGTAAAGTGCACTATGTGAGCCCAGGGCCTGTAAATCAAATGCTACTAGTGTGCCTGCAGCAATGATTGTGCCACCCACATGAGTAGCCCTGAAAACATGTTTCAGACCTCCCACTGCGGTGTCCTTGTATGCAATTTTAAACTGCCATGTCGACATGGCAGTGCACCCACTTGCCAGGCCCAAATCTTCCCTTTTATAACCTGTAAGTCACCCCTAAGGTAGGCTCAAGGCAGCCCCATGGGCAGGGTACAGTGCATTTAAAAGGTAGGGCATCTACTGGTGTATTTTACATGTCCTGATAGTGAAATACTGTTAGTTTCTGGTTTTCACTATTGCAAGGCCTATCTTTCACATTGGGGTTTGCCTTGAAATATATTTGAAGTGTAATATTCCATTGTGAGCAGGCAGAGATCTTGGAGTTTGGGATCTCTGAACTCACACTTTCAAAATACATGTTTTGGTGAAGCTGATTTTTTAATTGTAAGTTTGAAAATGTAACTTTTAGAAAGTGGGCATTTTCTTGCTTAACTATTCTGTGCCTCTGCCTGTCTGCTGAATACATGTCTGGGTCAGGGTGACAGTTGGGCTGTTTGTCCATTCACTCTAGACACTCAGAAAAAGGAAGCTGAGGTGTTCTCTCCATATCCTGATGGCCCATCAACAGGCTGATGGGTCTTTCTGAGCTCGAGTGGTGGGAGAAGCTGACACTTTCACCTGAATAGGGCTGTGCCTGTCCTCACACAAAGCAGTCTTCAACCCCCTGGAGTGTGTCTGGAACCAGGGCATGGAAAGGCAGGGTATTGCCCACTACAAAGACTTCTCTTTGAAGTTTGTCTTCTTCAATGACAGAAATGGGTTTACGTACTGGGTCTCTGACACCACATAGTTAGAATCCTTCTGAACTGAGGACATTCTGACAGGAAGAAGAGCTGGATGCTGTCGGAGGGACTGTCACTCTGCCTGTTGCTTTGATGTGCTGGCCTGATGCTTCTTGCTGCTTCTTTCCTGGGAGTGAAAGGACTGGACTTGGCTTTCTACATCCTACTTCCAAAGTTTATCCAAGGGCTTACACTGAGCTTGGCTCCTTTTAAGAAGTCTCAGGGACATTGGATACTTCATCTGCCAGTGCCTGGTCTCTTCTGCTGAGAGTCCTGACTTGGCAAGTGGTGCAAACTCCAGTCCCTGGGCCCTTGGAAGTGTAAGCTGGTGATCTGAAGGAGAAAATCCACGCATTAATGAGCAGCACTGGAAGAGTTGATTCAGCGCCTGTCTCGCAGCTGAAGAATCAATGCAGCGCCTGCCCCATGGCTAGAAAATCGAGGCAGAGCCTGTCGTGTGGCTGCAGAATCGACGCAGCGCCTGTTTCACCGCAGTCCCATCAACACAACGCGTCTGGATCTTCCAAGCATCATTTCTGGGTGCCAATTTCTCATGGACCCTGCATCGCAGTAAGGAACCAAGGCTTCATGTCTGGAAATCAACACATCGCCTTTCCTGAGAGAGAAGAACTGACACATCATCTCCCCTGCCATTAAGGAAACAACGCATCATCTCACTTGCGAGGAAAGAATCAACGCAAAACGTCCCATGCGCAGTAAGGAACTGGAACATCGCTTTGCTTTTCTGCACCGCACCTCCCCTGTGGTCCGCATTGTCTTTGTATTTGGCGCATCCCCAGTACGTTGTGCTAAAGAGACACATCCATTGATCCTTATGGATTAAGACTTGCTTAAACTTTTAAAAAGAGATATTATGACTTGTGTATGTTGGATTTTTGTCATTTTGGTCTTGTTTTATCAGATAAATATGGGCTATTTTGCTAAACTGGTGTGACATCCTTTTGTAGTGTTTTCAATGTGTTACTGTATGTGTGTGTGTATACAAATACTTTACACACTGGCTCTGAAATAAGCCACACTGCTTGTGACAAGCTAACAAGAGGTTGAGCAGGGGTTATCTTAGCTGTGTGACTCCCATACCCTGACTAGAGTGAGGGTCCTTACTTGGACAGTGTGCAAACTGCTGCCACTAGAAACCCCATTTCTAACACTGATATATTGGGTCACCATCTCCTCTGACTCCTGAAGACACTCAGTTTCATCTGCAATTGTACCCAGATGAGCGACTACCTGGTGGAACATCTCAATATGAAGAATTAACTTTAAAGTGGGTTTTAAAGGCAATTGAAATGAGGGCTTAAGTTAAAAGAAAAGTAAACCTATGAGGACCTCTATCAGGATTGAAAGGTAATGGTCTTTAAGACTTTTTAGAAACCCCAAATATAGAGGAAGACAACTCTTTTCTTATGGCTGCGATAACGACTTAGGAGGAGTTCTGCAGGCACATTCCAAGCAACTGGACTCCTCGCACAGAATTCCTTCAATTATGAGTATGACTGTTTTGAAAGGAGAATATCTGAACAGATCAGGAATCACTATGCAGAATTCCATATGGCATTCATGATTTTGAGGGGTTTAACACAGAAATGTATCACCTGCTCTAAGCAGGTGGTCAATGTCTGCAGGACTTCTGTGAGGGGGGACCTAGTGGGGCAGGAGGGTAGGTGGGAAAGGCCAAGAGAGAATGTCACTTGGCAGGTTGGAGCATGGTATACGTCTCCTAGGCCTTGTCTGAGGATTGGGTAAAGGCCATGAAACAAATTTTACCACTTGGATTTTCTAGTCACTAGAACACCGCAAACTGGCACCTTTTTAAAAATGTGACAACAAAGGGCAGACTCTAAAAATTAAATAGGGGTCTAGAGGTTATGTTACATAGGAGCTCCCTGTTTGCAATAAAAGCAACGTTTTAACTTGAAGTAGGAATTTTGTTGCTCTACAGGCAAGCTGGATGTTATGCCCATTTATGTGTGCCATCACTGCTGGATGGCAGAATCTAATCTGAAGTTCCCTCAAAGCAGGACATATCAGTTTCTGTCTCAGATGAGTAACCGCAGGGCAGATGCACAAGAAATGTAGTATACTTTATTTAACAAGCGGCATAGGTGACAATAGCGGTCTGGCCAGGTTTGCTTCCAGTCTGGATCCTGATCGTTTGATGGAAAAGCACCCAAATGGAATAAAAGATGAGAATGTTGGATGGGCGCTGAAATGTGGTTTACAATATATGGTTGTGGGATCCAGGTGGTGTAAGACTGGAGAGCTGTCCATCTATGCCTCTTTTGGGCCAGCTCAGCTTTGTCTAATGCCCAGAAATGAAGTTTTAGTGCCTTATTGGTGATTTGTTTTAAATGTGGTAAAGTCGATATTTGAATCCCATGCTTTGCCCAGATTTGAGTTGGTCAATGCTTGCTGGACAGTGGTTGGCCAATTTTTATGTTTGGGCTGAGACATCCATTTCCAACCAGCACTGGGCAACCAGTGAGTCTATTGGTGTGGATCTGAGCTTCCAGCACAATTTTATGATTGCACCCAACCTAACCTGGTCTAGATGGAATAAGCCAAACTCCAATCTCATCAGTGGTTGTGAGATATACTGTGGAAGGTGGAGGATGCGTTTAAACAAAACCGATTGAAGCTGGTTTAAGGTGGATGTATCACACCTTTTTAATAATTCGGAACCATAGGTGAATGAGGGAAGGAATTTTCCCCCAATTACCTGATGTAAGTAGTGCTGTGATGTGCTTCCAATATTTTTTTGTAGCTAGTTAAATGCAAATCATAGTTTATGGATCAGGGCTATTTTTTGGGGTACATACTCGTTGTATGGTAATCTGGCATCCAGTACAACTCCCAGATATAAGATTTGGCCAACTGTAGCTGGTTTCTGGCCTCTTTCCACTTAGACTTGTTATGGTGAGCGCTTGGATTTGCTGAGAAACAGATCACTTTTGTTTTGTTGTAATTGAGTTCCAGTCCCAGCGCTTCGATGTATTCTACAAATTTGGAAATTAAGCACCGGAAACCCATCGGCGTCTGGCTGAGTAACACGATGTTGTCCACATATTGTAAGCATTGCACTGGTTTGTTTGCTAATTTAGGAGTCAATTACTACTTCTGACAATAATGTATCTAAATTTGCTATAAAGATGTAAAATAAAGTAGGCGCAGGAACAAAACCTTGTTTTAGGCCGTATGCATGGCGATCTTCTGGGTGGTTCTGTAGCCATTGCCGATTTTAACTTGTACCCAGTTATCTGAATACAGATTAATCACGACCTCCAGTGGCTTTGATGGTACTCCCCAACTGGCCATCTTTACCCAGAGACAATGTCTCACAACCCTGTTGAATGCAGCTTTTAGGTTGATGAAGCAAGAGTAAAAACTTGTGTGCTTGCTTTTAGCTTTTTCAACAAGAAGAGTGACTGCAAGAAGGTAAGTCGTTGTGTACATTCCAGCCCTAAAGCCTGCCTGCATTTTTGGGATGATCTTTGCTGATGAGGCCCAGGCTTCCAGGTCTGTTTATAGGTTGCATGTAAAGATCTTGGCTTCGATGTCTGTAGGAGCGATTAACCCATAATTCACAGGGTCAGTCCGTATGCCCGATTTAAAAATAGGGTGCAAAACGCTACCTCTCCATGATGTTGGGATGGAGTTGGTAAAGGCCTGATTGAATAGCGGGGTGAGGTTCAAGGCCCATAGGTGTTGGTCATATTTAAATAGGGCATTTGGAAGGCCATTCAGGCCAGAAGCCCCATCTGATCTCATTTTTAGGGTAATCTGTACTTGCAATTTGTTCAACCATGGATATAGAGATGTTAGCGGCAAAGTTTCTACAGGAATACTTTTCACTTTTAAAGTGGCGGTCGTTGTCACATTTTCTGCAGAATGCCCTGAATATACTGTTGTTATATGGGCTATCCAGTCCAGTTCCGAAATGTGTGCATTATGGTAGCAAAATCTTCCATTTGCAAGTTTGTTGATTTCGGCCAAGAAGTGCTTGCTGTTTTGTCATTTTGCTTGACAGAAGAAACTTTATACATTTGTCTGGTATGTTTTTTGTCTGTCCAGATGGCCTTCCTGTAAGTTAGCCTTAGATTTGCTATTTGCTCCCTCATGGTTGGGCTGATCTTCGGATCTAATTTCCAGAGCTTTCTTCTTTCTCTTTTTAGTTCCCTTTCTTCCAGTGAGAGTTATGTTGAAAACCAGGCTGCCCCTTTCCTGGGGTTATTTAGACGTTGGGTGATATTTGATGAAATATTTGCTGTGAACACCACTGTTAGAGTCTCCCAAGACTGCCACGGTAATGACCCATCTATGGAACTCTGTTGGTCTATGAAGGTACATATGAAGTGCATAATTGACTCCGCCACTGTTCCATTCCAAACAAGGCACTTGAGATTGTAGGCACTGGGTTTTGTAAACAGGTAATTTGCTCGAGGGACTCTGGGTGGCCAAGGCATTAGCTCAACGTGCTGAGGGAAGTGATCGCTCTCCACTCTATTATACTATAAAAGTGACCATAGAGAACAGCTCTGTGTCTACAAATGTATAGTCCAAGATTGAGTTGGTTTTATTCGATAATCTGGTAAAGGCTGCAAGTTGATCTTGAGAGATGTGGCCATTAAGTGAATAAAGACCAATGTTCGCTAAAGCTGTGGCGCATACTTTCCCAAGTTGGTCTTCTCTGAGGCAAGTTGAAATTACTGGCAGGATTTTTTCCAGTGCCACTGGAGATCAAATCAATCAATCATGGATTTGTAAAGTGCAGCTAATCATCCATAGAGTCTCAAGGCGCTGAATGTAGGTATGCTGCTCAGTCAAAGAGCCAGGTCTTGATGTCCTTCCTGAACCGCTTCAAGCGATCCGGTCTGCCTGAGCTTGAGGGGCAGTGTGTTCAATGCCTGGGTTGCCAAAGTAGGAGAAGGATGTTCCTCCTGCTGTACTTTTCCAGATCTTGGGGACGGCTGCAAGGGCGAGCTGGGAGGAATGGAGACGTTTGTTGGGTAGCAGAAGGTGAGGCAGTGGATGAGGTATGCTGGTCCTATGTTGTGCAGTGCCTTGAAGGTGTGGATCAGGAGTTTGTATGTGATGCCAGTGCAGGTCTCTAAAGTGGGAGGAGATTCGGTTGTGTCAGGGGATGTTCAGGATGAGTCTGGCTGCTGCATTCTAGACTTTTTGTAATCTTGATTGAAGTTTCTTGATAATGCCAGCATAGAGTGTGTTGCCATAGTCCAGTTTACTGATGATGGATGTGTGGGTGATTGTCTTGCTCGTCTTGGGGGTAATCCATTATATATGGACAGGTCACCTGTAGCTCTCCCTGCCTTTGATGTTTTTATCACTTCTAAGTGGAATTCCTTGAAGCCTATGATTGGAGTCAGCTTTTCCGCCTAAGTTTCCTGTAAAAGCAGGATGTCAAAATTGTCCCCTAAGGCAGGGCCAGGCAGTATTTGCAGATAAACATGCCTTGTATAATTTGGAGCTCCTGGACTAGTGATTTGTTCAATTCTTAGATTCTGCAGTGTGCATGTTAATTGGTCTGAGAGGCCAATCCCTCCACTTAACACACCTTTATTGGGTGTGCCACCCTTATATGATTGGCTACACTGTGGGAGAAGTGGACTTGGATAAAACTTTAAGGCTGACCTTCTTAATTCAATGCCCCATCTTGAAAAACTCTTCCTGTGTTGCCATACTTCTGTGGCGATCCTTGCTTTAGTCCAGGTAACAACTGTAATTTTGCTACCACCAAAAGATGGATTAGGTTTAAACTGTACACATTCAATGTGCTCAGATTGTAAATGTTTGAGATTATCTAGAGTCCAAACCAGTTTAGGACGGTTGCCCTATTTAAAATATCATGCCATCCTCTGGGCCTGTAACGTAGAATCGTTTGAGTACAACTGAATCTTTTTCGGAGCCATCTTCAGATTGTAGACGAACCTCATGAATGGGCTGGCTGGTGGGTCAAAATAGTTCTTCTGGATATTGCAGGGGCTGTTTTGACCATGCGATGTGCTATAACTTCTGGTTTTGTTCGACTGAGATCTTCTGGTCGTGGTACCTTACTGGAGCTCCTAATCATGGGCAAATCAGAGGTGACTAAATAATTGGCCTTAACAGAGATGGACAATTGTGTTGGACAGGAATCTTTTGGCCAATGGTCAGCAACTTGAGCTGATGACGTTGCTTAGATTCCTATTATGGGAGTATTAGGAGGGGATACTTGGCTTGAGGAATCCCGGGTAATGAATGTATGAATTATTTTGCCCTGTTGCTCCTTAAGTATGGTTTTGGAAAATGGATCACCATAGTACAACATCTTGAAATGATGTGGAGGGTGCCTTATTTGGTGTCCTGGCATAAGCGAGTGTAAAATTAGTTTGCTCAGATGATGCAGGACCCCTCATTTCATGGTTGGAATAGATGGGCTCTGTCGACTCAAAGTAATTATGAGAGCCTTCTTTTTGTTGGAATAATGGGTAAAGGGGAGGTGTCCCCTGCTGGTATTTAACTGTCTTTGGGGTCAGTTGGTTCTCTGATCTCGATTGGATATGGAGGTGCTGAGGAGAGCTTTCTAGTGGTGCAGCTTTCTTTTCTGCTTGTTATTCTTGTCTTTCCTGAGGTGTTTATGCTCTCTTTAGGTCAAGGAGGATTTTGGATTTTAAGGCAGTCCACAATGAAACAGGGTGGAGTGGTCCAATGATGGAATAAGCCCCCGCATGACTGTTTATCTGGCATTTCTACTAGTTGCTGTTCCTTAAAGATTGAATCTGCATCCTTCACATTGACCAGATGGTCCTTTTGGCCTGGTTCGATTGGCAATGCCTGCTGGAGTGCATCCTGACAAGTAGCTAGCTGGTTGTCTTCCCAGACCTGGTTTGTTTCCCGATGAAAGATGAAAGGGGGAGTCGGGCTCGTGGAAATGTGCTGTGCGGGCTGCTTTGGTCACTAGCAAGGTATTGCCCAGATATCAGCAAGGATATGTGGCAAGGTTTTTAAGTGGTCCAGAAATGTGAAGCATTGGAAGGCTTAATACATGGTATCAGGGTCTTTTTGCACCTGCCTGATCAGGGTATTTAAATCCAGACGTTTTTGATCAATACCAAAAATGTAGATAGTCAGGGAGTTCAGTAAGTCGACTTGAATTTTGAGTTTTACTGAGTGAAATGATGGGGCAGAGATCACCTCCATTATGTTCAGGTGTGTGGCTCACAGGGGGGCTGGTCCGAATACGTTATTTCCGGTTATATTCCTGGAGACCGGAATGTACACCTCTGTGTCAATGTTGACCTCAGGTCGTCCCACATTGCTGTGCTTTATCCTGTGGTCTTTTTTCAGTTTGCGTTTTGCCATTGTTCTGCTGGAGCTTGATCGGTGAAAGCAAGACATTATAGTCATGTTTGGGACCAGAGTCGGCTGTAATGTTGAGCTGTCCATGGCGCCATCTTGGGTATTTTCAAAAGGGCTCCATAGAAGCTCTTGTCATGCTGTTGAAGCCTCCAGAGTCTTTTCAAAGAATAGTTGTCCTGACTGAGGTCAGGGAAAACGGGAGAAGTCTTCCTGGGAGTTAGCGTTTTACCAGTTATAACATTGTCTGAGGGCAAGCGGGGTTGAGAGGTGATTGCTCATATCTGCTTGTATGTACTTGGGCTCCCACAAGAAGTCAACTGTGATTGATTGAATTAATAGTCTTCTTCTCAATCAAAGCCTGAGATGATCAGACTTGGTCAGGCATGAATGGAGCCGTTGGAGATTTTAAAAAATCCGTAACTTCCAGTGTCTGTACAATATATGGCAGTGGTTAGTGTGGCGGGGGAAAACTCATTGTTTACAACAAAGTCTGTGGGTTTAACTTTGTCCTTAACCCCGTGTTTCTTGGTAGGTTTTGTTGTGCCACAAACCTTACCAGATCTCATTATGATAGGGCGAAGAGTGGAGGCAGAGGGGACTTGGCAATTATTAGCCGACTGGTACTGCCGGTGGTGATGCAATTAGCGCCCCCTACTGACTTCTTTAGTCACAGTGTCACCTTCTGCACATTCTGCACCCTTCAAGAACCCTGGTAAGATGACTTATAAGAGTGACCGCAATGCTATAGAGGCCAGCAAATTGATGTAATTTGGCTTACTGGCCTCTTCAATGACTGAGCGAGTTACAATTTGTCTTGGTTAGACTGCGTCGCCACACCCCACCTCCCTCCAGGATGAGGGGCAGAAGCACGCACATCGTGGGCAGTGTCCAAAAGGTTTAACAATTAGTGCCTGGTAATTGATGACCACTGGGCGGTACCACTATACCCTACCCTGTTGGAATTCTTGTCAAAGGGAGGGGGCACAAGCATGCACGTCTAGAAAGAAAGAGACGGGATGGAAAAGAATAGTAGTCAACAATGCCACCTCTACACGCCAACAGCACTCCACGCACTCAACCCAGGATGCAACAACAACTGCAAGCTCTCATCAGCAGCTGACACCCACGGACCCTTCAGCTGCCTCTGCTGCCGCCAATCCTACACCACCACCAAGACCCTGGACCTGGTACAACCCACCTACAACAACACACCGACACCGAAGACCCTGAAATGCATCCTCCTCAACATCCACTCCCTCCATAAACATGCTACCGAAATCTGGGACCTCCTGGACAGCATCACCCTGGACGTCGCTTTCCTCACCGATACCTGGACTAACACCACCTCAGCCCCAGACATTGTCATCGCCATTCCCTAAGGATACGAGATCACCCGGAAAGGCCACCTCAGCCGCCCTGGTTAGGGAGGAATCGCCATCGTCCACAAGTCTAACATCTGTCTGAGCACACACTCTGAAGACCCCACAAGCCGGATGTAACACCTTCACTTCAAACTACAGACCATACCGACATCCACACTTAGGGGAACCCTCATCATCTGCCCACCGGGACCCTGCGCACCATTCTCCGACTCCATCACTGACTGCTTCACCGCACAAGCTATCGCAGCCACCAACTACACCCTGCTGGGTGACCTCAACTTTCACCTTGACAACCTACAAGACCCCAACACTGCATCCCTCCTAGACAACCTCCACAGCATAGGGCTCCAACAGATCGTGACGGAACCAACGCACTCAGCAGGATACACCCTCAACCCAAACTTCACAACAGGATCCTCCGTCACCTTCAGCCACACCTCCGAACTTCCATGGACAGACCACCGATGCATCCATTTCACCTTCAACACACCCACCGTCCACAGACCCCAGCACCAACCATCTTGTATAAGCTGGTCAAGAATCACCGAGGACCAGCTCATCGCCACCCTCGCCAACTCCGCCCCCTCCATCACACACAACGACGACCCAAACACCGCAGCACGCACCTTTCACAAATGGATCACCGACTGCGCCAACACCATAGCCCCCATCAAAAAGAACAACAAAACACATGCCAAGAAAGCCAGTTGGTTCACCGCAGAACTTCAAGAATCCAGACGCACTTGTTGATGCCTTGAGAAAATCTGCAGAAACACCAAATCCACAGAAGCCCAAAACAACTTCAGAGCTGCCACCACCGAACACCACCAACTCATCAGAAGCACCAAAAAGAAAGCAATACAAGATGGAATCACCTCACACACACAACAGTAAGGAACTCTTCAGCATCATCAATGAGTTTGCCTAACACAACAGTGAAACAAAGGACATCCCACCCTCACAGGACCTCTGCAGCAGACTCAACACTTACTTCCTCCACAAAATCAAGACCATCTATGACTGCTTCAACGAGGACAACCTACATGCAGAACTCCCTCCACCGGAACCTGACACCAACAAACCAACGATCACCAACTGGACCCCACTCACCACCGAAGATACTATGAAGACAATGAAGTCCTTACCCTCCAGGGCCTCCACGGACCCATGCACCCACCACATTTTCAACAGAGCCGCTGCCACCATCGCCCTCAAGCTCCGCCTCACCATCAACCGCCCCCTAGCTGCCGCCTCCTTCACCGATGACTGGAAACACGCCAAGATCAACCCTCTCCTCAAGAAGTCCTTGGCAAACCCCACTGATGTCAAGAACTTCAGGCCCATCTTCCTGCTCCAATTTTCAGCGAAAGTCATTGAGAAAGCTATCAACAGCCAACTCACCACTTTTATCAAAGACCACAACATTCTCAACGCTTCCCAATCTGGATTAAGGAAAAACCATAGCACCAAAACAGCCCTCCTTGCCGCATCAGACAACATCCGCTCCCTGCTGGACAAGGGAGAGACGGTGGCACTTATCCTGCTAGACCTATCGATGGCCTTCGACACAGTCACCCACCAGACCCTGATATGCAGACTTCACAAAGCCGGTATCAGAGAAAAGGCCCTCGACTGGATTCAGTCATTCCACTCAGGTAAAACCCAACGAGTGAGACTCGCCCCCTTCCTTTCGGACCCCAGACCTACCACCTGGGGAGTTCCCCAGGGATCCTTCCTCAGCCTCATGATGTTTAAAGTCTACATGGCCCCATGGGCCGCCATCATCAAAAGCTACGGAATCAACATCGTCTCCTATTTTGACGACACTCAACTCATCCTCTCCCTATCCAACGAACCCAACACAGCCAGACACAACTTCCGCGAAGGCATGGGACCAGTCGTCAACTGGATGAAAAACAGCTGCCTTCAACTCAACATGAACAAGAAAGAAGTACTCATCATGGGCCCTCAACCTGATATGTGGAATGACTCCTGGTGACCACCCACCCTCGGAAGCCCACCCACCCCCACGAACCAAGCCCGCAACCTCTGGATCATCCTGGACTCCAAACTCAACATAGACCGCCAAATCAACTCAGTCACATCTACCTGCTTCCGCACCCTCTGCCTCCTACGCAAGACCTTCGAATAGATCCCCCTCAAACACAGAAAGACCGTCACACACACCCTCATCACCAGCAGACTGGACTACAGCAACACGCTCTACGCGGGATCAACAAGAAACTCAGCCGCAAACTACACAACATCCAGAACGCCGCCGCCAGACTGGTCCTCGATCTGACCTTGACACTGCCACATCTATCAACACCTGCACACACAACACTGGCTTCCCATAGAGAAAAGAATCACCTTCAAGATCCTCACCCACACACACAAAGCCCCCACTACACCGGACCAGCCTACCTGAAAAGGCTACTCAACTTCCACATACCCCACAGGACCCTACGCTCAGCCCAGCTCTCTCTCGCCAAAGTACCCTGCATTAGGAAAACAAGAACAGGGGGACGCTCTTTCTGCCACATTGCAGCCACAGCCTGGAATTCCCTTCTGCTCCACCTCAGATGGACTACCCCACTCCTCAATTTCATGAAGGAGCTGAAGACATGGCTTTTTGAAGGACCACCTCACTGATGGATGCCACACAACCCCCCCCCCCCAGCGCCTTGGTAACTCTGCGGGTGAGGAGTCATGTCTAACAAACACTGATTGATTGATTGATTGAATGTAGGGGCCCCAGCAACAAGCCCTGTGGACAGTATCACGCTCCTTAGACTGTCCTGAAATCCTGCGGCTTAAGGGCGATGCAAGCATGCACCACTTCATGCTGCAAGTCCGATTCTAAACATGCTGGTGATGCAATTCTATTAAGTCCTCTGGGTGGCAATTTGGCAGGGAGCCAAACCAAGCCCAAAGTGCCATGGGAGTCAAATTAGTTTGCAGACTTCAAATGGTGCTCAGGGGTAGACACTAAGCTCACTAGAACTTAAATAAAATAAAATAGAAAGTATTATAAAAAGGACAAATAAAAAAAGCCAAATAAATAAAACAGCACCATGTATTTCCACAGTGTTGGCTCACACTGAGACTGAGACCCACAGCTGGAGAAGTGAAGCCAGGTAGGGGAGATCTAAAGAGCTCTGGAGGAGCCCGTCTGAGCATTGGAGAGCAGGAGCAGGCATGACGAAGTCCAAGTTTGGGGTCAGAAGGCCGAGTGAAGACCAAGGATGGGGGAGGGGTGTAACAAAAAACGTGCTCGCCGTGGGACCAAGCTGCACTGGCCTAATGCTGGCCGCCTCAGCGCCACTCAGGAGGATCTGAAGCTCTGTGCCTTGTGGACACCCCCCTCTGTCTCACCATACTCCTTGCACTTGTAGGTGCGGGCTTCCCCACTGACTGTGGGGGCAGGCAGCACCAGCAGGCGGTGGTGTCTGATGGTAAATGGAAGTTTCTGGTGGCAAACAGCATGGCAGGTTGCATGGCAAGTAGCATGGAAAGGTGGCATGCACATCCCTGCAGAAGGGCCTTCTCCAGTGCATCTGATGTTCGATACCCCTCCGCCACACCTCGCCAATGGTAGTCCGCAGCCCTCAGTCTCTCCTCACTCTTGCGGCCCACAGCCTCTCCTCACTCTCGCTGCCTGCCTGCATTCTGCTCTACACTCCTCACCCCTCCCCTCCTTCATTTGTTAGCGTCTGATGAAGCAGGAACAAGCAAAACACACACATAACCGCCCTAAGCAACTACCATACCTACCCAGGGTTGAGCTTAAATTTTTACAAACAAGCCTGACTGGACCCAAGACAGTTTTTGCGAGTGTATTACACAGTAAGGCTGCCAGGTCATACTATAAAATACACCCAAATCCTCACACACAGCAACCAATCTGCTATCCCACGAAGGTAAACAAAGACTTACTTAGCACAAGACATCTGGGAATTTGGCCATAACGTGACAATAAGAATAAGCTCTTCTTGAAGTCATAAAGAGAAGAGTCTTCACAACCTTCAGATGAGAGCCGAAAGGCAGCTCTCATTCTTTCAGATCTGTCCACCTTTTTTTAAAAATGATTGGTCATTGCTTATTTTGGAACGCCATGAATTGGGATACTTCCATTCTACTGGAATCCAACAAACTACAATGGAACACTTAGGCTCCTAGATGTTCTCTAGCATCATGGTATGTAACGCAGACTTCAAATAGAGTTCAAAAACAATTCTAAGATCGATGTATGTTCAGGTATTTTCATGCCAAGCCACTGGTGTCTACTATATGCTTACTACTGTAAATTTCATCCAAACTGGACGTATTTTGCGGGAACTACTGTCTCCAACTGAGGTCTCATTTCAAGAAGATGGGAGGTAGGAAATAATATGTGCAGTGCACTCTCGGAAAGAAAGAAAAGAAAAGTGAGTGGAGCAACACTTGAGTCACAACCTTTAATATTTAGAAGAGTAACGAGCATCACCTTTTTGTGTCGTGTAACTGCTAGACAAATATGGGACAGAAGGGCCACCTGCCTCTCATGGTATCTGACATGACCCTAAGTAGTAACAGGCCCAGCAAACTATGTAACCCTTTTATACCTGATACAGGTTGCTCTCATCTCATTGCACCTGCTGCCAGCCAGCCAAGCAATGCACAATATGTACAGCACAGTGGGCCCCCCTCTTTTGAGGGATCTGCAAAAAATAGAGAAAATCTGATCTTTTTGTAATGCAGATGTTATTTTTGTGGGAAATGCAGGCGACATCACGATGGAACAGGGCTCTGTTCCCAGGGTTCAGGCCTGTTCCCCGTCTAGTTGAAAAGGAGCCTTCTCCAAAGTAATAGCGGCTGAATTACTAGTCAACACAGGATGAGCATACACGATTGAAGATCATTTACACAATTATGCTGTAACGATGAAATATGAATTGGGAACAATATCTTCACCAAGTGGGATGAAAAGGAGTAGAAAAGCAGTGCATCCACAAGCATTAACGTCAAAGATTTTAACAAATTGTCAGCTGCCATGAGGTGGGTTTCATTAATATGCCCCCAAGTGAGGTCTTAGGAAGGTGTCTGCTGTGTGAACCATGCTGCATCACAGGCTCTTTGCAGTTTGCTTCTGTGACCCTGCTGGTACTTAAGGAGAGGGATACTGTGATGATGTTGGAAAAGGAAAAGGAGGGAGAGGGGAGGGACAAATTGTCCTGATGGTCATATGAGATGGGGGCACTGGGATGGCCTCTGCTAGAGTGCAACCTGAAACTTACACCTTTTACACACCCTATAGCCAATTGATATGAAATCTCTCTAAAGAGAATGTCGCGGCAAATTAGACACTCTGGCTGCAGTTTGCATGTCATTGAAGCTTTGGACATTAAAACATCCAGCTCCAAAAATGGGAACCTTCTTACAGAGGTAAGTTTTTAAATTAGCTCAGAGGAAGACACTGCTCTGTCACATTCCGGTTTTGTGGACGTAAATCCTCTTCAAGCACCAACTTCTAAGAAGAGACTTCAAGGTGGCAACGAGCTTGATGAGTGCCATTCCATGTGCAAAGGCTCTGAGGAGTGATACAATCAATCATAAGTGATGCTAAAGACTGCCAAACACAGATCATTACTCTTGTATTGGAAAAGTAGGAGTGCCTGGCCGGAAACTACAGAAAGCTTACATATTCAAGACTTGCATGAGACATGTGTCGCCTGAATAACTAAAGCAGCCAATGTCATTAGCTTGAGACAGTAAGGCCCATATTTAGGAAAAATGACACAAAACTTTGCTAACTCAGTTTTACGTCATTTTTCTTAACACCGGCTAACGCCATTCCTTAGAGACATCTTTGCGCCATATTTATTAAATAAAGCAAGATGGCACTAAGGAATGGCTAGCGTCTAAAAACGACGCTAGCCGGTCAGGGATGGCTTTAAAGAAAATGGCGCTAGTGGGTCTGAAATGTTGTTAGGCTGGTTAGTGGCAAAAAATATGCCACTAACCGGCCTAGCGTCATTTTTTGATGCCCAAGCAGCCAAATAATGACTAAGTGTAGACAGGAGTCATACACACCACCTCAATGCCACCCACCATAGGGTACTACTGTCCCCTGGGCAAGGCCAACATACCTAGTGCCAGGCAGGGGGCCCCATGTAAGGGGCCCCCAATGGCACTTACAAAAAAATAAAATTACACCTACCTTAACTTACCTGGGATGGTTTCCCCCTCCTGTAGTGTCCCTGTGATGTGGGTGGTGGTGTTTCTGGGACTTGGGGTGGGCATCTTTGTACCCATTTCATGGTGTTCCACCATGGAAATGGGCCTACCTGGACCCTAACGCCTGGTCTGACCCAGGCATTAAATAATGGCGCTAAGAGGGCTTAGCACCATTATTAAGGTCCACCTCCTCCAGGCGCGTTGTTTCTGCGCCTGGAGATAAATGTGGTACTAGGGGGTTAGCGTTGTGTTTAGGATGGGAGCGCCTACCTTGCATCTCATTGACGCAAGTTGATTTTGCGCATCCTAAATATGGCGCTAACTCCAATATTTTGATGCTAGACGGGTTTAGTGTCAAAACATAAATATGGAGTTAGGTTATCGCAGTTTTAGCTCCAAAATGAATGGTGCTAAAGTAATGCTAACCATCCATAAATATGGGCCTAAATGAGTTAAGCTATTTAAGCGAGATGGAAAAGATCTGCATGACCAATAGCCCTGAGGCCCTCACACAGAAATGGCCATTAGTTTCTGAAGACTCCATATTCAGTCAAAGTTTGCCACCAAGTGAAGATAGGACTTGGACTGACCTTGCTTTAGGAATCAGTAATGTGATCACTGTGGCGAGCATGGCAGCACTGTTAAAGAGTCAAGCACAGCTGCCTTGCTGAGATAGGAGGCCATAGAGGAGACAACTGACACAAAAGCAGTGACTGCCTTCACCAGTGCAATGAAGGGAACCTCGGGAGTTCTAGCTTCAAAACACCTCCGTTTAGGATACCCCTGTGATCTAAGATACAATCTGTTGCATCAATTCTCATTAGTAAGACTTGTTCCTGCACTCCATTTGGATTTAAGATTTTCGCTTGCCTGGGAGATGAGAATGAGTCCACTCAAGGGAACACCAGAAACCCTTTCAAAGAAGTCGCCCAATGAGACTCACCACTCTCCATGGGATAGGATTAAGCATGAGTAACAAAAACCTTATAATCCAGGAGAGAGTCTGAGGCGCTCCCATGCTCTATAAAAGTGCACACAAATAAGTAGAAAGTATACTGCTTTTGGAAATTTTGAAAAAAGGACAATACAATCTCTAGCAGGAAGTGTATCAGGGGCATACGAGTTCTACCCCCAGCGCATAAATAATGTAAGGATTGATGTCTCTGGTTGTACACAGATGACTCAGAGGAAGATCTATCTACGCCAAACGTTCAAATTCTAGGAAAGGTAACCAAGTCTGTGATCTTTCTCACAATAATAAACGGAGCACCATTACATTTGAACAGTGAGACACTTTAAAGTGCTGAGTCAATTAAAACACATTATTTTTGTATTATTATTTTGTGGATACACCTGATGGATTTGAGTGCAGTTTGGGTGTAAAAGGTGAAATGTTTACATTTATCACCGTTAGCAAAGGGCATAGAGCTCGAAGACATACAAATATGGTTTCCATGCCAACTTCTACCTTTGAGGAGAAGGCAGAAGGTAATTAGACTCCAGGGCCCGACAGAACCAGGTCTTACTATAGGGGTGTTTATTTTGTGGAAAATAAATGTCAGTACACAAGATATTTCTCGGAGGGTAACTACATACATGCCAATAGACTCGAATCAGACGGGAGACTCTCGATTTTGTAAGCAAAAGATGCCTTTATTTTGGCTGTCTGCCGCCTTGAAATTGCCTCTCCGTCAAAAGTCTATGGAGGAAATACATTCTCCTGATTTTTTTTTTTTTAAATCTCCCTCTTTTCCCTTCTAAAATGTTGCCATGTATGCCACTACAGCCTTCAATGCCCACTCTTCCTGCCAGCACTGCCAAATGTCATTACCAGTGCTGCTTGCTTACCATCTCACTCCTGCAAATGTGTCAGTATGAACTATTCCTGGCCATCCAAAGCTGTAAGAATGGCCAGGAGGTGCTGGTTTTATTATTTTTTTATGTATTTTGCGCTAGTAAATCACCTTTTGATCTTTACAAATTGACGGTGTTACCATGTAGTGGGCTGTCAAAAATGTGTCGGTGTCAAGAAATACTTGCCGATGCCCAGTACCAGCAAACAACAGCACAAATTAAGCAGTACTATATAACCGGATTTTTCAGGTATCTCATGTGATAAAATGTACAGATTTAGACAGTGTTGTTGTTAGTCTGCTGTACGTCTAACATTGCTCTGAATGACCTAGGATGTTACAATAAGGACAAGCAAGTTCAGAAGAATGATGGATAGAGTGTGAAAAGCAACCCCACAGGCAGTTTAGCAAATGTGTCCACTTTGAGATCAGTCAACTGGTACTGGCGTTTGACAGGCTACTTTACAGATAAATAAGTTTAAGAAGTCTCTTAACGAGATGTCTAATCAGGTGGCCATGCAAATTAGTAATGTAGAAGGCTTGGAGAGCAGGGTCTTAGAAACTGAGCGCTATTAGTAATAAGTGAGTGTTTACCAGACCCAGAGGTAAATTACTCATGGCTAAGGAAGGAGGTGCTGAAGCAGGTAGATGCTTTTATGTAGTCCAGGAAGTTTTTGTAGCAAATGAAATTAATTGCTTCACTTGCATGACCTAAATTAATTTGCAAAATGCCTAGAGCACACAGAAAACATTTTAAAACAAGCACTGGAAAAAACAGTAGTTCTAACTTTGTTCTATCTGAAAGTTCTTTTATATTGGCAATTTGGCGTGTGTTCTTGCGCAAATAAGTGAATGCGACAATGAGTCAATGGGTGCATTGATAATGAGTGAGCGCACAGACTGATTATGACTGAGTATTTGGATGGATGGATGTGTGAGTGACTGGCACATTAATTGTTGAATGGATTAAAGAGTGAAAGAGTAGGAGTAAGAGTGAAGAGTATTCATGAGTGAAACAGAGGCAGCAACAGCTAGAGAGACGTCTCCTTCCACCAAAGGGACTGCAGCAACATCCATCATCCAGGCTGTTTTCATCCATGTGCTCATTCATTATTTTACCCATACACAAATCCATGCTCTCAGTTATCTATCACTCTTTCATCAATTCAAGCACTTCTCTATCCTCTTCATACACCAGTTCAATTATTCATTAACTCATTCATTAATACACTCACTTGGTCCAGTATGTATTCAGCCATGCACCAAATCATTCGCCCATTCAAGAAACAACTAACCATTCATCCATCCACCTACCCATTCACTCGCCCATTCATAAACACACTCACTCTACAATCCATTCAACAGTCCATTGGCTTATTCGTAGATTAAACCATACAGCATCACACTACGACACATCACCAAACAATACAGTGGCGTTTACATTTAAAAAAGCCAGTCCCACTGATTTGCCAATGCTTGTTTTTAAAGCAGTGGAAGAAAGAGCAGGATAACATTGCAATCTCATAGCCCTGTGGCTGGAAATTTCCGAATAAAACCCCCAACCATTCACACACTTCTACAAAGATTTATTCTAGAGCGCCTACTTGTCAGGAGTTGGGTTACAGTTCCACCACATGCATGTTTGCGAAAGTCGAAATTAGCCCATTCGTACAAACAGGGAGCATCCATAGTACTCTTTCTAGGCTTTCATATAGTTTAAACGTCCTTTTGTCAAACATCGGAACTGAGACTTCTCTCCAATGTCCGAAACTGTAGTGAATAACGATCTTAATATATTTTCATGTACTTTGAATGAAAAGTAAGTGAATTTACTTTGCTCAGCAGAATGAAGCATTGTGAACATTGGCAATACATTTGCAACTACATACAACATTTTTAAGTTCTATAGAGAATGTGCAAATTTTTGCATATGGATTTTCCACAGTTGCAAACTCTTTTACTACACCTACCTCTAAATTTGCAGACATATTTGTGAAATTACCACCCAGCGCAGCGCAGCAAGTCACTTCTCTGCGCTGCACTGCGTGACAGGGAAAGGGCAGGAATGTGCCATATTTAAATCAATATGGTACATTCCTTCCTTTTCCCTGAGACCTTTTCCTCCTTCTCTGTGGGCTGCATTCTGCCCACATAGAAAGAGGAAAGAAACAAGGAGAAATAAAGATATTTCTCCTTGTTATGACTCACCTACGGAGGTGGAGGATTTTGGTGCATTTGCAGGTCTACTACTTCTGGTAAATCTGGGAATGCATCAAAATCCATCGATGCTGCATGGGAGCACCCAAGCAACAGCCATGGAAAGGCTCCCTAGGGCAGAGTAAGCAACACAGTGATTTGAGCTCTACATTACTCTGGATTTATAAAGCCTCTCAGGGCAACACAAGGTGGCCTTGTGTGGCTTCACAAATCTAATTTTTCAGTTGTGTCACTCTTGCACCACATTGCATGGTGCAGGAGTGACTCAAAGGGGATCGTAAATATGCACCTTGGAGTGGAAAGACATTTTTGTACATCCAGGGGGTTGCATAGCTGCTCTGCCTTTGTGTTGAAAAAGTGCCAATTACAAGAAAAAAGTATAAGGCCATATTTATGACCTGGTTTGTGTCACGTTTGCACCATGCACTGGGGTACATGCGTGATACAAACCTTAAGTGAGTTTAATTAACCCATGCAAGGCCACCTTGTGTCGCCCTGAGTGGCTTCATAAATCTTGAATAATGCAATGCAGCGCAAATCGCTGAGTTGCATTACTCTGCACCAGGGAGCGTTCCTATGGGTGTTGCATGGGCTCCCACACAACATCCATGGAATTTGATGAATTCCCAGATTTACCAAACGTGGTAGACCTGGTACAGCACATTCTGCAGCACACATAGAAAGAGGAAAATGCCTCACGTATTGCTTTTGTGCAGAAATGTGCCCTTATCTGCACAAAAACAATCCTCCTTACAACGCAGGCACCCTTACACCATAGTGCTAGGGTGCCTGTGTTGATGCCAGGCTGCCAAAACAGCACCAGCACAGGGGGAAAGGTAGGAATGCACTGTATTCTTTTAAATAGGGTCCATTTCTGCCTTTTCCCTATCAAGTAGTGCAGCGCAGCAACGGAACCTGCCCCATAAAGCTTAAACATTCTCGACATTGGAAGCGTGACTTCGATCGTGTAGTGAAGGGCATCAGAGCTGGTGCTACATTAGAAAATGGAAAGAAGTAAGAGAACGCCTTAAGGAGCTGGCAATCGAATGATTATATTTTTCGCATCTCTTAACTTTACCGGAACGTATGCCCAGTTCCTTGTTTAGACTAGTTAAGAAAGTTAAGAGAAGAGAAGGAGGGCGCAAGGGAGCAAAGGGAAGAGGGGAGCCGGAGCAGCGGCTGGAAAGCTGCCCGGGAGGCCGGAGGCTCCTCGAGCAGCACGGATGGGAATATATATTCACAAAACAAACAGCATGAGGTGGGAGGTCGGTAACCCCCGGCAGCTCTCAGCACTCCTCGTAGCAGGTGGCATGAAAAAGAGGTTGTTTACAAAGAGCAAACCACTGCGGATGTGATTTATGAGATGTGCTCGTTGTACAGCATAACTGGCGATTTGTAGGGCTTTTCGGTGTTGTGTTAATTGAACCACAACTAACTTTCGACTGACATTTTTTCGGTGGCTCTATGTATGTCTGTATCTCTTGTTAAATTATCTGAGGTTTCAGGCCGTTCATGTGATGCATGAGAGTGGAATGAGATGCGCTATGCCTCTCAAATCAATTTTATCAAAACACTTGTGGGCTCCCGAGCCTTTCTTGCGATAAGATAAAAAATGATAATCCTTCAAGAAAAAAATAAGGAATGGCATCAGATGACATTACAGCAAATTGGGACTATAAGGAGGAACAGTAAAGGGTAAAACACAGCAATAAATAATCAGCGAATATAATGTCAAACGACTAGGCAGTAGTGGAAAGATGCAATTCATATGTAATGAGAAAACTAAAGCCAGGGAAGGGGTGATTTAATGGACACTTAAATTTAACTTGCAAAGCTGTCAAGGTCCTCTGGCAGGGACCATGTCAGTACACCAAAAATAAAATACACTGCCCATTTTTAGGTCTCATCTAGAGACAGACCTTCTGTTTCTAATTTATTACATATACTTAGAGAGGGCTTTGGGTTAGCTCCATGCTCATGACTGGATGACTTTGTTGTTCATCTCACTTTCCTGGTCCTGATTCTTATTTTTCATATTATTGTGTAAGATACCAGTATGTGAGAAGGACTATTTTCTCTCCGTACCCACACTCTTCACCCTCCTTGCCCACCACCTGCCCAGCCCAGTTGCTCATTTTTCACGTCTTGTCATACTTTCTTAGCCATTACAAGGTGTCTACAAATGCTCGTGCAAGCACAGGCATGCTTACTTGATAGACATCTTTGAATAACTATTGTTTTATTTTGACAAATTCATTTCAAAAGTGGCCACAGCACATACACACACATACATGGTGGCCATCTTTTAACATGTTTTATAATATTTTAACCACCTGACTGCTAGAGGTATACCCCAAAGTCCTTTTTTGAAAGTTTGTGGCAGTGCGCACTTAAACGTCATAACTTTTTTTTCGGAAAAGGTATTGTTAACGGAAAAGACTTAATTAAAAATTGTTAATGAATGTTTATGTGTTCTAAATAATGAATTTGTTAGAAAATTATTAACGTAGAAAAATAACGTGCAAGTTTTAAATTGTCACCTCGGAGAATGGCCAACAGAATTCATGAAATGTACTAAATGAGTGATTAACATACTTGAAATATTGAAAACGTATTAGAATTTTGAAGTAATATGTCATATTGAGAGTTGTAATCTTTGTCTTGCAATAATTGTAGGCTTTAACTTAGCGAGTGTCTTGGCCTAGTCTTGCCAACACTCATGCAGAGAGCTGAATTTCTTAGCATCTAATAGAAAAATGCAGACAAAAATGAACTGGCCTTGAACTGCTCATTGTTATAATAAAATGCTTAACTAGACCTTCTGTGAGAACCACGGACAGGAGATGCTGTTTCTAGTAATGTAACTAATAATGTGTAATGTGCATAAGATGTACATTCCCAGGATTCGAACAATGAAGGCACTGACTGGAAAAGAAGATGCAACATTTTTGATACCTGACGAGCCGGATGATGAGGACATCGTAAAGCGGACCAATCAACAATATGTGAACTGTGAAATATTAGAATACATAGATTTGGAATAGTACAACTATTGGGTAGAGTCATAACTCGTGATTAATTGACCAATTGGAAATTGGGAGAGAGTCTGGGTAAACTTCGATATAAAAACTTGAAAGAGAGAAGAGAGTTCAGAGGATGCTAGGGGAGTGAGACTGCAAGATTGTAGAGGTAACTCGAGATTCTGTCATTGGGCTCATACTCTCTGAGAGCCTGATGTGATGCTGATCGACTGATGACCTGGAGAAGAAGACTAACTCTGTTGCTGATCCATACCGAGGATAGGTAGATATGACAATGTGACTGAATTATATTTTTGTGCCTTTTCTTTCTAGGTACCAACTGCGCTGTCTAAATAGTACTCTTAGCTAGATGTTTTTCTAAATTCCTGTTCCTAAATTGTTTTGCATGAAGTCCCACATGCTGATGCTAATCTGGGTAGATGAGGTTTCTTTATATGATGATTGACAGATTACAAAGACAATGGTTTGATGGACTGTTTTGCTGAACTCCATGATTAGAAATTGTCTATTGCCTTTATTCCTTCTATTGACTTATGTTAATGCTTTAGAATACTCTTTGATGCAAGTTTTGATTAGATTATGTTTCTGGCGACTTCTAACAAATTGATGATGGATTTTTATTGAATTGAATTGCTTTTGAATTAATCTCATGACTTAGGGGGTCATTCTGACCTCGGCGGTAAAATGCGCTTACCGCCGGTCAGAAGACCGCCATAACACCGCCGCGGCCGCGGGAAACCGCCACGGTCATTCTGACCCGCAACAGGCAAACCGCCAAAAACCCGAAATCCACAAAAGTCCGCCACACCAATGGCCAGCGAAAAACTGGCGATGGCCAAACCTCCACCGTCACGCCAACAGAAATACGCCCATTCCATTCCGACCCACGAATCCACGCGGCGGTCTTTCAACTGCGGTATTCCATTGGCAGGACACACCGCCGCGGTCAAAACACACACACAGCTCTAAAACACTGCCACATTGGACATTTTGAAATACACACACCTGATACACATACAAACACCACTCCCACACACCCAACACAATATAAAACACACACCCACATCACCCACAAACCCCTACGACCACCATTTATTGACTAAGGCCAGAGAGAGACACCACCAGCTAGTACAGAGCATTCACAGGCACATAACACCATCACTCACACAACATCCACGCACAAAACACCACACACCACCACACTCACCACACTCATCACCACAAACACCACCCCACACCTCATCCACACCACCCCATGGCACCCCAAAGACACCCCAGGTTTTCAGATGCTGAACTCAGGGTCATGGTGGAGGAAATAGTTCGGATAGAGCCCCAGCTCTTCGGGGCACAGGTGCAGCACACCACCATTGCCAGGAAGATGGAGCTATGGCAAAGAATAGTGGACAGGGTCAACGCTGTGGGTCAGCATCCACGAAATCGGGACGACATCAGGAAGCGGTGGAACGACCTACGGGGGAAGGTGCGTTCCATGGTATCCAGACACAACATCGCGGTGCAGAAGACTGGCGGCGGACCCCCACCTCAACCCCCAGAATTTACAACATGGGAGGAACAGGTCTTGGCGATCCTGCATTCTGAGGGCCTCGCAGGAGTAGGCGGAGGAATGGACTCAGTAAGTCGAATCTCAACTACTTCATCCCCCCCCACCCACCGCATGCCAAATCATACCCTCGCCCTCCCCCCTCCCACCCCCATCACACATCCTCCTTGCTAATGTCTCACCATCACAACCCACCCACCCATCCCAACACCAAGCCCTGCATGCGACCACAAACCATGGACACCCCTCACCTAAGCATGCCCACTGCACATACCCATCCCCCCCCAAACCACCGTCACAACAGCCCCCACAAGGGAATGCCAGCACTGGGGTACACGGGCACCCACCCATTGCACGCTATGGCACACACAGAAGCAATAACCATACTCTTATACTCCTGCAGGACCCGAACGCCACGACACCGCCCAGGAGGGTCCAGAAATGTCCATTCCACCCCCAGAAGAGGCCCACAGTGATGACAGCAGCTCTGTCTCATTGGACCCAGATGACCAGCCCGGCCCATCGGGGACCTCGGGACAGTCGGTTCCCCTCAGACAGCCACAGGCCACAGCATACCTACCCCCCTCTGGGAACACCAGCACAGCACCCACCCAGCGGGCCCATGCCTCTGTCTCCAGGACACGTCAATCAGCGGTGTGTCCACCACTACAGGGCACCCAGGTTAACCCACCACCCCAACAACAACAGGGACCTGGGGGCAGTGGTAGTGGGCACACGGTCCAGGGGACAGAGGCCCAGGGAAACAGGGGAACTGGGAAGGCTGCTGTGCGACAGGGGGGGGACAGGCCCAGGGAACCCACTCTCCACGAGGCCCTATCCTCCATCATGGGAGCATACCACCACTCCCAGGAGACAATGGCAACGGTCCTGGCCAGGTTCCAGGAGATCCAGGTACTGCAGGAGGAACAGTTTATGGGGTTCAGGGAAGATCTCAGAAATATCAGTTCCGCAATGGGCACCATCGTTGTGGCTCTCAATCAGATTGTCACCACATTGCGGGACTATGTGGCACCACAAAGGGCCCCTGTCACTAGCATGGACCAAAAACAGGCTACCACCTCCGCCGGCGCTAGTGGACAGGAGGCCCGACACAAGAACAACAGGCCACCAGAACCCCACCCCCTGCAGAAGGAGAACCACCCAGCAAGCGGTGCCTGAGATCTAGGAAGAAGACAGAGTAGGATGCCAAGACCCCCGCCAGGAAAGGATACCCCCTGATTGTCATCCCACTGTCCCACATTGTCACCCTGTCCAACCTTAAACTGCCCCTGCTCCACCTTCCACAGGCATATGGACAATGCACCTGTGAGACTGAAAATCTGGACTCTGCCATGGACATTCCTCCACCATCACCCATCACCGAATTGCAACCATTACCCAAAATTGAGCACTTTAATAAACACACTTATTGCACAAAAATAATCTGGAGTCTGCCTGTATTTTTGAACAAATGTATTACACAGTACCGTGCCAAAATGTCCAGTTACATTGTGATGACAACATACCACTGTCACACAGCTGTAGTCCATGGGGAAACAAAGCAGAGGTCACAGAGTGGGGCCCACATCTCTGAAATTGGAAGGGAAAGTCACAACTCAGTTAACATACATTGGGGGGAAACTCAGACAGTAGAGAGGCAGGAGACATAAAGTAAATGTAAAATGCTGGTGTTGATTCTTACCTGTATGTCATTGAAAATACTGCTGTATCACTGTGTCCCTGTTGTCTGTGTCGTCCTCTTCGTCTTCCTCCTCTTCACTCTCCGCAGGCTCCACAGCTGCCACAACACCACCATCTGGACCATCCTCCTGCAGGAAAGGCACCTGGCGTCGCAAAGCCAGGTTGTGAAGCATAAGGCAGGCCACAATGATATGGCACACCTTCTTTGGTGAGTACATTAGGGATCCACCTGTCATATGGAGGCACCTAAACCTGGCCTTCAGGAGGCCAAAGGTCCGCTCGATCACCCTCCTAGTACGCCCATGGGCCTCATTGTACCGTTCCTCTGCCCTGGTCCTGGGATTCCTCACTGGGGTCAGTAGCCAGGACAGGTTGGGGTAACCAGAGTCACCAATTAGCCACACACGGTGTCTCTGAAGTAGTCCCATCATGTAAGGGATGCTGCTATTTCGCATGATGTACGCGTCATGCACTGACCCAGGGAACTTGGCATTTAAATGGGAGATGTACTGGTCAGCCAAACAGACCACCTGGACATTCATGGAATGATAACTTTTCCTGTTCCTGTACACCTGTTCACTTTCTCTGGGGGGTACCAAAGCCACATGGGTCCCATCAATGGCACCTATGATGTTGAGGATATGTCCAAGGGCATAGAAGTCACCCTTCACTGTAGGCAAATCCCCCACCTCAGGGAAAACGATGTAGCTCCGCATGTGTTTGAGCAGGGCAGACAACACTCTGGACAACACATTGGAAAACATAGGCTGAGACATCCCTGATGAAATGGCCACTGTTGTTTGAAATGACCCACTTGCCAAAAAATGGAGTACTGACAGCACCTGCACTAGAGGGAGGATCCCTGTGGGTTGGCGGATGGGTGACATCAGGTCTGGCTCCAGCTGGGCACACAGTTCCTGTATAGTGGCTCTGTCAAGCCTGTATGTCAGTATGACATGTCTTTCTTCCATTGTCGACAGGTCCACCAGCGGTCTGTACACGGGAAGATTCCTCCATTTCCTCGCAAGTCCCAGCGGACGGTGCCTAGGAAGGACAACATGGAGCACAGAGTCAATCAACCCACAGGTACGTTCCCACAGCTTGCACAGTATACGATTCTCAATGCATTGAATGGCTTGTATGAGTGTTGATGCAAGGCCTAGGTATGTGTGACGCAGTAGAAATTAAGATATGGGGGCCCATGAAATGGCGGCTGCCTGACCTGTGAAGTGCGACAGTGGGATGTGAGGTCAATGCGCTGGCGTGGCACACCGTGGCGGTAGGCGGTCGAAGACCGCGGCGCAAAGCCGCATTGGTTAACATTGAACCCTATGGGTTTCAGGAGCCAATGAGGATGTGCGCCGGCGGTCGCAGTACGCACCACCACGGTAGGCACCGCCGCGGGCGTGACCGCCATTTTCTATCTGCTTAATCACTCGATACCTGATCATCCACAGGAGAGGACCTATACTGCAAGTGCTGCTGTGACCTAGGTCTGGAAGAGACAATGGCTGCTGCGACTGGGGAAAGGGCCCCTGCCTTCACTTCTGAAGAATTGGAGAAACTCGTGGATGGGGTCCTCCCCCAGTATGCGCTACTCTTCGGTCCTCCAGACCAACAGGTAAGTACACTGGGACCATGGTTTGTGGCCAATGCCTGGGTTGAGTGGGGTGAATGAAAGATGGTGGGGAGGGGAGCGAATGAGGCATGCATCAAAGGAAAGATGAGAGCATGTGCCACATGGCAAGGGTGGGGATGGGGGGCCACTCACATCGAGCATGCAGAAGGTGATGTTTGTTTCATTTTCACCCCCTGAACATGTCACATAGGTCAGCGCCCATCAGAAAATCGACATTTGGCGTGCCATCGCCAAGGATGTCCGGACCCTGGGGGTCCACAACAGACGGGGCACCCACTGCCGGAAGAGGTGGGAGGACATCCGCCGCGGGAGCAGGAAGACCGCGGAGGCTCTGCTGGGGATGGCCTCCCAACGTAGGAGGGGTGCCAGTCGTGCTTTGACCCCCCTGATGTCCCGGATCCTGGCGGTGTCCTACCCCGATTTGGATGGGCGCGTGAGGACATCACAGCAGACACGAGGGGGTGAGTACAAGCACATTCTGCTGATTTTGCGCACATTGGAGGTGTCTGGGTGGGGGAGGAGGGCTGTGGGTATCCCTAGGCCAGGGCGTTTTCTGTACCCCCACCCCCCACCTCTGTAGGATGCCTAGTACAGCTAATCATGGCCCTGTGTCACCTATGTGTGGAGTAGTCGTCCATAGGCTTGTAGGCCATGTCCCACGGATTGAGTAGTGTACCCCAAGTGCGCGGCGTAGTGCAGGGGGCTTCTGTGTCTGTCCTCTCCGCCAACGGTAACGGTAATCCATGCACTCAACATGTCTTTCTTTCTCCCCCTCCCCTTTTTTGTGGTCTTCCTGTTCATGTGTGCATTAGCCTCATCAGGCGGAGGAGATGTGGCATCGGAGCACGAGGGAGCTGCATCTCACATGGCCATGGAGGGCCATGCAACTGACTCTGATTTCACCAGTGAGACGGAGGGCGAGGGGAGCTCCACAGCGGGGACACGTGGTGACACCAGCGACACAGACACGTCCTCGGAAGGGAGCTCCCTTGTGGTGGCGGCAACATCCGTGCCCACCGCAACAAAAGGTACAGCCGCCACCCAGCGTGCTAGCTCCGCCCTCCCAGCAGCCCCTCAGCCTTCGCCCGGTGCCCGCTCACCCAGGAAGGTGGGCATCTCCTTCGCCCCAGGCACCTCAGGCCCTGCCCCAGTTACCCCTGCTGCCCTCAGTGAGGAGGTCATTGACCTCCTGAGGACCATCATTTGTTGGGCAATCTACCCTTTTGAATGCCATCCAGGGTGTAGAGAGGGAGGTGCACCGGAGTAATGCATACCTGGAGGGCATTCATTCGGGTCAGGCTGCCCATCAGCGATCGTTCAACGCTCTGGCCTCAGCACTGACGGCAGCCATTGTCCCTGTCTCCTGCAACTTCCTCAACCCAGTCCCACTCCCCTGTACCTCTGCCTATCCCAGACACACCATCAGACCAGCCTGCACACACCTCAACACCCAAGAGAAGCTCATCCAGACATAAGCACCACACATCACACACAAGCATTCACACAAGCAACATCCACATGCAGACATGCCAACAGCCACTGCCTCTTCTGTGTCCCCCTCCTCCTCGTCTCCCTCCTCCCTACCTGTGACGTCTCCACTCACACTTGCATGCACAACATCTTCAGCCACTACGTCCAACACCAGCACACCCACCAGAACACTCCGCACATGTGCAGTCACCACCCCCACTACCATTTACACGTCCCCTGTGTCCTCTCCCAGTGTGTCTGTCACCCCCTCTTCCAAACCACACAAAAGCAGGCAGTCACCCACCCAACAGCCATCCACCTCACGACAGCCTCCAGCACAAGCACCTGCACCCCAAGACACCAGACTTCACTCTCCTACAACCACATCCTCTTCCTCCACTCCCATACCCACTACAACTACCCGTCCCTGTCTTTCTAAATTGATTTTCCTTTCCAACCTTGACCTCTTTCCATCAACGGATCCCCCCTCCATCTCATAAGGCTCCAGTCAGCACCTCAGCCACCACAAAACCTGGACCTACTAAGAAAATAGTCCAAGGATTTTGGAGTCCACCACCTTCAAGCCCAGCTACTTCGGCTGGGAGTAAAGAGACGGCCAGCCCACCCCCTGCAAAAAAAGCAAAGAAAGCCAGTGCCCGGCGCGAGAGGCCAAAGACAGCAGGCTCCACAAGCAGTACCCTGGCACCGTCAGGGAGTGGGGTGCCACCTGGCACACCGGCAAAGGGAGGAAAGGGCCACAGATGAGCAGGGAAGGGTGGCAAGGGCAGCACGCCCGACAAGTCCGGCAGCAGGCGAGCTGCCCAGGAGGGCCCCGCCAGCCCCAGCCAAGCTGCCCAGGAGGGCCCAGCCAGCCCCAGCCAAGCTACCCAGGAGAGCCCCGCCACCCCCAGCCAAGCTGCCCAGGAGGGCCCCGCCAGCCCCAGCCCAGCTGGGCAATGAAGGAGCGCCAGCCACAGCCCAGCTGGGCAATGAAGGAGCGCCAACTCAAGCAACGCGGAACATGGCAAGGACTGCCAAGGCAAGCACCGCTGAACAGGGCACCGCCATCTCAAGCACCGCTGAACAGGGCACCGCCATCTCAAGCACCGCTGAACAGGGCCCTTCAAGTCAAGAGCCGCTGAACAGGGCCCTTCAAGTCAAGAACCGCTCCACAGGGCACCGCCGTCTCAAGCACCGCTCCGCTGGGCCCTTCAACTCAAGCACCGCTCGGGGGCGTGGCTTGGCCACCGGGCAAGATGGCCGTCACCTGGTGAGGCTCTGCCGGGGCCGGGCACTTTATCCGCTTAAACTCATCCTAATCGGGGCGGAAATGGAGCGGACCCCAGGCGCTTCCCCCTGAGAGGTTGGCCGGCGATATCGAGCCGGGTCTGGCTGCTGCCGGGGCCCGGGAGACGGGTGAGCGCCGAGGGGCCTAGCGCTGGTGGCTCTCTGCGCGCGCTGGCTCTTAAGGCGTGCGTGGGCTGAGCGAGGGCGGCGACCGCTTCCCCTGATTGAGGGGCGCAGAGACAGAGGGGCCGGGAACTCGGGGAAGCCGGACGGGCGGTCGATTCGGGCCGCGGCTCCCCCCCCCTCCTCCTCCTTAATGCGACGGTGACTGATTCTGGGCGCGCGTTGCGGCCTGCCCTGGACTCGCGGGCCGCTCCCGCCCATCGGAAGGGGTTTCCCTCGGGGGCCCCCGGATCCCGGAGACTCGGCGGAGGGGCGCGGGGCCCGGCTGGTGGACGGCGCACACCGACCACTGGTGGAGTGCGCTGGAACCGCGTGAGGCGTATACCTGGAACTGGGCCAGCTTAGGAACCTGCTTGGTGAACTTGAACACTGCCCCCGGCTGCCTGCACAGAAATCTCGGATGTCCTGCGGACCACACATGGAATCCAGCACAGAACTGGGAGCGTGAGCCAGGTAGAGGGCAGAGTGGAGGTGTGGCGGGGGTTTGGGGTCCCGGCTGACATGACTCTTCGATCCCGGTGCCCTATGGACTCCGGAAGCCTGAACGCCCTGGATTAGCGGCTTTGTGGCTGGCTGGACCCCCCCTCCCCCACCCTCCTGGGCTGAGTCGTACCCCTGAAACTAACGCAGCTAATCTGGGCCCATGCGTGGAGGTATAGGGGTGTGAGAGAAGTGGAGGCCGCTGGGCGCGCCGGGAGCTGACCAGACGGCTTAGTGGAGCAAGTGAGACAGTCGAGGGGCTGTTTCTTCCGGCGCTGGAAACTTGTTGACCTGGGCGGGCGAATTCAGATTACTTCAGTTACATCATATGGCAATACTGCAAGATGGGTAAAGCAGATAAGCGGCAAGCTAAACTCTCCTTCTCCGGAGGAGAAAAACGGGGCGCCACTTCCGAACCCCGGCCCGGAGATGCAGACACTGAGTAGGGGTCCTCCGAGATGTCCGTGAGAGCCATGTTCATGGAACTCAAGACCAGCTTGGCCGGAATTGACGCTAAGCTGGATCATGTAACGGAGCGGCTTGACCGCATTAGAGCTCGAGTGGACGACCATGATGCTAGATTTGAAACGCTAGAGACTCGCACATCTGATATAGAGGAAGCTCGCAGTGGCGATAGAGAACAGATTGCGCAGATGGAACGCCTTATGGAGGTGATACGAAACAAGAATGAGGACCTGGAAGCTCGGTCCCGACGTAACAATATCTGCATCGTGGGGCTGCCGGAGACAACAGATATGAGTCGCATGGAAGACTTTGTCGAGAACATGCTACAAGAGCTGTTTCCTGAAGAGTTGTCGCGGATGCTGGTGATTGAGAGGGCACATCGATCCTTGGGCCCTCGGCCTCCGCCGGGCACTCCTCCGTGCCCAATTATTGCACGGTTACTAAATTACAGGGACCGAGACACCGTGCTTCGGCTTGCCAGGGAAAAAAGCCCCTTAACTTTTAAGAACTCCGAAATCAACTTTTTCCCTGATTACACCCCGGGAGTACAGGCACAGAGACGGGCTTTTCTGCCGATCAAGCGTACGCTAAGCCAGGCTGGAATAGGATTTGCTCTGTTATATGCGGCTAAATTGAGAGTGAGGCATGAGGGCAAAGTGTTATATTTCACGGATATAAAGCAGGCGAATAAGTTTGTTAAAAGATTGCCTAAACAGCGGGGGGCCGGGGTGGTGAACCCAGAAAACGCCACACTTAGTGACAATGACTAATGCGCTGGACTGGTAACCTCGATATCACTGGAGCTGTGGAGAAATAGGGGTCCGCTACACAATCTGCCCCTGTTATCTAGCTAGGGGCTGTCCGTGCCCCCTCTCTCCCATACCCTTTTTAGGGTGGAGGGTCGATCGGCGGGCCTATGCCCCCACGGATGAGTCCGGTTATTTCGTGTTATATCCCCTCAGTTTGGGTTCTGGGGATGGTTGGGTGGGCTACTTCTAGGGTCCGATTGGGGGGCCTGGGTGGGAGGGGGGAGGCGAGGGCAAACTGGGAAATGTTTCTGGTTCTTTTTCTGTTTGGTTTCTGGCAGGCGGTGGGCTGTGTCCATATGCTGGGCTGCGTGGCTGGGGGTCTGGATGGGGGATGATGCTTCTACTACTGTGAAATGCTTGACATGGAATGTGCGGGGACTCAATGACAACCGAAAAATCCGGCTGGTGATGGCTTATGCTAAACGACATAGTATTGATATTTGTATGCTTCAGGAAACGCATCTGACGGTGCAGTCGGTTAACAGACTGAGGGCTGGCTGGGTTGGGGAGACTCATCACTCGGCATACTCCAGTTATGTCCGAGGGGTCGCAATCATTATTCGTAAGGGGCTACAATGGCGCACACGAGAGATCATTATCGATCCCAACGGAAGATATGTAATGCTGAGCGGAATGCTGCTGGACAGGGCTTGCCGGCTAGTGGCAGTGTATGGGCCAAATGTGGATGACTCGGAATTCTTTCTGGAAGTGTGGCGCCGGGTGGAGTCGCTGGGAGCTGGGGCTGTGGTTTGGGGCGGCGATTTTAATGTTGTGCTGGATGCTTGGCTGGACCGTGAGAGTGTGGCCAGGATGCAGCACGTTTCAGCAGCAAGGGCACTGACGGCAGTAATGGATAGTGGCGCGCTGGTAGATTTGTGGAGGCGGAGACACGCGGGTGTGCGGGAAGGCACTTGTTTGAATTACTTTCATAGCAGCTGGTCCCGTATTGACCGATGGTTGGGCACTAAAGATGTAGAGGCCTGGACTAGAGCAATTAATCATCTCCCTCGCACGCTGTCGGACCACTCACCGGTACTATTAGATATGGCGCTGCCTAGTGAGTTAAATCCAATGGTAATGTGGCGGTTGCCCGGTGGCGCCCTCCGGGACGACGCCTTCCGAGCGGAGATACGAGAGGCCATTCGGCTATTTTTTGAGGAGAACCGGGGGTCGGTGGACTCCCCGGGCACGGTATGGGAAGCATTTAAAGTAGTGATCCGTGGGGAGTGTCTAGCAAAACAGCATGGGATAGTGAAGGCATTAAGACGAGAGATGGCTGATATTGAAAGGAGGCTTGAGGTACTGGAGCGGAGTCTCGAGGCCACATGGTCAAACGAGATACTTGCGGAAATTAGACGAGAGGTGTCACTGTATGAGGAGGCCTCACTTAGAGAGGTATGCTTCCTCGGGAGACATTCGCGGGCTCGTAGATATGGAGAGGGCGAGAGGGCTGGGAGGACGCTCGCGGGGCTGCTGCGTAGCCCCTGGGCCAGCAATTATGTCACTGAAGTATTAGACACCGACGGGGCCAGGGTGACTGGTACTGGAAGCGTGTTGCAGGAATTCACCAAGTTTTACTCGCAGCTATATGCGCCCCCGGTGGGACTCAGGGTGGCAGATATGAAGGAGTATTTTGAGAGCATTGCGTTAGTGTGGTTTGAAGAGGCACACAGGATGTATCTGGATGTGCCGTTCACGGTAGAGGAGGTGAAGGCGGCGGTCCAAAGCTTACCCGGGGATAAGTCTCCTGGCACTGATGGCCTGACCCCTGCCTTTTATAAGGAATTTGGGGACATCCTAGCTCCCTATCTGCTGGAGGTGTATGAAGAGTCCCTAGCGGTGGGCTCCCTCCCGACCTCCCTCCGGGAGGCCTTAATAATAACCATCCTGAAGCCTGGTAAAGACCCGACGCGATGCGATTCGTACCGTCCTCTCTCCATGATAAACATTGACAATAAGATCCTTGCAAAAATGATAGCGACTCGACTACAGCCACTACTTTCTAGAATGGTGCTCCCAGATCAATCGGGCTTTGTACCCGGGAGATCCACGAGCCACAACTTACGCACCTTCTTTGCAGTGCTGGGATCACTAGAGACAGACGACGACGTGGCCACTGTGTTTCTTGATGCGGCTAAGGCCTTTGATTCCCTGGCCTGGGAATATATGTTTGCACTTCTGAATCGAGTGGGCCTTAGCGCGCAATTTGTAAATTGGATCAGGCTGCTGTATACTCTGCCTACTGCCAGGCTTCGCCTTAACGGGAGCATATCAGCCCCATTCCCGGTATCACGTGGTACGCGACAGGGCTGCCCGCTGTCTCCGCTTCTTTTTGCGGCTGCTATGGAGCCACTGGCAGCGGGACTGCGTCAGAGATATAGTAATAGTGGCCTAAGATTCTGGCAGCGCCCTGTCCTGATATCCTTATATGCGGACGACATAGCGCTATATGTGTGCAATCCCAGGCAAAATCTGGATATCTTACTAGATGAAATTGTCCGCTTCGGGAACTTTTCTGGGATCACCATTAACTGGTCGAAATCAATGATTCTGCCACTGACCCCCGGGGTGAGCAGATTTGACTCGCGATACCCTCTGATTTGGGCGGACGGGCCAGTGCGCTACTTGGGTATACACCTAAGCTGCGACGCGGAGACGCTCCGACTTGCCAACTATGAAACAGTGATGACATGGCTGGAGTGCAAGGTGGAGACCTGGATGGCCCTTCCTCTTTCGCTGACTGGCCGCATCGCCATCATTAAGATGGTGGTACTCCCTAAATTTCTGTATCTATTCATAAATCTTCCCCTGCCACTCACTAAAGTTTATTTTCGGCGCCTGAGATCTGCGCTTGTGCGGCTGGTCTGGGTGGGACGACAGCCCCGTATTGCGTGGGAAAAGCTGACGCTGCCGTTTGACCGCGGGGGATTGGCAGCTCCAGACCTGGAGTTATATTACCATAGTGCCCAGGCACATTTCGCGTACTTCTGGCTGGATCCGCCCCGATATATGCCGCATCTTGCTCCAGGGAGTGACTCTGTCTGGCCTGACGGCTTGATATGTCTGCTTGGAGGGCGGGCACTCCCCCGCCCCAGAGGCATAGACACAGTCTCCTGCACTGCGGTAGCATGGAGGGCGTTGATGCGGCGGGCTGGGGTGCAGGCTCCTTTTGCGTCATCACTACCTGTTATGGCGGTGGCTGACGGCCAGATGTTCTGTGATAGAGGTGTGCGTGGGTTTCTGCGGGACGCTGACTTGCAGACGCTGGGAGACTGGGTAGTGGATGGCCGACTGCTGGGTGTCTCTGACGCACTCTTGAACTGTGACGACTCCCCGCTGCGGCGCTTTTGTGCACTCCGTGTTCACTCCTTGCTGCGGGATCGGTTCTTCGCAGAGCCGGCCGCTCCTCCCGAGTTCCGGGCTTTGGAGGCACTGTGCAGTGCGAAATCCCCCTCCAAGCTAATAACCAAACTGTATAATGCTGCGCAGGAGCAGAGTGGCGGCTTGGTGATGCCCGCCCGGGCTGCCTGGGAGAGAGACCTGGGGGAGCCCATCCCGGATGGGATATGGCGTAGCTGTTGTGTTTATATGAGAACATTGTCCCCGAACTATAGACTGCGCTTGCTGCATTTCATATTCCTACACCGAATATACTATACACCCAGGAAGTTACATTCCATGGGGTTGGTGGCGGACCCCCGCTGCGCCCGCTGCGGAGCCCCAGATGCAGGTTTCTTCCACCTGGCATGGGAGTGTGAGGAAGTATATAAGTACTGGGAGGAGGTGCGACGAGCGATTACTGACATGATAAAAGAAGAGATATCCCTCTCCCCTAAGGTAGCGCTGCTGGGATATATGGACGAAATGCAGAGCCCGCATAGACGTTTAGTGGGACTGCTTGTGCTCCTTGCCAAGAGGAGAGTAGCGATGTGCTGGGGTAGGGGGGGAGTACCGCGTAGATCGGATTGGTTGCGAGATGCGGCTTTCTGCCATGACCAACTGTTAATATTTTAGGAACTCGTGCCAGAGAGATCACGTCCCAAAAATATTTGGAGCCCTCTAGAGGAATACCTGGCTCTGCGGACTGTGAGTGCTGTGTGATTGATGCCCCCTCACTAGGCGTTTTCTGCTCCCCCCCCCACGGAACATGCAAGATATTTTGACGGGTGATAGTCCTGTGTGACGTGGTTGTGCCCTCCGCCTGCCTATTACTAGAGGTTATCGTAATTGTTACCTGGCTGCAGTTCTCCCCACATGACGGTGGCTGATTAATACCATTGAGTGGTTATGTTGTTCTCCTTGCATGGCGAGACGGAGTGCTGTATCTCTCCTGATATGGTGGACCCTCCTTCTTCATTTCATCATGATTCCCTCCTTTTTTTTTGGAACGGGTCCCGGGTTACTGGCGGGTGGCGAGAGATGTTGGTAGAGGCACGCCTTGAGAATAAGATACCATGATAGCCAAATGTTGTGCAATGACTCTAATACACTTATCCATTCGGCTGGAGTTCTGCTGCATTAATGAATGTTTTCCTTTTTTTTGGTTTGTACTTAATTGAATAAAAAAAAAACAAAATAAAAAAAAAAAACTCAAGCACCGCTCCGCTGGGCCCTTCAACTCAAGAACTGCTGAACAGGGCCCTTCAAGTCAAGAACCGCTGAACAGGGCCCTTCAAGTCAAGAATCGCTGAACAAGGCCCTTCAAGTCAAGAACCGCTCCACAGGGCACCGCCGTCTCAAGCACCGCTCCGCTGGGCCCTTCAACTCAAGCAGCGCTCCGCTGGGCCCTTCAACTCAAGAACCGCTGAACAGGGCCCTTCAAGTCAAGACCGCTGAACAGGGCCCTTCAAGTCAAGAACCGCTGAACAGGGCCCTTCAACTCAAGCAACGCTGAACAGGGCCCTTCAACTCAAGAACCGCTCCACAGGGCACCGCCGTCTCAAGCACCGCTCCGCTGGGCCCTTCAACTCAAGAACCGCTGAACAGGGCCCTTCAACTCAAGCACCGCTGAACAGGGCCCTTCAAGTCAAGAACCGCTGAACAGGGCCCTTCAAGTCAAGAACCGCTGAACAGGGCCCTTCAACTCAAGCACCGCTGAACAGGGCCCTTCAAGTCAAGAACCGCTGAACAGGGCCCTTCAAGTCAAGAACCGCTGAACAGGGCCCTTCAAGTCAAGAACCGCTCCACAGGGCACCGCCGTCTCAAGCACCGCTCCGCTGGGCCCTTCAACTCAAGCACCGCTCCGCTGGGCCCTTCAACTCAAGAACCGCTGAACAGGGCCCTTCAAGTCAAGAACCGCTGAACAGGGCCCTTCAAGTCAAGAACCGCTGAACAGGGCCCTTCAACTCAAGCACCGCTGAACAGGGCCCTTGAAGTGAAGAACCGCTGAACAGGGCCCTTCAAGTCAAGAACCGCTGAACAGGGCCCTTCAAGTCAAGAACCGCTGAACAGGGCCCTTCAACTCAAGCACCGCTGAACAGGGCCCTTCAAGTCAAGAACCGCTGAACAGGGCCCTTCAAGTCAAGAACCGCTGAACAGGGCCCTTCAAGTCAAGAACCGCTGAACAGGGCCCTTCAAGTCAAGAACCGCTGAACAGGGCCCTTCAACTCAAGCACCGCTGAACAGGGCCCTTCAAGTCAAGAACCGCTCCACAGGGCACCGCCATCTCAATCACTGCTCCGCTGGGCCCTTCAACTCAAGCACCGCTGAATAGGGCCCTTCAAGTCAAGAATCGCTCCACAGGGCACCGCCGTCTCAAGCACCGCTCCGCTGGGCCCTTCAACTCAAGCACCGCTCCGCTGGGCCCTTCAACTCAAGAACCGCTGAACGGGGCCCTTCAAGTCAAGAACCGCTGAACAGGGCCCTTCAAGTCAAGAACCGCTGAACAGGGCCCTTCAAGTCAAGAACCGCTGAACAGGGCCCTTCAACTCAAGCACCGCTGAACAGGGCCCTTCAAGTCAAGAACCGCTCCACAGGGCACCGCCGTCTCAAGCACCGCCCCGCTGGGCCCTTCAACTCAAGCACCGCTCCGCTGGGCCCTTCAACTCCGGCACCGCTTCGCTGGGCACCGCCGTCTCAAGCACCGCCCCGCTGGGCACCGCCGTCTCAAGCACCGCCCCGCTGGGCACCGCCATATCAAGCACCGCTCTGCTGGGCCCTTCAACTCAAGCACCGCTCCGCTGGGCCCTTCAACTCAAGCACCGCTCCGCTGGGCACTGCCGTCTCAAGCACCACCCCGCTGGGCACCGCCGTCTCAAGCACCGCCCCGCTGGGCACCGCCGTCTCAAGCACCGCTCCGCTGGGCCCTTCAACTCAAGCACCGCTCCGCTGGGCCCTTCAACTCAAGCACCGCTCCGCTGGGCACCGCCGTCTCAAGCACCGCCCCGCTGGGCCCTTCAACTCAAGCACCGCTCCGCTGGGCACCGCCGTCTCAAGCACCGCTGGCCCATTCGCAGAAGGGGCAGGCCCGCAACTGTGTCGGGCAGGGCTGCACGAAGCACTCTGGGCACCATGCCTCCTCCAGAACCAGTAGAGTCTGTAATCCACTTGTGAGACTGTGGCTTTGCACTCCCCAGGATGGCACAGTGGCCAATCCACCCACTGTAGAGACTTGTGAGACTGTGGCTTTGCACTCCCCAGGAGGGCACAGTGGGCAATCCACCCACTGTAGAGACTTGTGAGACTGTGGCTTTGCACTCCCTAGGATGGCACAGTGGGCAACCCACCCACTGTAGAGACTTGTGAGACTGTGGCTTTGCACTCCCCAGGATGGCACAGTGGGCAATCCACCCACTGTAGAGACTTGTGAGACTGTGGCTTTGCACTCCCCAGGATTGAACAGTGGCCAGGGAGGCCCCTCGTGGATCTGGCGTCGTGGACTCATCTGGCTGAGGTGCCCCCCCTTCCCTTCCCCCTGAGGTGCCTGTAGTTTTGCTATCTGATGCCCCTGCAGTGTTCTCTCCATTGGAGCCGGGTATCGTGTGTGGGCTTTGCCCATGTGTTTCGGCCCATTGGTCCACGAACAAAGGCTGATACCCAATTTGGACTGGACAATTTACATATGTACAGTATATATAGCTAGAGATGTTTGATATATTTTTTTACTTAGCCGTACAATATACTTCAAATTTCAGGATCATTTATTTTTGTCTTTGCATTCTTCCAGGGGGTTTGGGCGTGTCACTCTGAGTTGTTGCTCTGCATTGATGTGTATGTAGTTGTGGGTGAGGGTGAGGGTGAGGGTGGGTGTGTCGCGTATGTGTGTCCCTGTAATTATTTGCCTCCCCCCTCCCCTGTGTCGTAGGTGCAGTACTCACCTTTGTCTTCTGCGGCGGCGTTCGTGCTCCTGGTAGAGGAGCAGGAAGACAATAGCTGGTAGGATGCGTAGTTCGGGTTCCATGCTGTCCAGATTCCTCGTGGAGTGTGTAGAGGTGAGCGTTTTCCATTCGTACTGTCTGTTTCCGCCGTGTTTTTATCGGCGGGGCTCCCGCCCCGGAAAAGGTGGCGGATTGGTGGGTTGTGATAGGGTGGGCGGTACATTGTCTCCTGCCTGTCTGTTGGCGGTGACCGCCGCGCTGTTTGTTTGTCCCGCCGTGGCGGTCGGAGTGTTAAAGTGGCGGTCTCTGTTGGCGGTTCCCGCCAGGGTCAGAATTCAATTTTTTTATCCGCCTGCCTGTTGGCGGGTTGGCCGCCGCTTTAACACTGACCGCCAAGGTTGGAATGATCCCCTTAGTGTTTGTCAAGTTCGCTTGAAAGAATCAAGAAATTGGCCAAAATATAGCAATATGTGTTTTATTTGGAAAATGGGGAATAACTTCAATCCAAGAGAGTGTATAATATTTTTTTTCTCCAAAGAATGGAATCCCCAAAGGTTCACTGTGCTAAGATTTCCCTAATCTCAGCTTTCAGAAAGAGACAGATTTGTTAAAAAAATGTATTGCTTCAGTTGTTGCATTTTTCTAAGTGGTAGTTGATTATTCTTATTTTTGTGGTTTCTACCCACTTGCAGTTTGTGATGTGAGGTGCAAACTGATATGAAAATCATGGGTGAACCTGGAAATCCAAACATTTCTGAAAAGTAGACAAAGTTCGGTATTCAGCAAGAGGTCATGTGTGTAGATTGCTTGGGTTTTCCAAAAGAAACTAATCAGTGAAATGAAAAAAATCAACCAAAATAATTAGGGAAAATAGAAATAGGCGCAACGTTTCCATCTATAATTGTTTTGCCCCAATGGCTGATTTACAGAGCTATACACTGTTACGTCCGTCAGACCCTTCTGGTCTCAGGGATATAGAGCATTTGTTTTTTGTCCAAGAACATGCTATACCTAGAGCCAACAACTGACATTCAGCTTTTAGTGATTTTTCATTCATCAATCTACATGGTAAAATGGAATGAATAAAAACCGGTTATTAATTCGTGAGGATGTGAGTCCGTCCCAAATAATAATAAGTCCTTAATATTGTCAGGTCCAACACACAAGTTCAGTAAATTAAACCTGGACTCAACCCTGTGTAGCTGTGGCACAGAGCATTCAAGTTTAGCTTAAGGAAAATGCATTTAATAGTACCACAATAAATAAAACATCAAGGGCCAGATGTATGAAACTTTTTTGCATTCGCAAACAGTGCGAATCGCAAAATTCGGCCGTTTGCGAATGCAAAAACGTGGTCTGCGATGCATGAAAGGCATTCGCAGACCAAAAATAAGAAATCGCAAAAATTTTGTTTTTTTGTGTTGCAACCTGTTTTTGCGAGTCGCATTTTGCAATTCGGTATTTCCAGTAGGAAATTGCGAAGTGCAAAATGCGATTCGCAAAATCCAAGTTGCAATTCGATACATCAAAAAATCGCGAATTGCGATTTTTCGCAGAATGGCATTTTGCACATGCAAAATACCACTAAGTGAAACCAGGTGGTAACCAGGTGCAACCTATATAAAGAGGCCCAGAATGCCTCAGACTCTTTTCCACAATGGCTGCACTCTACGTAATGGCGAGGAGGATGAGGATCTTGGCAGGTTTGAGGAGAGGGAGGAGGAGACAGGAGCGCATTTTGAGAATGCGCATTACACTTTTTGACCAGACATAGGAGGAAATATTTGAGAGGTATAAATTGAACTCAGCCATGATATTTGATCTGATAGCTGAGCTACAACCCATACTGCAGCGCAGAACACATAGGACTCATAGCATCCCCACCCATGTGCAGGTTTTATGCTCCCTCCACCTACTTGCCTCAGGGAGCTATCAAGGGGTCATAGCAGCAGCTGGAGGGGTCTCACAGAGTACCCTCTCTAGATTTTTCAATGCATTTATTAACGCCATGCTGAGCAGGATACACCAGTACATCAGATTCCCCCAAACCCCACAGGAAATACAGCAGACAAAAATAGATTTCTACCAGATAGAACAGTTCTCCCATGTCCTAGGTGCCATAGATGGGACACATGTTGCAATCTGTCCACCATCAGCCACAGAGTATGTGTACCGCAACCGGAAATACCAACATTCAATGAATATACAGGTAATATGCAATGCCTCTTATATCATAACTGATCTCGTCGCCAGATACCCAGGGAGCACCCATGATTCATACATCTTTCGCCATAGCGGCATTCACACAAGACTGCTAGCTGGGGTGTTTGGAGAAGGATATCTACTAGGTTTTGTTCCTCTGTACACTGGCGCATTGATGGCGTGCTGAGGTCAGATGGCTCAGTTACTCAGTATACCCTCTGTCCCTTCCAGGAGACAGTGCCTACGCAGTGCGCACCTTCATGATGACGCCCTACCTCAATCCTGCAACACCAGCAGAACGGAGATACAATGCAGCACACAGGGCGACCCGCAATGTGGTGGAGCGCACCTTTGGCCTGCTGAAGAGTTGCTTCCGGTGCCTCCACAAAAGTGGAGGGGCACTACAGTACAGCCCAGAGACAACATGTAGAATAGTGGCTACTTGTGCAATCTTGCACAATATAGCTACCACCAGGGGCATACCTGTGGAAATATCGGAGCCAGACTCAGATGAGGATGATGATCCCTTACCACCCCTACAGCCAGCAGACAGGACCAGTGCAGCAGAGGGAAGGCAAAGGCGTGCTGACATCACACACAACCATTTCAGATGTAATTATGTAAACACAAATCCACTGACAAATGTACCTGTAGTGAGTATATTTATTACCTTAATGTCAGGTAATGTTAGTTCAATGAATACCAACAAAAGTGATTAAAAAAAAAACAATAGCAGTTCACAGTAAAGCACTATTCCTTCATAGTTTACTGTGAGAAAGTAGCCTCTTTCTAGCCTTGTTACCCCCACTTTTGGCCTGTTTGTGAGTGTATGTCAGGATAAGACCTTAGTTGGCACATCTGTTGAGAAATTAGCTGATGGTTCACACTCTGACTCTGGGGCACCCCTAGTAAGAGAGTTAGGAGGGAACCTTCCCAGCCTGCCCCCTAGCAAGCCACCTAGCATAGCTGGTACTAATGTGAGTTTCCATCACAGTAGGAGTGTTACTTCTGTAGGCCAGAGTGTTAGAGTGCCATCTGTTAGGGACAGGTCTCCCTCTGTGCATTCACGCCATTCTTCTGTGTCAAGGCAGCCCAACCCACCCTCCCTGAAGACAGAGTGTTAGAAAGGGAACTCAATAGATTGAGAGTGGAAGAATCCAGGCTGAAGCTCAAAAAGCAACAGCTGGATCTAGACAGGGAAGCATTTGACTTGGAAAAAGAAAGACAGAGGTTGGGGTTTGGACCCCATGGTGGCAGCAGCAGTATTCCAAATAGTCATCCTGTGAAGGAGCATGATTCTAGGAATCTGCACAAGATAGTTCCCCCTTACAAGGAGGGGGATGACATTAACAAGTGGTTTGCTGCACTTGAGAGGGCCTGTGTTGTACAGGAGGTCCCTCAAAGGCAGTGGGCTGCTATCCTATGGCTATCTTTCAGTGGAAAGGGTAGGGATAGGCTCCTTACTGTGAAGGAAAGTGATGCCAATAATTTTACAGTTCTTAAGAATGCACTCCTAGATGGTTATGGCTTAACCACTGAACAGTACAGGATCAAGTTCAGAGAAACCAAAAAGGAGTCTTCACAAGACTGGGTAGACTTTGTTGACCATTCAGTGAAGGCCTTGGGGGGGTGGTTACATGGCAGTAAAGTTTCTGACTATGAAAGCCTGTATAACTTAATCCTGAGAGAGCATATTCTTAATAATTGTGTGTCTGATTTGTTGCACCAGTATCTAGTGGACTCAGATCTGACCTCTCCCCAAGAATTGGGAAAGAAGGCAGACAAATGGGTCAGAACAAGAGTGAACAGAAAAGTTCATACAGGTGGTGACAAGGATGGCAAGAAGAAAGATGGTGAGAAATCTCAAGATAAGCATGGGGATAAGGGTAAAACCAAAGATCCTTCTTCAAATCTTAAACACTCTTCAGGGGGTGGGGATAAAACAAATTCTTCCTCTTCTTCACAACCTGCACACATTAAAAAGCCTTGGTGCTTTGTGTGTAAAAACAGAGGCCATAGGCCAGGGGATAAGTCCTGTCCAGGTAAACCCCCTGAGCCTACCACCACTAATACATCAAGCTCTAGTGCCCCTAGCAGTAGTGGTACTAGTGGTGGGACTGCTGGCAACAGTCAAGTTAAGGGTGTAGTTGGGTTCACTTATGGGTCCATTATAGAAACTAGGGTAGTCAGTCCCAAGACAGTTTCTGTCACACCTAGTGGCATTGGCCTTGCCACACTGGCTGCTTGTCCCCTTACAATGGATAAGTACAGGCAGACAGTTTCAATAAATGGTGTTGAGGCCTTGGCCTACAGGGACACAGGTGCCAGTATCACTTTGCTGACTGAAAACCTAGTGCATCCTGAACAACACATCATTGGACAACAATATAAGATTATTGATGTCCATAACTCCACATAGGGCCTCATTCTGACCCTGGCGGTCTATGACCGCCAGGGTGGAGGCCGGCTGAAGCACCGCCAACAGGCTGGCGGTGCTTAATTTTGTATTCCGACCACAGCTGTGAAGCCGCGGTCGCCCAGCCGGGTCCGGCGGTTGCCGCCGGATTTCCCCCGGCTGGGGGAATCCTCCATGGCGGCGCTGCTTGCAGCGCCGCCATGGGGATTCCGACCCCCTTCCCGCCAGCCTGTTTCTGGCGGTTTTCACTGCCAGAAACAGGATGGCGGGAACGGGTGTCGTGGGGCCCCTGGGGGCCCCTGCACTGCCCATGCCACTGGCATGGGCAGTGCAGGGGCCCCCTAACAGGGCCCCATAAAGATTTTCACTGTCTGCTTAGCAGACAGTGAAAATCGCGACGGGTGCAACTGCACCCGTCGCACCCCTGCAACTCCACCGGCTTCATTCGGAGCCGGCTTCCTTGTCGCAAGGCCTTTCCCGCTGGGCCAGCGGGCGCTCTTTTGGCGGTCGCCCGCCGGCCCAGCGGGAAAGCCAGAATGGCATCCGCGGTCTTCTGACCGCGGAGCGGCCATTTGGCGGTTCCCGCCAGGCGGGCGGCTCCCGCCACCCGCCAGGCTCAGAATGACCCTCTAAGTTTCTTCCCTTAGCTATAATTCAGTTTAGTTGGGGTGGAGTTACTGGCCCTAAGCAGGTGGTGGTGTCACCTAGCTTACCTGTAGACTGTCTCTTAGGTAATGACCTAGAGGCCTCAGGTTGGGCTGATGTAGAGTTTTATACCCATGCAGCCATGCTGGGTATCCCTGAGGAATTGTTCCCTCTCATTTCTACTGAAATGAAAAAGCAAATGAAAGAAGGCCTGAAAACTCAGGAACCCTCTCCATCAACAGGTAAAAAGGGTGTCACTGTATCCCCTAACCACTCTGACATTCAGGACACCATTTCTGTGGTGGGAGAAACCTCTCCTGGGGTGCCACCTGTTCCAAGGGAATCATCAGCTGGCATAGCTGTACTCCCTGAGGTGGAAGTACCTCTCTGTGGGATAACTAACATTGGTGAGAAAAAGAGCACCATTTTAGTTAACATGGAGAATCCCTCCAACCCTCCCAGAGAAACTTTAGTGCAGAAACCCTGCACTGCCTCACAACACTTAGGACAGCATCCCTGCCCTAGTGTGGAGCTCATAGGACAGCAGCCCTGCCCTGCTCCAAATAAGGAGAAACAGCATCCCTGGTCTCTCTTCCAGCCATATGGACAAAGTTTTTGCCCAGCTATGGCTTTTCTGAGACAGCATCCCTGTCTGGCATTCTCATCACTAGAAATAGGTTCAGTGGATAATTCCCACTTCTCTAAACTAAAACGTACTGATAGAAACTCTGAAAATATATCTTCACATTGTTGCTTAGCTAAAAAACTTCAAACAGGGTGGTTTACATCCCCACAGGGAAGTAACCATATAGTGGATGATAAAGGGAGTAACCAGTCTATTGCAGAGCTACTCTCTACTTATCACCACTTAGACAATAAAGTCTCAACTGGCCAAGGTTAGCCTTATTGTCCTTCGTTTGGGGGGGGGGGGTTGTGTGAGAAAGTAGCCTCTTTCTAGATTTGTTACCCCCACTTTTGGCCTGTTTGTGAGTGTATGTCAGGGTGTTTTCACTGTCTCACTGGGATCCTGCTAGCCAGGGCCCAGTGCTCATAGTGAAAACCCTATGTTTTCAGTATGTTTGTTATGTGTCACTGGGACCCTGCTAGTCAGGACCCCAGTGCTCATAAGTTTGTGACCTATAGGTATGTGTTCCCTGTGTGATGCCTAACTGTCTCACTGAGGCTCTGCTAATCAGAACCTCAGTGGTTATGCTCTCTCATTTCTTTCAAATTGTCACTAACAGGCTAGTGACCAATTTCACCAATTAACATTGGCATACTGGAACACCCTTATAATTCCCTAGTATATGGTACTGAGGTACCCAGGGTATTGGGGTTCCAGGAGATCCCTATGGGCTGCAGCAATTCTTGTGCCGACCATAGGGAGCTCTGACAATTCTTACACAGGCCTGCCACTGCAGCCTGAGTGAAATAACGTCCACGTTATTTCACAGCCATTTACCACTGCACTTAAGTAACTTATAAGTCACCTATATGTCTAACCTTTACCTGGTAAAGGTCGGGTGCTAAGTTACTTAGTGTGTGGGCACCCTGGCACTAGCCAAGGTGCCCCCACATTGTTCAAGGCAAATTCCCCGGACTTTGTGAGTGCGGGGGCACCATTACACGCGTGCACTACACATAGGTCACTACCTATGTGTAGCTTCACAATGGTAACTCCGAATATGGCCATGTAACATGTCTAAGATCATGAAATTGCCCCCCCAATGCCATCCCGGTATTGGGGAGACAATCCCATGATTCCCCGGGTCTCTAGCACAGACCTGGGTACTGCCAAACTGCCTTTCCTGGGGTTTCACTGCAGCTGCTGCTGCTGCCAACCCCTCAGACAGGTTTCTGCCCTCCTGGGGTCCAGCCAGGCTTGGCCCAGGAAGGCAGAATAAAGGACTTCCTCAGAGAGAGGGTGTTACACCCTCTCCCTTTGGAAAAAGGTGTTAGGGCTGGGGAGGAGTAGCCTCCCCCAGCCTCTGGAAATGCTTTCATGGGCACAGATGGTGCCCATTTCTGCATAAGCCAGTCTACACCAGTTCAGGGATCCCCCAGCCCTGCTCTGACCTGCACCTCCCCTGGGAGGTGCCCAGAGCTCCTCCAGTGTGCTCCAGACCTCTGCCATCTTGGAAACAGAGGTGCTGCTCGCACACTGGACTGCTCTGAGTGGCCTGGGCTAGCGGTGACGTCAGAGACTCCTTCTGATAGGCTCCTCCAGGTGTTGCTAGCCTATCCTCTCTCCTAAGTAGCCAAACCTCCTTTTCTGGCTATTTAGGGTCTCTGCTTTGGGGAATTCTTTAGATAATGAATGCAAGAGCTCATCAGAGTTCCTCTGCATCTCTCTCTTCACCTTCTGCCAAGGAATCGACTGCAGACCGCGCTGGAAGCCTGCAAAACTGCAACAAAGTAGCAAAGACGACTACTGCAACCTTGTAACGCTGATCCTGCCGCCTTCTCGACTGTTTTCCTGATGGTGCATGCTGTGGGGGTAGTCTGCCTCCTCTCTGCACTAGAAGCTCCGAAGAAATCTCCCGTGGGTCGACGGAATCTTCCCCCTGCAACCGCAGGCACCAAAGAACTGCATCACCGGTCCTCTGGGTCTCCTCTCAGCACAACGAACAAGGTCCCTTGAACTCAGCAACTCTGTCCAAGTGACTCCCAGAGTCCAGTGACTCTTCAGTCCAAGTTTGGTGGAGGTAAGTCCTTGCCTCCCCACGCTAGACTGCATTGCTGGGAACCGCGTGTTTTGCAGCTGCTCCGGCTCCTGTGCACTCTTCCAGGATTTCCTTTGTGCACAGCCAAGCCTGGGTCCCCGGCACTCTAACCTGCAGTGCACAACCTCTTGGGTTGTCCTCTGGCGTCGTGGGACCTTCCTTTGTGACTTCGGGTGAGCTCCGGTTCACTCCACTTTGTAGTGCCTGTTCTGGCACTTCTGTTGGTGCTGTCTGCTTTTGAGTGGGTTCCTTGTCTTGCTGGGTGCCCCCTCTGTCTCCTCACGCAATTGGCAACATCCTGGTCTCTCCTGGGCCACAACAGCATCCAAAAACCCTAACCGCAACCCTTGCAGCTAGCAAGACTTGTTTGCGGTCTTTCTGCACGAAAACACCTCTGCACGACTCTTCACAACGTGGGACATCCATCCTCCAAAGGGGAAGTTTCTAGCCCTTGTCGTTCTTGCAGAATCCACAGCTTCTACCATCCGGTGGCGGCTTCTTTGCACCCACAGCTGGCATTTCCTGGGCATCTGCCCACTCCCGACTTGATCGTGACTTTTGGACTTGGTCCCCTTGTTCCACAGGTACTCTCGTCTGGAAATCCATCGTTGTTGCATTGCTGGTGTTGGTCTTTCTTGCAGAATTCCCCTATCACGACTTCTGTGCTCTCTGGGGAACTTAGGTGCACTTTGCACCCACTTTTCAGGGTCTTGGGGTGGCCTATTTTTCTAACCCTCACTGTTTTCTTACAGTCCCAGCGACCCTCTACAAGGTCACATAGGTTTGGGGTCCATTCGTGGTTCGCATTCCACTTCTAGAGTATATGGTTTGTGTTGCCCCTATCCCTACGTGCCCCCATTGCATTCTATTGTGACTATACATTGGTTGCACTGTTTTCTATTGCTATTACTGCATATTTTGGTATTGTGTACATATATCTTGTGTATATTTGCTATCCTCATACTGAGGGTACTCACTGAGATACTTTGGCATATTGTCATAAAAATAAAGTACCTTTATTTTTAGTATATCTGTGTATTGTGTTTTCTTATGATATTGTACATATGACACTAGTGGTACTGTAGGAGCTTCACTCGTCTCCTAGTTCAGCCTAAGCTGCTCTGCTAAGCTACCAATTTCTATCAGCCTAAGCTGCTAGACACCTCTTCTACACTAATAAGGGATAACTGGACCTGGTGCAGAGTGTAAGTACCCCTTGGTACCACTACAAACCAGACCAGACTCCTACATGTACTCATTACAGACACACATACAGTCCCCTGTGGCCACTACAGTCACTTCTTTCGCCCACACACCCCACTCGAGTGCCCAGTTGTCTCACTGGCACCTTGATTGTCTGCCTCTGTGGCAGTGCTGTGCCTGGCACTGCGCCGTCTGTTGTCCATTGCAGGCACAGCTAGGCTGCTGAGGCTGGAAGTGTCCTCCGTGTCCCCCAGTCCAAGCTCGCTAGGTGTGGCTGACCTGTTTCCCATGATATTGTTAATCACATTGGTGATTTGGACTAGTCCTTGAGCCACATCCCTGCTGCTGTGTGCTGCCTCAACCCGTGCAGCCACTTCACGACGTGAAATTAGGGAGGTGGAATTAGCCAGCCTAGTCACAGAGCGACAAAATCCCCCAAACATGCTCATGAAGCATCGCTCCTGCCTGCGGTGGCTCAACCTGTCATGGCGCAGCTCCTGACATAGTTCCCTCACAGCAGAAGTGAGCTCCCTTGTGTCCTGCAATGCCTGGACCTGTCCCTCATGCAGCTGTTCAGTGTTGGCATTCAGGCACTCCAGCTGGCGATGCAGGCACCCCATGTTGGCATTATGTTGCTGCATCTGCCTTTGTAATGTAGTGATCTTTGTATTCTGCAGGCGCTGCTTCTGCAACATAGCCGTTTCCAGGCCACCAAAGAAGGAGATTCCCTCACCTGCCTCATACGCCTGTGCACCTGCATATGTAGGCATCCTGTGGGTGCTGTGGTCTGCTGCGAACGGGGCTCCTGCATATGGGTGCATCTGCCAGTTGGGGATGGTGTTTGTGGGCCTTCCTGCTGCTCATCGGAGTCCTAACTCAGGTCTGGCAGTGGCAGTGCCCTAGGCCTGCATTGGAGTGGCGCAATGTTCTGAGACCCACTCATATTGGAGTCTGAAGCAGGATGGGTGTCAGTCTCCCCTAAACTGGCACATGCTGTGGCTGCTGGGCCTGGCCCACCTGCAACGACAATATGCAGCATGTCAGTTATGTTTGTTACAATTAAGGTCACACAATGGTAATAAAGGTACAGGTACTTCTCTTCACTGTGTTGTAGGTGTTGTGTTCTTCTGGGTGTTGCTCTACTTAATTACATTGTATGTGCTACTTTCAGCTCTGGGTTGTGGACTAGCACTCCCATAAGGCATTGTTGTGCTGCTTCTAAGATGTGTAATGGACTACTTCTCACAATGTTTTACATTACTTGCTAATTCCTAAGGGTCTTTTGTGCATACACATATGGGGTTACAATTCAATATTGCACTTACCTTTGCTGGTACTTGGTGTGCCGGAGGTGTAAATCTCAGTGACCCCACTGACTGCTTCCGGGAGGAGTTTGGACTCCACTAGGTCCTCCACTAGGTGGAGGGTGTCTCTGTGGGTTGTCCGCCTCCTGTGCTCCTGGCCTCCTGCAGTCGTCTTGCCACCCTCTCCTTGGCACGGGACCGCAGGTCTTACCACCTCTTCTTGATTTCTTCTACCGAGCGCTGTGTCACTACAACAGCGCAGATCTTTGTCTGTATTTCTGCCCAGAGTCTCAGTTTTTCACTCTCAGGCACCTGGAGTGAGCTTTTGCCAAACAACCGGTCATGGCTCCTGACCACCTCCTCTGTCAGCACCTCCAGCTCTTGCTCGCTAAATTTCAGCTTACCCTTTCTTTCTCCCTTCTCCTTTCCCTGGGCAGAGGTGTCCATGTTTGTTCAGCTGTGCTGCTGCCTTCTCCAGAGTGTTGCTCAGTGTGGCTGGGCTGACTCTCTCTGAGTGCTGGTTTGGGTGTGGCACCTGAAACTGCCTGGGATGACTCACTTCCTGCTTGTGATGTCATCAGGCTCCTCCAGGTGTGCTTTCTAGCAATTTCTCACAATTTGCGATTTTCAATTACCAAATCGCAATTTGCGAAAATGCAAATTGCGATTCGGTAATTGGGCCTCGCAAACCACAAATAGCGATTTTTAAGAAATCGCTAATTCCGAATCGCAATTATGATACATGGCCTATTGTGACTCGGAAATAGCTATTTCTTAAAAATTGCTATTTGCGATTCGCAAGGCCATTTCTTCATACATCTGGCCCTAAATCACAATACAATACGAATTTCACAATCAATTTCTAAACATCAAAAACATATGTAATACCAAAAAATGATTTAAAAAAAATTGAAATCCAATCAGGAGAACTAGAGAAATGCATTGTAAGTTTTAGACCGAAAGGTGACATAAAAAATAAAGTGCCAATCAGAAATCTCTGATTATGTTTGACCGGAAACTAGGCAGGATTTCAGGCCAACAGCAGTGGAGGGGATGTTGGATACATCGAGTGGGTCATCTTGCTCAAAGATTTTACCTTCTGAGTTAGTCTAATTTTTGGACATTTGAAGGCAGGGCAAGGTTGAAGGCTGTAACCAGCAAGATCCACTCAAAGTTGGATACCATTTGGCCAATGTCCCGTTGAAGGAATTGGTTTAGGTCACAAAAGTGGGAAAAGTCCAAGTTTGTGCCCAGTGAAGTCCTCTCATCAGCTGAACAGTTTATGTTGGGTCTCTTTTTGGAGCTCGAAAACCTGCGACAGGAGCAGCATGAAAGATGTAGCCAAGCATGTCCCACCGAACCCAAAAACCTTAATCATGAGGGTCGACTGAAGTCTTCTTTTGGGCTGCAAAAGCTCTGAGCAACGTAATTGTCTGGACCGCGAAGGTCACTCCTTGGGCTGATAGCCTTGCGTAGTTGGTACGGGTCCTCTGGAAGTCTGGAAGTTTCTAAGTCACAACGTTTTCCAAGTTTGTGCAGTTACTGCTCTTGGTCACTGCTAAGGCTCACACAACCTCAGAAATAGCACTTAAAATGCATTGCCCACTCCAGCATAAGCCCCCAGCACAGTCCAGGTTCATTTGTCACTAGTCAATTGGTCTCTCTAGGAAATTACACCTTGCAGCAGTTGATGTACCTGTAGCTCCACTATAGATCAGCCAACTGAACCTTGGAGTCCACTTCTTAATCGTTGGTACAAATCAGAGCAAATCCATTCCTTCAAGTTACAGGCAGTAGGTGTCATTATCATTATCTGATCTTCAACAGGTCCTAATGTATTCTGAGGACCTCGAGATAGGTGCTGTTAGGAAGGGGGTCTCTAGTTGGCAGAGGTATACACCCTTGTCCAGGTAGGGACCACTATCCTAGTCAGGATCAGTCACACACAATTCAAATTATCCTGTGCCCACCCTCTGTAGCTTGGCACTGAGCAGTCAGGCTTAACTTAGAAGGCAATGTGTAAAGTATTTGTGCAATAAATCATGCACTAACACAGTGAGAACACCACAAAAAGACACCACACAGGTTTAGTAAAAATATAAGATATTTATCTTGTTAAATTATGGTCAAAACGATTAAGATTTGATAATCACAAGTTGAAATATCACTTTTGTAATGATAAGAAGAGTCTTTAGTTTTTAAAAGCAAGAATTGTCTCTAGCAAGCACAAAGTACCTGGTTTCGCCAAAATTACATGCACGAAGACCGCAGAGGAGGATAAGTGTGGATAAAGGTATGTGTCAGATTTCCGGGCGCACACAGACGATGCGTTGACTCTTTTCCACAAAACAAGGGCTTTGTGTCGAATTCCAGCACGCAGTCTTGAATCCTCTTTGCAGTGCGGGGTCTTTTGACGCTCAGGGACAATGCGTGGAAATCCTGGGCATGCGGGATGAAGTCACAGCTGTTGCGTAGATTTGGTGGGTGATGCAGCAGAGTTTCTGCCGCACTGCGGGTGCTGCGTCAATTCCTCTTGCAGGAAGTTGGACAGCGTCATTCCGGCTTGGCGATGCGTCGATCCGATGGGCTGTGCGTCGCAACGTTGATGCTGCATCGAGCTCCACTCGGGGTGCCGGGCTGTGTTGTTCCAGTTCGGCGATGCAGTGATTTTCTCACCTCTGGACAGGCTGTGCTTCGATTCCGGCAGGCTGTGCGTCGATTTTTGCCACACAAGGGGTTTCTTTGCAGAGATTAAGGGGGTTATTCTAACTTTGGAGGAGTGTTAATCCGTCCCAAAAGTGACGGTAAAGTGACGGATATACCACCAGCCGTATTACGAGTTCCATAGGATATAATGGACTCGTAATACGGCTGGTGGTAAATCCGTCACTTTTCCGTCACTTTTGGGACGGATTAACACCTCCTCCAAAGTTAGAATAACCCCCTAAGTCTTTTTGGCCCTGAGACTTCAGGAAACAGGAGGCAAGCTCAATCCAAGCCCTTGGAGAGCACTTTGCAGCAGAGCCAGAGGTCAGCAAGGCAGCAGGGCAACAACAAGGCAGCAGTCCTTTACAGCAAAGCAATCCAGGTGAGTCCTTTGGGCAGCCAGGCAGCTTCTCTTGGCAGGTTGCAGGTTCTGGTGCAGTGTCTGTCCCAAGAAGTGTCCTGTCTAAATTGTGGGGAAAAATCCCCTGAACTTATACTCAGTTCTGCACAGAATTTCCAATGAGGAGGAGAGGGGTTTTCAACCAGTTACAATTGGTTCTAGGGGTGTTCCCTCTCTCATCCTGCACAGGCTCCAAACATCAGTTGAGACTAAACGACCATTTTGAGTAAGACCAGGGCACATCCTTTACAGATGCATGTGTGCCCTGGCTCCCCCTTCTCTCAGCTTAGGAAGACTATTCAAAATGCAGATGCACCTCTGTGACATCTCCACCCTCCCTGTGTACAGGCTGTCTGAAAAGTATGCACAAAACCCAACTGTCACTCTGCCCAGACGTGGATTGGAGTCAAGTTGCAAAACACCACAGTCATAAGCACAGAGAAATACTCACTTTCTAGAAGTGGCATTTCTGTAATGATAATAAAAAATCCACTTACACCAGTAAGCTGCATTACTCACTACCATTACAACCATACCAAACATGCCTATGCTATCCGTCATAAATCAGACAATACCCCCTAGACATAAGGCAGGGCATTTCCAATGTAATCCTATGAGAAGGCAGCACTCAAAGCAGTGAGAAACCAAATAGGCTGTTTGTCACTAACAGGACAGGCCACACAACCAGGCACATGTCCTGCCTTCTACATACATAGCACCCTGCCCATAGGACTACCTAGGGCCTACTACTGTTAGGGGTGACTTACATGTAGTAAAAGGGGAGTTCTGGGCCTGGCAAGTAAATTTAGATGCCAGGTCCCTGTGGCAGAAAACTGAGCATGCAGGTCCTGCGCTAGCAGGCCTGAGACAGGTTTGAAAGGCTATTTCAGTGGGTGGCGCAAGCTTCTCTGCAGGCCCACTAGTAGCATTTAATTTACAGGCCCTGGGTATAGAGATACCACTTTACAAGGGACTTACAGGTAAATTAAATGTGCCTGTCAGGTATAAGCCAATCATACCAAGTTTACAAGGGAGAGCACATGCACTTTAGCACTGTTTAGTGCCCAGAGTCATAACGTCGGCCAAAAAGGGTCAGAAAAATACAGAGGAGAAGGCAAAAATTTGGGGAATGGCCCTGTAAAAAGGACCAGGTCCAACAGGCGCCACCGGGCAGCAGGTGGAGGTGAATTCTGGGTACTCTCTAAATAATGGGCAAAAAGTTCCCAAGGGCAAACTTTCCCCCTTTGGCAGAACATCCTGTTTGCCTTACTCCACAGTGCAATTCTCAGGGACATACACGATTGTAATTGTAATTCATATGGCACTTACTACCTCTGATGAGGCATTGAAGCACTTTATGGTAAGTAGCACACTACTCCAGAACCCAAGGTTAGTGGCTGATATAGTGATTATTGTTGGTTATTGTGATTAGTCATGTGCTCTTAAGAAAAATTGCACGCATATACTCAAGTTACTTTATGTCGTATAATATCAATATTAGGGGCAGTATTACAGAATACTGTGCATTTTCCTTGTTTGTGCAGGGTGCACCTTTCAAAAGGTGCGCCTGGCTCAAACAAGGAGAGTTTGCCTTATTATATTGAATGTGCTGCCCCCAGGGCAGCCGTGTACTCACACTGCCCTGGGGGCAGTGCATTCAAGTGAAAAATGGAGCATCTGCTTCGAAGCCACTCCGTGTTTCACTGTGCTGTGCAGGCAGCAATCTGCCTGCACTTTTAAGGGGGATTAGAGATCCCATTGCAGGCGGGTAGCGTGAGTGACTGCACCCACCCAAGAGGATGCCTGGGAGGTCCATAGGACCCTCTATTCCCCCTCCAGAAGGCTGCCTTCAGGGGGCACTCTGATGGCTTGTTTTCCTCTGCACCTGCATCTATAATACAGCGCAGAGGCAAAGGGAATCCCTCACATGCATGGGGCCATGCCCCCATGCAAGTGAGGGAACACCATCTGGTGAAAGTGCTGGCACCGTATGTGTGCCAGCAGCGCTATCTGTATTGCAGAAAGGGCTGCACAAGCACCTGTAGCCCTTTCCGTAATATCGAAGTGCCCTGGGGGTGCGCAAAGCAGGTTCACATGCCTGTTGCGCCCCCCAGTGCACTTTCCATAATACGGCCCCAGTTAGGTGTGATCATTAGTGTGAGCTATGTGGTTTCTGGTGAATGGTTGGTTAGATAGTTAGGCTGGTGTAGACTAGGGAATGTTAGTTTACAGTGATGGGATTTGAAAGAGGAGAAGTTGTGATCTATGAAATGAAGTTGCGGCCAATTTCAGAATCACAATAAGAAGACAGCCATGAGATTGAGAGGAGGCTATATTCAGAAATAGAAGGCACACATAGAATAGAAGGTAAGAAGAGGATTGCTGAAGAACGAAAAGAGAGGAATCAAGTGGAAGTACATCAAGATCAATTTTTCATGCAGGAGGTTTTAGGAGTATAGTGGGGAAGTCTTTCTGAGATAGCAAGCAGTCGGAGGATGAAGCTGTAGAAAGAAGGATGTGGACTTCAGAAAGGAACAACTTTATACATAGTGTTCCATATCAGAGATATGCAGCTTAAACATGTAATTCTGAGTGTACACATAATGTAAACATTACGAGCCCAAGCCTGTTGTGTGCCAAGCATAGAGCAGCCTTTGTAAACATAGTCTGGAGCACTCGCCAGTTCTATGCCTTTCTGAACTCAGTGAGGCTTCTTTGTCTACACTCTCTGGGGCCACTGATCTGGCGCATGGGGAACCCTTCTCATCACCTGAGGACCCCATCTGTAAAGCTCCTAACTTTAATTTGCTTACAGATGCATCCCAGTATGCAGACAGTACCACCATGGCCAACAAAGTGATGTGGCCCATTCCATTCCTTGGGTCTGACTTCTGTCCCAAACCCAGGGAAAACTCTGCCCACAAGGACAGAAACCAACAGATGCCACTGACATCTGTCAGTTTTATGAGCCAGGCCCCCGACCATCCACTGCTAGGTGGATACCCTGAGGGGAGCCGTTGGATGAGCTTCTCCTCCAACTGGGGGGCTGGTAGGGAGCTCCCAAGGGATTCCTGAAGCATCCCAGAATGGGGGGCAGTAACCCCAGGGGTCTTGCACCCCTTCTCCACTCTCACCAGGTCAGGGGTGGGTCCCTGATACTGGTCCCTCAGCCCAGGGTCTGTACCCTGAGGCTGAACAGAGGACAGGGGTGAGTCCTTCCTCACCATGCCTCCCCATCTGGGCTTACATACCCTCCTCTGGGGAGTGGTACTGCCAGACATCTGAACTGTCAGGGCACCCTTGGGGGTCAACCCTCTCAGCTCTCCTGACACTAAGGGAAACTCATTCCCCAGAATGCAGTCAATGGGCAGCTGGGGACTAACTATGACCCACCTCTGGGTCACCTCCCCACCCCACTCTAGGGACACCCGGGCCATGGGGCGGAAGAAATCTTCCCCAATGGCTGGAGTCACACTACACACCTGTCCGGTGTACTGCTCTGGTGACACTAGTCTCTCCACAATCATGGTAAGACTAGCCCCTGTGTCTCTCAGAGCGGTGACTGGGACCCCATTCAGTCCCACCTGGTGGAAGTGACGACTCCCACCCTCAGGGATCACCAGTTTACCCTCTGAGTCCACCTCCCAACTAAAGGAAATGAAGGCATGGTCTACGACCTGCCCCTGGGGACTACATTCCCCTAAGGCCACATGGGCCACCCCTGTAGAGGTCCCAATATTGGGTGAGTTCTTTGGACAAACAGAGTCCTCCTTCCTGTGTCCTAGCTGGCAACACTCAAAGCAGCAGGGTTGGGAATGGGTTGCTTTGGGCCACTGCCCACCAGAATCCCCACCCTGTTTCTCAGATAGGGTATGGGAACCCTTTCCTCTGCCCTTACTCTAGGACTCGTCTGGGTCATCTCTAACCTCCACCTCACTCTGTCGGGGGGAACCGGAACTACTCTTCTCGGGGTCACTCCCAGATACCTTTTTGGACACTCTGGTGCTTGCCCAGAGGTCCACCTTCTCAGCATGCTTCCTGGGATCAGTCAGCTTACTATCTACCAGGTGCTGGCGCAACTCTGTATAGGTAACATTGAGTATATGCTCTCTCAGAATCAAGTCATATAGCCCTTTATAATTATTTACTTTGTTGCCCCGCACCCATCCATTCAGTGCCTTACTGGAAAAGTCAAAGAAATCTACCCATGTTTGTGTGGTTTGTTTGGTGCTGTCCCTGAACCTCTGACGGTATCCCTCAGGGGTCAGCCCAAACTTGGCAAGTAAAGTGGCTTTCTGAAGTGGGTATGTGTTTTGATCAGGTTGATCCAATGTGAGAAGTGTGTCCCTCCCCAATGGCGGCACATAACCCCACATAGCTACCCCCATTGCCCTTCAGGAACTTCATGAGCCCTTAGTCCAACTTCATAGGCAGCTAACCATTTATCTATGTCATCTCCCACCACAAAACTGGACACCACATTTTTGGGTATACAAACCTTCTTTTCTCCAGCAGGTCCTGTCTGTATGCTGCCACCATTATTGCTGGATTCAGACTGTCTCGCCTTGATCTCCAGCTCCTTGAGACTCAGTTCATGAGCCAACAATAGTTTTTTTTCAGCCAAAGCTCTTTCTGCTTCTACCTGTTTGTCTGCTCTTTCAGCTTCAGCTTGTTTGGCTGCCCTTTCAGCTTCAGCCTGTTTGGCTTCTCTTTCAGCTTCAATCTGTTTGGCTGCTCTTTTAGCTTCAATCTGTTTGGCTGCTCTTTCAGCCTCAGCTTGTTTGGCTTCTCTCTCTGCCCTTCTTTCCTCCTGTTGAGCCTCAATTTTCAGTTTTGCCATTTGCAATTGGAACTCCCTTTCCTCTCTCCTTTCCTCTGCGGTCAGGCTTTGCACAGAGACACTGCTTCCTGGTCTGGAAGGGGGCACAATTGCAGTGGTAACATCATCCTCAGATAGCAACAAATCCTCTGACGGGCCATTTTCTGGCTCCTCTTCCTCATCATCCTCTTCTAAATGGGCTTCTGCCCAGGCCCTCAGCGCCACTTGAAAGTCCTCCTTTTTGGAGGCCCCTTGGGTGGGTGCCCTCATTGCTCTGCAGAACCCTCTTAGCTGTTTGACTGTATATGTATCCAACAGGACTAGGTCAAAGTCTTCTACTTGAGACCCAGTCAGAGACATGTTGAGTGAGGATTTAGTTTTTGAAAATTGTCAGGAAAAAACGAATTTGCAAAAAGAGATAAAAATCAAGTTGACCTTCAACTGTGGGTAGGTAGTGAAATACTTAGCTACTGTATGTCACCGCACAAATACAAGTCCTATCCTCACTGCTGATCACCAATGTTAGAAATTGGGTTTTTGGTTGGCAGTCAGGTTACCCTCTGTCCAAGCAAGAACCCTCACTCTAGTCAGGGTAAGTCACACACATTCCAAAATTAGCCTGTGCCCACCCTCTGGAAGCTTGACATGAGCAGTCAGGCTTAACTTAGAAGGCAATGTGTAAAGCATTTGTGCAATAAATCATACAATACCATAATATAACACCACAAAAATACACCACACAGTGTTTAGAAAAATATATAATATTTATCTTGGTATTTGCAGGTCAAAACGAACAAAGTTGCAATATGAATTTGTAAAGATATCACCGAAAAGTGATATAAAGTGTCTTAAATCTTTAAAAAGCAAAGTCTCTTTCAAGCACAAAGTACCTGGTTTGGAGTGGAAAATCTCCGCAAAGGGCCGCAGAAGGAGAGATAAGTGGAAAAATAGTGTGTACATCGATTTCTCCCCAGCACACACGGACTTGCGTCATTATTTTTCACTCGGGGAAGTCGTGCGTTGTTTTCCGGCACGCGGACAGTCTCTTTCTATGGGCCGCGGGGATTACCAGATGTCCTGGGTCTGTGCGTGCATTCTCCTACTTGTTTTCCGGCTGCGCGTCGTTCCGCGCGGCTGTGCGTCGAAGTTTCGATCTCACAGCAGGCGTCGCGTTGATTTCTCCTCTGGAAGTCGGTGGCGTTGTCCTTGCGAGGCCGTGTGTTGAAGTTCCGGTCGTCCCGAAGGCGTCGCGTCGATCAGCGTCGGTATGCTGTGTTTTTCTCACCCCGGAACAAGCTGTGCGTCGAAAATTTTGACGCACGAAGCGTCCAAGTGAAAAAGAGAAGTCTTTTTGGTCCTGAGACTTCAGGGAACAGGAGGCAAGCTCTATGCAAGCCCTTGGAGAGCACTTTTACAGCCAGACAAGAGTTCAGCAAGGCAGCAGGCCAACAGCAAGGCAGCAGTCCTTTGTAGAAAAGCAGACAGGTGAGTCCTTTGAGCAGCCAGGCAGTTCTTCTTGGCAGGATGTAGTTTCTGGTTCAGGTTTCTTCTCCAGCAAGTGTCTGATGAGGTAGGGCAGAGGCCCTGTTTTATACCCAAATGTGCCTTTAAAGTGGGGGAGACTTCAAAGAGTGGCTAAGAAGTGCACCAGGTCCCCTTTCAGTTGTCTGCCAGGGTCCCAGTAGGGGGTGCGGCAGTCCTTTGTGTGAGAGCTGGCTCTCCACCCTCCCAGCCCAGGAAGACCCATTCAAAATGCAGATGTATGCAAGTGAGGCTGAGTACCCTGTGTTTGGGGTGTGTCTGAGTGAATGCACAAGGAGCTCTCAACGAAGCCCAGCCAGACGTGGATTGTAAGGCACAGAGAGATTTAAGTGCAAAGAAATGCTCACTTTCTAAAAGTGGCATTTCTAGAATAGTAATAATAAATCCGACTTCACCAGTCAGCAGGATTTTGTATTACCATTCTGGCCATACTAAATATGACCTTCCTGCTCCTTTCAGATCAGCAGCTGCTACTTCAACAATGTATGAGGGCAGCCCCAATGTTAGCCTATGAAGGGAGCAGGCCTCACAGTAGTGCAAAAACGAATTTAGGTGTTTTACACTACCAGGACATATAATTACACAGGTACATGTCCTGCCTTTTATCTACACAGCACCCTGCTCTACGGGTTACCTAGGGCACACATTAGGGGTGACTTATATGTAGAAAAAGGGGAGTTCTAGGCTTGGCAAGTACTTTTAAATGCCAAGTCGAAGTGGCAGTGAAACTGCACACACAGGCCTTGCAATGGCAGGCCTGAGACAAAGTTAAGGGGGCTACTTAAGTGGGTGGCACAATCAGTGCTGCAGGCCCACTAGTAGCATTTAATCTACAGGCCCTAGGCACATATCGTGCACATTACTAGGGACTTATAAGTAAATTAAATAGTCCAATCAGGTATGATCCAAAGTTACCATGTTTAAAAAGGGAGAGAGCATATGCACTTTAGCACTGGTTAGCAGTGGTAAAGTGCGCAGAGTCTAAAAGCCAACAAAAATGAGGTCAGAAAAAGAGAAGGAGGAAGGCAAAAAGTTTAGGGATGACCCTGTCAAAAAGACAGGTCAAAAAGTCTGTCACAGTAATGTGGGCAAAATTGCATTTTTGACCCACACATTGATATTTGCAGGGACATCTTGGTAAAAAGACTGCTGGGACACATGCAAGCCACACTAACTTTGATTCCTCTGGGTTTCAGGCTTGAAGACATGCCCATGGCTGATATGCTTTCCTGGGTGTTGCAGCCTTGCAGCATGGAAAGAGAAATGAAAGCTGGAGTTAATGGCACTGTTTTTAGGTTCACAAGACATTCTGGGAAAGACAGCAATCTTGATTCCTCTGGGTCTCTATGTATAAGCAGTGTCAGGATTGGCAGATGTCCCTCTATAGCAGCCAACCATTATCCCAAACACTCCAGCCAACCCCCATGGCAAGTGTTAGGAAATATGGATTTCTTTAGGCATAGTTTTGAAATATGGGCATACAGAGAATAGGTAAACACCCCATTCTGCCTCACCAGGGGAGGGGCAGAAAAAGTATCTCAGGTCCAAGGGTGCGGCTACTGCTCAATGCAGAGATGGGATAGCCCATCACTTCAAACTTTTTATCCCCACAACCTGGAGGCCAGTGGGTGCCATCATTAACAACAGAACTTCTACCCACCACCCACAACACCCTCCCCAAACCACTACATTATACAGTAATAAAATAATAAAAATGAAACTGTAGAACAATAATAATTACAGCATTGATGATTCAGTCTCAATCAGTGTACAAACAAACTTCAGTGCTTGTATTGGTGTAAGAGCCACCACGTTATCCAGCCCCGGGAAAGCTGGACCTCTATGGTTTTACTGTGTGGGGGTGCGAGAAGAATATGCAACACTTTTAAGTACTCAGGACAGAAGAACTCCTGATACTCTGTAAAAAGATAAGAGAGAAACATACCTTAGATAAATCTTTAACTTTGGAATCTAGTTTCTCCATTTCCCGTAGCTCCTGCATTCAGTATAACCAGTTTCTGTGCTCTGGGACTTTGTCCATACCCCAGTGTACTAGGACTATGCGGTTTGTGGCACAGAGAGCTAGCGCCATATATCTACCTCTGATGGAATGTAAATGTTAAGCCTGTTTGATGGGGAAACCTAATATGGTGTATGGAGGGAAGCGTGGTATCTCAACTCCAGCTATTTTGTGTATGTTGTCTAGCATTTCACCTCAGTAGTATGTCAGTTTGGGGCAGTTCCAGAGAAGATGTATGAACGTTCCATAACTTTCACAACCTCTGCAAAATCTGTCAGGTCTCTGGGGGCACCATTCATATAGGTGTGCGGGAATGTAATACCAGTACGTCACTAATTTCATCATGGTTACTCTGCAAGTAGCAGACTGCACTGTAGTACATGCCTGGTGAAACACATCACCCCACTATTTGTCAGTAAGAGTTCATCCCAGTATATTCTCCCACCTTTTTGACCTGAAGATTTAGTATGTGGGGTGGCTACAGATAGTAGGGAGTAGATCACAGACAGTAGATGTTTGTCATGATTTTTCAATAGGGTCATCTCTCAAATGCTATAATCAGTCTACTAGCAGCTGCACATATCGATCTATTGGACACCCAGAATCTGATATGCGGGTTTCACAAACATTCCCCTCAGAAAGACCAATGTCTTATGTTAGTTTATCAAGGGATTACTCCCTGTTGATCAAAAATGTCTCCTATGAGTTTGCACCCTCTGTTTGCCTTGTTTTCACATGGTCCCCAGTGTTGGTCGGAGCAAACTTAGGGTTAGAGATAACTGGTGTGAGTAGGAATGCGAACTTTGTTAGACCGAGCTTCTCTGCAAAAGTCACACACTGATAGTGTAGATCCGGTGCCCAGCGGCAAGTAGAGGCCCAAAGACCTGTGGTCCCTGTGTAGCCATAGAACCTTCCATATATGGATTCCAGCAATTAGCTGGTCTATAAAACACCAGTTCGTCATTGATAGAGCATACATTTTAGTGCTGTCCCTCATGTCAGTGAAGTCATCAGAATGTCACAAGTTTTATTTTTTTAAAGTAAAAGAGTGGGAAAACTAACGTAGAAAGCTGCACTGACACACAGTTTAAATGCAAAATTTGCTTGTATTTCAAAGTTCGACTTAGGTGTCTTTTGAATTAAATCACATGCTAGAAAGTTAAAACTGATGGGAAAATGTAATTTAGGCTCTAAACTAACACTACATATAGAAGCGATATTGGATTTCTTGTTATTAATGAAAGACTAATGAGTTTGAAACTGTGCGCACAATGAAAAAAATCCACTTCTCTGTTATATTTAATGCAATGCAATAGCACATTTTTTCCTTTTATATGAAATGTATTACTCATACTGATGAAATATTATTAATATTGATTTTATAAGTTTGCATGCAATATGTGGTTTACTAAAACGTATTAATTAAATGCATTTTATATTTTTTCTTGTGTTAGCTTAAGTTTGGCCTACAGAGCGAGTAGTTTGCAGTCATGTAAAAAATGTAAAGTATTTTTTTTATAACGTGAAGTCTTCTTTCATATTTCATTCCCATGAGAAGCAAAGACTTTTTGTAATAAGTTAATTATTAAAGCGTGGAGAAACATATCCATTTGTCCTTGGAATTATTGCAGGAACATTGCCTGAGATTGTATACATTTGTTTCAAACCTACTTGGAGTCGCACAGAAATGAGATGTTCCCATGACAGACTTGGGAAATTGTCAAACTGTTGCAACCAGGAGTCTGGTGATAGATTAGGACTGAATTATGCCTATTCAACGTAATATGAACTGACACCTTTGACGAATCGGAATACTTCATGTGAATTGATATACCAATGGACAATTGGAACTTTTAGCAGTCTTGATCAGCCCCAGACCTTTTCCTGACGCTTGCAGATGCCAATGCTGACCAGATGCTTTGCTGATGAAGATTCCCTGAATGCTGTGCCCTTGGAGAGGTATCTTCCTCTCTGCCACTTGTCATTGGTCCTTGAAATGCCCTTTTAGGTTATTGTTAGGCCTGACAGCCTTAGGGTGGTCACCCCTAACTTTTTGCCTGCCTCCCTCCACTTTTTGGACACTGTTTTTGCTGGTTTTTAGACTCTGCGCACATTACCACTGCTAACCAGTGCTAAAGTGCATATGCTCTCTCCTTTTAAACATGATAACATTGGATCATACCCAATTGGACTATTTAATTTACTTACAAGTCCCTAGTAGAGTGCACTATATGTGCCCAGGGCCTGTAGATTAAATGCTACTAGTGGGCCTGCAGCTCTGATTGTGCCACCCACTTCAGTAGCCCCTTAACCTTGTCTCAGGCCTGCCACTGCAAGGCCTGTATGTGCAGTTTCAATGCCAATTCAACTTGGCATTTAGAAGTACTTGCCAAGCCTAAAACTCCCCTTTTTCTACATATAACACACCCCTAAGGTATGCCCTAGGTAACCCATAGGGCAGGGTGCTGAGTAGGCAAAAGTCAGGACACGTACCTATGTAGTTTACATGTCCTGGTAGTGTAAAACTCCTAAATTCGTTTTTACACTGCTGTGAGGCCTGCTTCCTTCATAGGCTAACATTGGGGCTGCCCTCATACATTGTTTGAGTGGTAGCTGCTGATCTGAAAGGAGCAGTAAGGTCATATTTAGTATGGCCAGAATGGTGATATAAAATCCTGCTTACTGGTGAAGTTGGATTTAATATTACTATTTTAGAAATGCCACTTTTAGAAAGTGAGCATTTCTCTGCACTTAAATCTTTCTGTGCCTTACAATCCATGTCTGGTTGGGTTTAGTTGACAGCTGCTTGTGCATTCACTCAGACACACCCCAAACACAGGATACTCAGCCTCGTGTGCATACATCTGCATTTTCAATGGGTCTTCCTGGGCTGGGAGGGTGGAGGGCCTGATCTCACACAAAGGACTGCCACACCCCCTACTTGGACCCTGGCAGACAGGATTGAACTGAAAGGGGACCTGGTGCACTTCTAAGCCACTCTTTGCAGTCTCTCCCACTTCAAAGGCACATTTGGGTAGATAACTCCAGCCTTCCAAGAAGAACTGCCTGGCTGCCCAAAGGACTCACCTGACTGCTTTCTGTGAAGGACTGCTGCTTTGCTGTTGGCCTGCTGCCTTGCTGCTCTCTGGCTGTGGTGAAGAAGTGCTCTCCAAGGGCTTGGATAGAGCTTGCCTCCTGTTCCCTGAAGTCTTAGGACCAAAAAGACTTATCTCTTGCAAATGGACTCCTTCTGCGGTGAAAATTCGACGCACAGTTTTCTAAAACTGATGCACAGCCTGACCCGCGATGAGAAATTCACTGCACGTCGAACCGAAATGACGTAGCATGACTTCGCAAGGAGAAGATCGACGCGGCTCCTGCGTTGCGACCGGAACTTCGACGCAGAGCCCACCGGATCGATGCACAGCCGACCTGGGACGACGCAGCCCAACTTCCAGAGGGGAAATCGACGCAGCGCCTGTTGTATGGGAGAAACTTACATGCAACTCCCACTGGAATGACACAGCGCTTGAGACTTTGCTACGCAAGCCCAGGATTCCACGCACAGACCCCAGGGCGTCTGAAAACCCTGCAACCCGAAGAGGATCCATGACCGAGCGCCGGAAATCGACGCACAGCCATCCCTGCTCGGAAACTAAACGATGCATCGCCGTGTGTGGCCCGAGAAATCAACGCACACCCCCTTGTTTCCAGCTTCTCCTCCTCTGCGGCCCTTTGCGGAGATTTTTCATGCAACCAGGTACTTTGTGCTTGAAAGAGACTTTGTTTGCTTTAAAAAGACTTAAGACCCTTTATATCAATTTTCAGTGATATCTCTACATTTACTTATTGCATCTTTGATCGTTTTTGACCTGCAAATATCCAGATAAATATTATATATTTTTCTAAACACTGTGTGGTGTATTTTTGTGGTGCTATATTGTGTTATTGTATGATTTATTGCACAAATACTTTACACATTGCCTTCTAAGTTAAGCCTGACTGCTCAGTGCCAAGCTACCAGAGGGTGGGCACAGGATAATTTGGATTGTGTGTAACTTACCCTGACTAGAGTGAGGGTCCTTGCTTGGACACTGGGTAACCTGACAGCCAACCAAAGACCCTATTTCTAACAGTTATAAACTCCACTATGCTGACGCTTTTCTTTGTTTTATTTCTAGTTAGTGACCTGTAGCACAAGTTATTCTTTTTCTAAATTAGTTTTGTCCTTTTTCTACTTTTTGTATTTTCCCCGCATGTGTACCTCCCCACACATGTATTTCCCTAATTTGGTTAGTTGTAGGGTTGACCGGTACCCAGCCAAAGATTATTGACTCTGCTGAATTTGTATTGACTAATGATTGTAAATTCTGAGCATCGTGTAATATCTGTATCATTGATATTCTTACTGTCTTTATGTATTATTCTTCTGGAATGCTTAGCTTTATTAATGATAGCTTGCTTGAATCAATTTCGTCACCTTGGGCAACCCTTGGTGATTATGTTTCTTTATAATTTGGTTTTGCTCATTGTCTAAATGACTTTGAGCTTGTGTTTGTAATAAATCTTTTAACTTTATCCTGATTGGAGTTCTCCTTCCGTGGCCACATTGGTCACAGTGTCTAAATTGTTGGGGTGGTGTTTAAATATTGTTGATGGTTCACCACACATCTTTCTGGGTCCAAAGGTCCGTCAACCTTGTTGCACATTTGATTCCTTCAAAGGATGAAAAATGCGTCCACATCATTCATTTCTCTAGTCGATTCTACCATGTGCCTGCGCTGAACCACTTAGTAATACTGTAAGATGGTGGGGAAAACAATACCACCCTCCCATGGGTGTCTATAAGATATTGTATAGGGCATGTATGATTTAGGGCCTCCCCAGGCAAATGTGTTTATTTCTCACTGAAATGTTTTCAGAATATTTGAGGGCGGGTTCAATAGAAAATATTGAAATATGAACAATATCCTTGGATGGGCACTAATTTTCAGCGCTGCTATTCGGCCCAACCAAGACAGCCCATGCATCAACCTTACATGCAGTTCACCCAATTCTGTGGTTAGGGCTCTGGTAGCTTTTTGCTGATGTGAGTTGTAGGGTATTGGCCACCTGTATACCCAGGTATGGAACATGCTTGGGTGACCAGTTAATAGGAAATAGTGAGCAGAGCTTTTCTTAGTGTGATATGATTAAGAGGCTAAGAATCTTTAACTTATACAGGTTTCATTTAAACCCCAGCACTTCCTCAAAGCTGCACATTTGCTCAACTACAACCGGGAGTAAATGTGTGGGGTTAGTTAAGGCACTAATCATGTCATATGTATACATGGTGATTGTATGGGTCTCTAGCCCTAAGGTAACACATTTGATTTTTACATGAGCTCATTTTCTTTGGACTTGCAGCTCCATATGTATGGTGAAGGAGAAGGCATCCCTGATGCGTTCCTCTTTGGATAGGAAATGGGGGCAGACCCAAGGCCATTCACCCTATTTGGCTCCCTGAAGATGAGAAACTGAAGTATACCTGTTGAAAGAATATATTCCTGAATCCAACCTCCCCTAGGGTCTCTAGTCGGTAAGGTTGGTGGACTCTATAGAATGCCTTCTGTACGTCAGTAGCGAATAGAAGGGCATCACTTGTGGCTCTCGGGATCTTATCAATATATCAATAGGATGTAGTATACTTTTGGTATTGTCTTGTCTGCACACCATCTCCCAGAGATAAAGCATGACTGAGCCAGATTCATCAGATCCTGCAAATACAGGTTAAGTCTGACAGGTAGAAAGCTCATTGAAACGTGAAATAGGCCTGTTAAAGCAACACTGGGAAGAATATTTGCCCGGTTTGGGAAGAGCCACTATTGATGTGCCAAGTGTGGAAAAGGCAAGAGAGCCTCTATCCACAAGTGAGTTGAACAAGTTGGTTAGGAAGGATGTCAGTGTCTGTCAGAAGGTTCTGTACCCTTCTGGGTCTGGTGCTTTCATTGGATTTAATCTAGCAATGGCCAAGATGACCTCCAACACTTTATCTGGCTCATCAAGGCTGTCTGCCTACAGGCCGGTCAATTTGAGTTGACACATATCAGAACTAAGAGAGAGTGAGAGTTTACCAGGAGCAGTTTTTGAAAACTCACAGGCACTAGAGACTGTGGGGAAGCATTAGTCTTCTAGTCACATTACTCCCATTTTAACCTGTCTACTATTACAGTTAATGAACATGACATTCACGTGTTATTTAAAGGGTTTTAACTTGTTCCTAGACAGAAAATTAACACCTATCAATTACATATGCGATCTGCTTGCTTTTTTCAAGAAAGTAAGATTAAAGAAATTCTTTATGCATAGTGGTAAAGAAAGGGATGAGAGGCTTAACAGGTCAGAATGCAATTGAAATATTTGTTCACACCCACACTAGATATACTTGGGCCTGAAGTGAGTATCTTTGAAAAAGCTGTGCTCAACGATTTCAAGAGGATTAAAAAATATGTACCTTCAGCTACATTGAATATGACTGAAGGAGAAATAAAATTCTTTAAAACTATTGCAGAGCACTGCAGAGATAACAGTGAAACTGTGATAAAGGGGGGGGGGTGACTGTTGCAAGGATACAAAGAAAAGTAAATTAGATGCTAGCCGTTTCGAAACACTCTAGAAATGTAAAGAGAGACAATATGGCTACTTTGAAGAAATAATTGAGCAAAATACATCTGTTGCCCTGGTGAAGGGTTATATATGCAGGAAAGAATGGAATTACTTGAGAAATACCAACTCAGTTACTCCAGCATTCTATGGTGTCCCAGAAATGCATAAGAGTAATAAGGATCTCCCTCTTCATCCTAGAATATCTACCATTAATGTCATGACAGAACCGTTATCTAAGCACTAGATAACTTCTTACGTCCTGTGTTAAAAACATTAGGTCATGTATTAAAGATAAAGGAGACATATTTAAAATACAGAGAATGAATCCTTCTGTAGGAAGCATGAGCTATTAGTGACCCTGATATTGAAGCATTCCATACAAATGTAACCTAAGAAGAAGCTATACAGTGTATTTGTGAAGTTCTGATGAACACTCCTGGAAATAAACCTAAAGAATTCATTTTACAAAGTCAGGAGATTGAGCTGCTGAATAACTACTTTGAATTCAATAGAGAACTATTTCAAGAAATTAAAGGCACAAGCCTGGGAACATCTTGTGCCCAAGTACAGCTAACATGTTGTATGACATCAATGCAACATCTAAAATTATATTATTGAGACAGCACTGTGACTGGTGGAGGCGCAAAAGCTAAACTTGCTAATTATACAGAGAGTAAAAAACTAGAAGGGTAGATCAGAAACACCAAAACAGAAAGAATGCGGGGTTCCCCGACTTTCTTATATCTCGGGTATGCAAGTACACGAACAGTGACAGTGATGCCTACCTCGTGAGATTCCTAGGTAGCCAGCTGTGGAATACATTATGAGGTGCCAATGATCAGACTGAAATCCATTCCTATTAACATATTCGCTTGGTTTATTAAACTACTGCAGTCGATCAGTTTTCCTAGATAGTTCGATATGGCT